>NC_052072.1:59149024-59519649 GCF_015852505.1 Tachyglossus aculeatus
GTGATTTTGCCTACTGGAGACACTTTTCACCGGAACCGCAACGCCCTCGAAACACAATGTCCGCTGAGAAAAATTCACAAACTGCAGGAATTAGAAACCTCAGCTCACCATTGAAATTTTTACGTGCTCCTCACCCTGCAGAAGATGCCTTCAATTTCTGCATGTGCATGAGGGATAGCTTGGTCCAGTCTTCCACTGAAGACACTGAGCATCACATCTCTCAATGAGCATAACTCTTCTTTGCTTGCAGGGAGAAAAATGTCATATCCACTTCCCAACTGCATATAGAGAAGGAAGAAAAGGGTGTAAGCATACACTCCTTGAAGTCAAAGATTGTGTCTACTTACTCTACTGGATTCCATGAAGGATTAGCACCATTTCGAGCTATGATGGGGAATTGTAGTGCTTGTTCTGGCGGTGTCTGTGGCATCACCACAGTGACTTTCCACAACCAGTGGGAGGACAGGGTTGTAGCAGGGTAGCGAGGATGGGGAAGCATACTGATTTTGCTTTTTTGGAAATATTCTCTGGGTGTATCAGTTTCTTTGTTACACAATGTCTACATGATTACCTAGGAATGGGGAATTTTATTAAAGTCTCAGCAAATCTCTCTTTACTTTTGGCCCTCTTTCAGTCTCTAAGTTCTTTTCGAGGCCCAGACAAATCAAATCACACACTTCAATTTTTCTTCCTGCTCCTCCTTACTTGCCCTACCATTTTGCTTCCACTCTCTCTCCTTCCTTGAAATACTGGCCCCTTTATCTCTGGCAGACCACCACTATCTCCATTTTCAAAGTCCAACTAAAATCATATCTTCTCTAGAAAGCCTTCTCTGTTGAACCTCTTATCTCCCCTTTGTTCTCACTTTTATGTCACCTAAGCACTTGGGTTCAGAAGCAGCCTGAATCAGGGGATAGAGTACAAGCCTGGGAGTCAGAAAGACCTAGGTTCTAATCCCAGCTCCACCACTTGTCTGCTGTGTGACCTTGGGCAAGTCACTTAACTCTTTGTGCCTCAGTTTCCTCAACTATAAAATGGGGCTGAAGACTGTGAGCCTCATGTGGGACAGGGACTGTATCCAACCTGATTAACTTGTATTTACCCCAGTGCTTAGAAAAGGATTTAGCACATAGTAAGTGCATAACAAGTAGCATAATTACTACTATTATTATAATTAATTGTCTTATTCTGTCAAGTTTTCTCTGACCCATAGAGACTTCATGGACACATCTCTCTTAGGGGCTTAATGGAAAGAGCTAGGGCTTGGGAGTTAGAGGTCTTGGGTTCTAATCCCGATTTACCTCACTTACCTCATCTGAAAAATGGGGATTAAGACTGTCAGCCCCACCTGGGACAACATAATAAACTTGTATCTCCCTCAGCACTTAGAACAGTGCTTAGCATATAGAAAGCACGTAAATATTATTATTATTATTATTATTATTATTAAGAGAAGCCGCATGGTTTAGTGGAAAGAGCACGGGATTGGGAGTCAGACAAAGTGGATTCTAATCCTGGCTCTGCCATTTGTCTGCTGTGTGACCTTGGCTAAGCCAATTAACTTCTCTGTGCCTCAGTTCATCTGTAAAATGGGGATTAAGACTGGGAGCCCCACGTGGGACAACCTGATTACCCTGTAACTACTCCAGTGCTTAAAACAGTGCTTGGCACATAGTAAGCACTTAAATACCATAGTTATTATTATCTCTCCCAGAGCACTCCACCTCCATCTTCAGTTATTCTGGTATTGTATCCACAGAGTTTATCTCTCCCAGAACACTCCACCTCCATCTTCAGTTATTCTGCTATTGTATCCACAGAGTTTATCTCTCCCAGAACACTCCACCTCCATCTTCAGTTATTCTGCTATTGTATCCACAGAGTTTAGCACTTTGATATTCACCCTACCACACCTTCCTAACCATTTAGTGCACAGTTTTGTACCCATTAAGCCTCATTAAACACCACTGATTTACTGATTAATCTGACTGGCCTGGGAGTTGACAAACTACTGGGGGTTGTCATCGAACTTTCAGCAGGCAGCTGGCATTTGCAGAGATTGCCAAGCATAGCAGCCAAATTGGAGGAAGGGAGAGCTTCATCCTCTCCTGCACACCTGGACCACCCACTCCACAGACACCCCCCCCCACCTCCACTCCATTCATTCTGGAGTTTTTTCCCCCCAGCCCCATCTCCTTGATTGAGTGGATGAGACAATTTGCAGTTATCTTCTTCAGCCCTTAAAACAGTACTCAGCACATAGTGAGAACTCAACTAAAAATAAAACTGATGACTGACTCTTCAGGAAGATCTGGAAGACAATCAAAAGAAGGAAGCCTTCCTATATAATTAAGGTGAAATACAAATATACAACCACTGGAATTTAACAGGAAGAAAATGATTACACACAAATTATGAATACAATATTTTCTAAAAAATAATCACAGATGAGGGTTTGAAATTCAGACACTTCTCTTTATGTGAAGAGGATAGAGGAGGGAAGAGACCCAAAGGACTCACCTGGGCCACAGCTCTACACAGTTTGCTCATCTGGAATCCAAATTTTTCCCTTCTCCCTCCCCCCACCTTCGTAAATTTCCAACCCCTTGAAAATTAAATTAATCTACCAGCAAAGATAGAATCCTCCGTGGCTGCTTTTGCAAAGTGGAGAACGGGTATCACTTAAGTGTTCTCAAATACTCTTCCCCCTCCGCCTGGGCTTTCCTCCTCCCACGCCGACATCACCTTTGAGTCTTTCCAGGTGATGTAAATTGAGTTTCAAAGCCTCCCTTCAGGGACATTTTTCCCTGAAAAAAAAAAAACCCACAAGCTCACCTATTTGATATTTATTCATAATTTGTAAGGCTTGCTTAAAGTTTGATTCTACCAGTGTCTATGTCACTGCTTAGTTGTGTCTGTGTATTAACCGTTAAAGATAATTGTAGCAATACAATACAACATCACTTCACTGAATGAAATTGTATCCTCCAGTCAGGAAATACTTGAAGCAGCTCTAAGCCCTTTAGAAATGGGAGTCTACAGTGTCAGAGACAATGGGCTATCATCCTCCCTAGACTTTTACCTGTTCCTATGCCAGACCAGACCAGAGTTCTATCTGATAAGGTGGAACAGATTTGCAAATGCTAACAGTGTAAATTCTCTTGGGACCATGTTATATGAATGATTAACAGATCCTTTCATCAGGACTCGGTAGGAATCAAACATTGTGGCTCATTAGTAAGTCACAAATCAAGCCCTTAACCTGAGTGGAGGAAGATCAGATATGGACACCTAGGTACATAGAGAAGCAGCTTGGCTCAGTGGAAAGAGCACGGGCTTTGGAGTCAGAGGTCATGGGTTCAAATCCCAGCTCCGCCAATTGTCAGCTGTGTGATTTAAGTCACTTAACTTCTCTGTGCCTCAGTTTCCTCATCTGTAAAATGGGGATTAAGACTGTGAGCCCCACGTGAGACAACCTGATCACCTTGTATCTCCTCAGTGCTTAGAACAGTGCTTTGCACATAGTAAGTGCTTAACAAGTACCATTATGATGATGATGATGATGATTATTATTATCCATTATCCAATCATATGCATTTTAGGCAATTAGCACCCAGACACATACTCCTCTATGGTAATAATAGTCATAATACTGGTATTTGTTAAGCATTTACTATGTGCCAGGCACTGTACTAAGCACTGGGGTAGATAAAAGCAAATCCAGGCCTGTCCCACATGGGGTTTACAGTCTCCATCCCCATTTTACAGCTGAGACCCAGAGAAGTGTGAAGTGAATTACCCAAGGTCACACAGCAGACAAGTGGCAGATCCAGGATTAGAACCCAGGTCCTTCTGACTCTATGGCCCTGGCTCCCCCTTATTCCTTACATCCTATTCAAAGCAGTCATTCACCTTACCCCCTCCTACCTCACCTCATTACTCTTCTAATACAACCCAGTCCACACACTTCACCCCTCTAATGCCAACCTATTCACTGTACCTTCACCTCATCTGTCTTGCCACCGACCCCTGGTCCACATCCTGCCTCTGGCCTCGAATGCCCCACCTCTTCCTATCTGACCGACAATTACTCTCCTCATCTTCAAAGCCTTATTGAAGGCAAATTTCCTTCAAGAAGCCTTCCCTGACTAAGGCCTCATTTCCTTTTCTCCAATTCCCTTCCTCTTAGCCCTGAATTGCACCCTTGACTTACTATCACCCCTTCAGCCCCACAGCAGTTATGTACATATCTGTAATTTTAAAAATTTATATTAATGTCTATCTCCCTCTCCAGACTCTAAGCTCCATATGGGCAGGGAATATGTCTGTTATACTCTCCCAAATGCTTAGTTCAGTACTCTGCACATAGTTAGCTCTCAATATGTTGACCGATTGATACAGTGCTCAGTATGCTCAATAAATACCATTGATTGACATAATACATCTCAGGCAAAAAGGGCCTCCTTAACAAGAAAGAGGATAGTTCCAACATTGGACATGGAGCTATTTAAGAAGTCTCAAATCAAGGTTCCAAGTCACAGGACAATAATTACTATAGTAATAATGATACCTGTTAATAACTGTAGTAGTTGTTAGGCACTTACTTTGTTTCAAGCACTGTACTAAGCGCTGGGTTGGATACAAGCAAATTCAGTTGGCCACAGTCCTTGTTCCACATGGGGCTCAACACTCCTAATCTCCATTTTGTAGATGAGGTAACAGGCCCAGAGAGGTTAAGTGATTTGCTCAAAGTAACACAGCAGCAGACAAGTAGTGGAGTGGGGATTAGAACTCAGGTCCTTCTGACTCCAGGTCCATGTTCTATCTACTAGATCACACTACTTCTCTAAGGAGTGCTTAGATATGTGCTTACTATGTGCCAAGCACTTTACTAAGGACTGGGGTTCTTCTTACTTAGATTGTGAGCCCCGTGTGGGACCTGATTATCTTGTATCTATTCCAGCGCTTAGTACAGTGTTTGGCACACAGTATGTGCTTAACACATGCCACAATTATTATTGCAAGGCGATCAAGTCCTCCAAGGGGCTCGCATTCTAAGTAAGAGGAAGCAGAGGTATTGAATCCCTATTGTGCTGCCAAGGGAACTGAGGCACAGACAAGTGGAGTGACTTGCCCAAGGTCACACAACAGATGTCGGGCACTGTCAGGATTAGAACCCACATCTGTTGACTCCCAGGCTCGTGCTCTTTCCTCTAAGCCACACTGCTTCCTTGTACATATAGAATCGGGTGGCAGCTGATCCCCCAGAGTGAGTTATGGAGGAACCAGAGAGAAATTCAGAGTACTGCCAGACATTTCTAAAGTACTCAAAGTTCAGGCACCGAAGTCTAGTTTAATCAAATGCCTACGCACCCCTGGATGCCCAGGCGGAAGTCTATACACAGATGATCATAATTACCCCAACAAACTTCTTTAGCTATACAAACAAAGCTGTGTGCGTGGGTCTACTTAGATCAGCACACGGGGCAGACTGCCAGTATGTGACTCAGCAGGCAGGAAGATTGAGAGTAAGAGTTTATTTTCCTGCAAATAAAAGCTTTGCCTGGCTTGCTGAGTTGGTCTCATTCCTGGGGGGGTTCTGGGATATGTAGACCCCCTGCCTGGAAATGTAGCTCTGGGGCAACAAGTGTTGCAATTGTAAGTTTCCTACTTGCTCTTTGATCTCCAAATCTCAGTTTCATCTCAGACTGTGGCCTGAACATGTCCACAACCCCCAGTTTCCAGAAATAGGTAAAACAGAAGCTACCCTTTCTCAGTCCATTATTCATCTACAGGTATGATACTATTTGGGTTAGAAAATCATTTTGGTAAACTTGAAAGGCCACATCTGTGTGAGATAGGATGAAAGTTGCTGATGAAGAGATTTAGAATGAATTTGTCATTGGTAACAATGTCACTATCTTTAGCATATGCCAATTGAGCAAATTTGCAGAAGAAAGCAGTGTGCTTTGATGGAAAGAACAAAGGCCTGGGAGTAAGAGGACCTGGATTCTAATCCCAGCTCCATCACTTGTCTGTATGTGACCTTGGGCAGGTCACTTAACATCTCTGAGCCTCAGCTACCTCATCTGTCAAAAGGGAATTAAATCCTACTCCCTCCAAATTAGACTGTGAGCCCAAGATGGAACAGGGACTGTGTCCAACCTCATGAGCTGTACCTATCCCAATTGGTTAGTACAGTGCTCGGCACAAAGTAAGCACTTAATAAGTACCATTAAAAAAAGGCACATTCAGTACATTGTCATAGATACCAACCCCTTGGACCATTGCCACCTGGGGTTGACCCTGGGCCCATTAGCTTTGTCTTCCCAGATTATGGGGTGGAGTTATAGCACCATAGCTAGAACACCCTGCCCTTTGAAGCCAGAAACAGTCTGCTGGAGATAACAATAATAATAATAATAATTATGGTATTTGTTAAGCACTTACTACTTGCCAAGCACTGTTCATTCAATCATATTTACTGAGCACTTACTGTGTGCAGAGCACTGTACTAAGTACTTGGAAAGTACAATTTGGCAACAGATAGAGACAATCCCTACCCAACAATGGGCTCACAATCTAGAAGTGGGGATACGGACAACAAAACAGAACAAGTAGACAGGCAGCATAAGGGTAGATACAAGGTAATTAGGTTGTCCCATGTGGGCTCACACTCTTAATCCCCACTTTACAGATGAGGTAACTGAGGCACAGAGAAGTTAAATGCCTTGCCCAAGGTCATACAGCGGACAAGTGGCAGAGACGGGATTAGAACCGACATCCTCTGACTCCCGAGCCTGTGCTCTTGCCACTAAGCCATGCTACTTCTCTTTTGGAGATCCAAAACATCAATTTCACTTCTTGGTCCTGTTGACAGGCCCTGGCCCATCATTGTAGCCCCAACTCCTGAGGGGTTCCCATTGTCCAACAGGACTCCAGAATTAAGCTAGAGGCTCCTCTAGTGTCCTTCTGCTTTAAATCTCACAGGGTGAGACATGCCCCTATCCAGCCTATCACCTCTGTGACCCTCCCACTGCAACCATGGTTTCTACTACCACCTCTTTGTGGATGACACTGAACTCTACCTCACTAACTCCAATATCTCTCCTGTTCTGCCATCTTGAATTTCCTATTCCCTCCAGGACATCACGTAGGTGTACTGCTGGCACATGTCTGCACTCAACATATCTAAATTTGTCAACATGTCTAAAATTGAAGCAGAGTGGCCTAATGGAAAGAACCCAGGGCCTGAGATTTGGGACTCAGGGACCTGGGTTCTTATCCCGGCTCTGACCCTTACCTGTTGTATGAAAGTGGGAGGAAATGCCAGAATGCAGAGAAGGACTGGAGGAGAGGTAGACTTGGGAATCATTCATGGAGAGATGGTAGCTGAAGCTGTGGGAGTGGATGAGTTCTCCAGGGGAGTGGGTGTAGATAGAGAATAGGAGGGGACCCAGGAGTGAGCCTTGAGGGACCACACAGTTAGAGGGTGGGAGGTGGAAGAAGTGCCAGTGAAAGAGACTGAGACTGAGCAACCAGAGATTAGAGGAGAAACAGAAGAGAAAGCCAGTGAAGCCAAGGTTGCATAATGTTTCTGGGAGAAGGGGGTTGTCCACAGTGTAATTCATTCCTTTATTCACTCAATAATCTTGATTGAGCACTTACTATGTGCAGAGCATAGTACTAAGTGCTTGGGAGAGTACAGTACAACAGTACACAGACACATTCCCTTCCCACAAGGAGCTTACAGTCTCAGGGTGGGGCAGACAGACACTAATATAAATAAATAAAATACAGATATGTGCTGTGGGGCTGGAAGGGGGAAGAACAAAGGGAGCAAGTCAGGGAAGTGCAGAAGAGAATGGGAGAAGAGGAAAGGGGGGCTTAGTTAGGGAAGGCTTTGCAGGAGGGGAAAGTTATTGTCTTTCAGAAGTGAGGGGGGAGGACTTTCCAGACCAGAAGCAGGCTGTGGGTGAGGGGGTGGCAGCAGAAAAGTCGAGGAAGATTAGGATGGTGCAGAGGCCATTGGATTTGGTAAGAAGATTATAGATGGTTTCAGAGGGCAGTTTCTGTGGAGTTAAAGGGATGGAAGCCAGATTGCAGGAGTTCAGGGACAGAGTTTGTGGAGAGGAAATAAAGGTAGACAGTTTAGATAACTCACTGAAGGAGTTTGGAAATGAATAGTAGGAAGAGCTAGGGCAATAATTAGAGGGAGCTGTGGGGTCAAGGGAGGGTAGGGTTTTTTTTTTAGGATAGGGGTTACATGGGCATGTTTGAAAGCAGTGTGGAAGGAGCCTTTGGAAGGTTTAAGGTGGCAACTTTAAGGAAGGATGAGAGAGCAGAAGAGGGGACTGGAGGAGGAAAGAACTAGAAAGCAACAGGAGAGATTTTTTTATAATAATAATAATGATGGCATCTGTTAAGCACTTACTATATGCAAAGCACTGTACTAAGTGCTGGGGAGGTTACAAGGTGATCAGGTTGTCCCACGGGGGGCTCACAGTTGTAATTCCCATTTTACAGATGAAGTCACTGAGGCACAGAGAAGTGAAGTGACTTACCCAAAGTCACACAGCTGACAAGTGGCAGAGCCAGAATTTGAACCCATGATCTCTGACTCCCAAGCCCAGGCTGTTTCCACTGAGCCACGCTGCTTTTATGGTATTTGTTAAGTCCTTACTATGCACCATGCACTAAGGTAAATACAAGCTAATAAAGTTGGACACAGTACATTTCCCACATGGGGCTCACAGTTTTAATCCCCCGTTTACAGAAGAGGAAACTGAGGCACAGAGAAGTGAAGTGCCTTGCCCAAAGTCACACAGCAGACAAGTGGCAGAGCCAGGATTAGAACCCAGGTCCTTCCGACTTCCAGGCTCATGCTCTATCCACTGGGCCATGCTGCTTCGCAAGGAGCAGCTGTTTCTGAAGCTGCTCCTTAAGGATTTTAATCACGCCTAATAATTTCAATTTTATTGACTAAGTGCAAGGCCAGGTCATTAGGGGCAAGCGATGGGTTGCGGGCAGTGCTGAGGCACAGGGGATTATAGGAGGGAGTGAAAAGACTGAAATAGCTGTTGTGGGTAATGGCCATGGGAGTCCACATTGTTGCCGGGGGTGAGGAGAGGGCAGAATTAAAGCAGTGAAGAACAATTTGGAGATGGACAAGGTCAGACTAGTGGAAAGGGTATGAGCCTGAGGGTCAGAGGACCTGTGTTCTATTCCTAGCTCTGCCACATGTCTGCTGTGTGACTTTGGGCAAATCACTTAACTTCTCTGTGCCTCAGTTACCTCATCTGTAATATGGGGATTCAATCCTACTCCCACCTACTGAGACTGTGAATGAACCCTATATGGGACAGGGACTAAGCAGCGTGGCTTAGTTTCAAGAGTATGCACTTGGGAGTCAGAGGATATAGGTTCTAATCCCACCTCTGCCACTTGTCTGCTGTGTGACCTTGGGCAAGCCACTTAACTTCTCTGTGCCTCAGTTACCTCGTCTGTAAAATGGAAATTAACTGTGAGCCCATGTGGGACAACCTGATCACCTTGTATCTACCCTAGCACTTAGAACAGTGTTTGGCACATAGTAAGTGCTTAACCAATACCCATAATTTTTATTATATCAAACCTGATCAAACGGTATCTATCCCAGCACTTTGAACAGTGCTTGTCACATAGTAAGCACTTAGAAAAGTAGCGTGGCTCAGTGGAAAGAGCCTGGGCTTTGGAGTCAGAGGTCATGGGTTCAAATCCCAGCTCTGCCAATTGTCAGCTGTGTGACTTTGGGCAAGTCACTTCACTTCTCTGGGCCTCAACTACCACATCTGTAAAACGGGGATTAAGACTGTGAGCCCCAGGTGGGACAACCTGATCACCTTGTATCCCCCAGTGCTTAGAACAGTGCTTTGCACATAGTAAGCGCTTAACAAATACCATCATTATCATTATAAGAGAAGCAGCGTGGCTCAGTGGAAAGAGCACGGGCTTTGGAGTCAGAGGTCATGGGTTCAAATCCTGACTCCGCCACTTGTCAGCTGTGTGACTCTGGCCAAATCATTTAACTTCTCTGGGCCTCAGATCCCTCATCTGTAAAATGGGGATTAAGACTGCAAGCCCCCCGAGGGACAACCTCATCACCTTGTAACCTCTCCAGTGCTTAGAACAGTGCTTTGCAAATAGTAAGCACTTAATAAATGCTATCATTATTATTATTTAACAGCTACAATTATTATTATTATTATTATTATTATTCTGCTAGCAGCACTCTGCAGCTCTTGCACCAGAGCAGAGGAAGCATAGTGAGGAGGTGATCCAGAGCTGTGAGTTGGTGATACAAGATCAGCAGAGGGACAGGGGAGAAAGGAAATTGAGTGCAGTTGAAAAGGTGGTGTTGAGGGTGTGGAGAAAGTAGGTTGGGTGTGAAGACCCCACAGAGCATGATGACTTTAGAAAATTCGAGGGGGTCAAGAAATCAGAGGTTGCTACCGGGAAACAGGAGAGATTTGCGGGGCAGGGGTTGTATGGAAAAGAACGTAGTTTAGGAGATTGTGGTTGGAGAGTGAGAATTCAGAGTTGGTGAGGTTGGAGACTGTAAAGCGAAAAGAGATGAATCAAGTGTGTGTCCAAGTTGATGAGACGGAGAAAAAGAAGGAGAGTGAAGCAGAAGTCAGTGGAGTCTTGGAGTAAGAGGGAGTGGGCAGTGGAAAAGTCATCGGGAACGTTCACATGGATGTTGAAGTCCCTGAGGATCAGTGTAGGGATGGGATGGAGAAAGAGAGAAGGAAAGTGAAAAAGGGGTCAAAATGATTCAGAAAGTTAGAAGTGGGGCCTAGGAAGCGGGTAACTGGAGGGGTAGAGGTGGATGGCCTGAGCTTCAGAGGAAGAGAAAGAGAGGGAAGGGGGAGGTGAGATGGTGTGAAAGCCGAATTAGGGGGCAAGAAGGAGGCCAACTCCTCCCCCTTTCCCAGTGAGTCTTGGGGAGTGGAAGAAGAAGAATGCCCCTCCCCCTCCAACCCCGACATTAATGGAAGGAGTTTATATGGATCAGTATTGCTGAGGTCAATACTGGGCCACCTAAACTTAGAACATTCTCCAGGTGGGCACCCAACACCATTAAGTCCAATGTTCCTCCCGGTTCTGCCATTTCCCTGCTGTGTGACTTCGGGCAAATCCCTTGATTCGTCTGTAGAATGGAGAAAATAAATTCCTCCTCTCCCTCCACCATAGACTATAAGCCCCACGCAGGATGGGGACTATGTCTGACCTGATGGTTTGTACCTACCCCTGGAGCTTTTAGTACTGTGCTTGGCACGTAGAAAGCACTTAACAAATACTATTATTATCATGATAATTATTATTACTATTATCGTTATTGTGGCAAAGAGTACAGTAGCTACCAAGGCAACCATTTGCTGGGTTATAATGTCGCAGCATCAGTACTCTGTTGCAGTGACTTTGGCTGTATGTGAGTCCTGCCCACATGAAACCTTTCCAGGGAATTGTGCTGCAACTCTAACCCAAACTCACTTTTTATTCTCCAATCTGATGGAAATTCTGATGCAGGGATGAGAGAGTTCAGGTTGCACTGTGTAAACCACTGATTTCTGAGCAGATTCACAGACCAGAAGCCTCAAGGCTGAGGCTCACCTGCCATCCTCTACAGGAGACTCTATCATATCATCATCAAATAAAAGCCACTTTCTCTAGGAGGCATTCTTCATGTAACCTCTCATCTCCCCGAGATCAGAGATCAGTACATCATTGGTCACCTTAGAACTAAGATGTATATTTGCTTGTCATTATTTACTTTAGTTTTTTTCCCTCTGTAGCTATGCTCAACTCTTTGAAATGTTTGGACATTTGTGTCTCCTTTTCTCCCACATTTGGATATCAGTTCTTTGACTGAACCCTCATTTCCCCTATTAGTCAATGGTAGGTATTGAGTGCTTATTATGCACAGAACATTGTACTAAGCACTTAGGAGAGTACACTACAGCAAAGTTGGCGGACAAAATTTCTGCTCACAAGGAGCCATCCACCCTTCCTTCTGAGTCAACTATACACTTGGTCATGTCCCCCTTAAGCACTTTGGTACTCATTCCAGCATCTACACTCATTCCGTTGGTGAAATCGTTCACTCCCACGGCTTCAACTACTCTATGCTGATGACACCCAAATCTACATCTCCTCCCCTGATTTCTCTCCCTCTCTCCAAGCTTGCATCTCCTCCTGCCTTCAGGACATCTCTACTTGGATGTCCTCCCACCACCTCAAACTTAACATGTCCAAAACAGAGCTTCTTATCTTCACTCTCAAACCCGTTCCCTCCTGAACTTTCCCATCACTGTAGATGGCACAACCATCCTTTCTGTCTCACAAGCCTGTAACCTTGGTGTCATCCTTGACTCCGCTCTCTCATTCAACCCACATATCCAGTCCGTCACCAAATCCTGTCAGTCTCACCTTCACAACATCGCTAAGATCTGCCCTTTCCTCTCCATCCAAACCACTACCATGTTAGTACAATCACTCATCCTATCCCCCCTAGGTTACTGCATCAGTCCCCTTTTTGACCTACCAACCTCCTGCCTCTCCCAACTCCAGTCCATACTTCATTCCATGGTCGGGATTATCTTTCTACATAAAAGCTCAGCACATGTTACCCCCTCCTCAAAAATCTCCAGTGGTTTTCTATCCAACTCCATAATAAATAAAAACTTCTCACTATTGGCTTTAAAGCTCTCCATCACCTTGCCCCCTCCTACCTCACCTATCTTCTCCCCTTCTGCAACCCAGCCCACAGACTTTGCTCCTCTGGTGCTAACCTTCTGACTTTGCCTTGATCTAGGCTGTCTGGCCTCCTACCCCCGGCCCACATCCTTCCTCTGGCCTGGAAAGCCCTATCTCCTCAAATCTGCCAGACAATGACTTTCCCCTGCTTCAAAGCCCTGCTGAAGGTGCAAGAGGCCTTCCCAGACTAAGCCCCACTTTTCCTCATCTCCCACTCCCTTCCGTGTCACCCTGACTCACTCCCTTTGCTCTTCCCCCATCCCGCTCTAGAGTACTTAAGTATATATCTGTAATTTTATTTATTTATACTGATGCCTATTTACTTGCTTTGGTCTCTTGATGCCTGTATACTTGTAATGATGTCTGTCTCCCCCTCCTCTAGACTGTGAGCTTGTCATGGACAGGGATTGTCTCTCTTTTTTGATGTATTGTACTTTCCCAAGCAGTTAGTACAGTGCTCTGCACACTGTAAGCGCTCAATAAATACGATTGAATGAATGAACAGCACCTATGTCCATATCCTTATACTCTATTTCACCTATCTAGAATTTATTTTATTGTCCATCTCCCCCTTTAGACTATAAGCTCCTAAATCATGCAGAGAAGCAGCATCACTTAGTGGGTAGAGCAAGGGCCCGGGAGTCAGAAGGACCTGAGATGAGAACATAGGACCATATGTCTCCTGCGTGACCTTGGGAAAGCTACTTAACTTCTCTGGGCCTCAGTTACCTCATTTGTAAAATGGGGATTTAAGAGTGTGAGCCCCAAGTGGGACAGGGACTGCATCCAACCTGATCAATTTGTATCTACCCCAGTGCTTAGAACCGTGCTTGACATACAGTAAGTGCTTAACAAATACAATAATAATAATAATAATGGCATTTATTAAGCACTTACTATGTGCAAAGCACTGTTCTAAGCACTGGGGAGGTTACAAGGTGATGAGGTTGTCCCACGGGGGGCTCAGAGTCTTAATCCCCATTTTACGGATGAGGTAACTGAAGCACAGAGAAGTGAAGTGAGTTGCCCAAAGTCACACAGCTGACAAGTGGTGGAGCCGGGATTTGAACCCATGACCTCTGACTCCTAAACCTGGGCTCTTTCCACTGAGCCACGCTGCTTCTCACAATAGTGAAATAATAAAGAATAGTAATACTAATAATAGTAATTATAATTAGTATTAATATCAAGCTTCTTGGGGGCAAGGATCACGTCTACCAGCTCTGTTTTTTTCTAATTTCAAAGTGCTTATTACAGTGCTCTGCATTGCAGTAAGTGCTCAATAAATACCATTGATTGGTTGATGGATTAATTTGAGAGCAGGGGCCATTTCTTTTCCATGCTCCCAAAAATCTAGAGCAGTGCTTAGCAACAATTTCCTAATGTTGCTAAGCAGGCACAGAGACAGGGGAATGATGACTGAGTCAGCTTGGAGAGAGTAGAAATGGTAGGTAATAATAATAATAATAATTATGGTATTTGTTAAGCACTTACTATGTCCCAAGCACTGTTCTAAGCACTGAGCACTGTTCTAAGATAGAGGTCTAGAGGGAGATAGGAGTGGTTAAGTACGATATGAAAACAGGTGGAGGATGTTGACATCTAAAGAGAGGATCCCTTAAGAACTGGAAGACTTTTCCAGGAAATTAGATTTTCTCTAAGCAAATTGCAAGAGATAGTAATGAATTTTCTAAACATCTCTGGTCCTTTCTGATTTTAGACAGTTGATTTGCTCTTGTTTCTTTTGGATACTAAGCCCTTAGTACAGTGCTTTGCACACAGATGATGCTCAACAAATACCACTGCTTGATAGTAGATACTTTATATGTCTTCAGGGCATCATAAAGGAAATGACAGAAGATCTCTTGTAGCATCAAGTTATGAAAAAAAGAACATCATCTCAATTAAATTATGCTGTTTACTAATCTAATTGAATTTATACATTTTCAGAAAATATTCAATATAAATAAGGTCACATTTCAATTTGATAGCATTTTTGACAAATAATGCATTTTCAGTTTTAGGTTGGCCATTTTGTCCTAGTACAACTGAGCAGTCTTATGTTTGCCCACAGAAATGCTTCGAAATTCACACGTTTGGATTCAGACCAGAAATTGGATTTTGCTGTTTCCACATTTACATGATTAATTAACTACTCAAAGAACTAAAAGTTCTGATAGGTTTGGTTTCCCCAATAGTGTCTATTGAACATTGAAATGCAAGCTCCGTTTTACTTTTAACTCAGTTTTCTCATGCCTGTATTCCTATCGATCGATCTGACTTTGTGACTATCTGAAAACGTATTCTGGTGCATTACTATGCTCGGTTCATGTTCTGTCTCCCATCAAAACTCTCCTATATTAGTTTTCCACAGTAGAGTTCCTCATTCATTTGCTAATCATTAAAGGAAGCTCCGATTTTCTCTTCAGTGAATTCTTGAAATTGCTCGCTACTGACCATTGGGTTGAGGTAGAAAACCATTTCCTCTTTAGGATATCTCTGCCCTTTATGGAGAGGGAAAATTTGTACTGTAGCTTCCATGTATAAACTTGTCATTATTTCATTTTGAAAAACATGTCACATAAGGCCAAAGAGAACCAGTTATACAGCAAAACCAACTTTAATGAATACCTGGTGAAGCGATAAACCTTTTCTGAAATGAATTTGTGGCTCGTGCGAATTCATATGGACCCTGTAGCAGGCCTGAAAATATATCAAATAATGAAATTGGATAATCTGACCTTGCTAAATATCTGGTGTGCTGGGAAAGATGTCAAGAGTATGTGGTGAAACCCATATTCATTAAATTCTTGAGAGAAGTTACTCCATAAAGGAATGTATTTTTCATATCCCAAGCAATGCATTTAAAAAGTTTCCTTCATGAAAAGAGATTTAAACTAATCGTATTTGGATATTGGAGCAAGTATGGAGCCAAAATATAGAGGTGTTAGGCAGACTGAAACAGACTTAAAAGTGATGCATGTAACTCTTTCCACTTCTGTTGTTGTTGCCAGGGACTCAATCGCATTGCCTGCAGGACATCGGACTTTTGTTTGAGATAATTTTTCAAGTGGAAATATGTACTTTTGACTGGAATAATCAAGACAAAGTAAACACCAGATAACAAATGAACATCTGTTGATTTTCTCAATGCAATGCAATCATCTCCAGTGTAGACAAAACTCACACTGGCAGTTCTCCTTGACCTTTCTTCTTCTTCATTCCTGTCCCAGAGCTCAATCCAGGAACTCCAATCACAGCCATCCTTCTGATTGATAGGCTGCAGTCTAAGCTTTCCACTTTCCTCCATCCCTTTTCTTTCATGGTATTTCTTCAGCATTTGCTCTGTGCCAGGCATTGTATTAAGCAATGGGGTAGTTACAAGCTAGTCAGGGTCCACGTGAGGCTCACAGTCTTAATTCCCTTTTGCAGATGAGGTAACTGAGGCACAGAGAAGTTAAGTGACTCGTCCACGGTCCCACAGAAGACAAGTGGTGGAGCCAGGATTAGGACCCAGGTCCTTCTGACTGCAGCAGGCCACGCTGCTTCTCAAAGAACTGAAGATCCCATCAAATTAATAGTACCACATAGGAAAAAGACCAGAGGAGCATTGTTTTGCCTACTGCTTTCTGACTACTGATGATAATCATAATGATGACGGCATTTATTGAGTGTTTACTATTGCTTAAGCTCTCCTATGTGCAGGAGTAGATACAACATAACCAGATCGGATATGGACCCTATCTTTCCCGGGGCTCGCAGTCTCACAGGCTAGGAGAAGAGGTATTAATAATAATGATAACAATAATATTGATAAAAATAATGCTCCTTTTTAATGGTATTTGTTAAGCTTTTACTATGAGCCAGGCTCTGTTTAAGCACTAGGGTAGAGACAAAGTAATCAGGTTGGACAGTCCATATCCCACATGGGGCTCATAGCCTTAATCCCCATTTTACAGATGAAGTAACTGAGGCACAGAGAATGAAAGTGACTTGCCCAAGGTCACGCAGCAGACAAGTGGTGGAGCCGGGATTAGAACTCAAGTCCTTCTGACTCCCAAGCTTTTTCTCTAATCACAATATAACACTGCTTCTCCTGTTCCTTGTGGGCAGGGAATGTTTCTACAAGCCTTGTTGTATTAAACTCTCCCAAGTGCCAAGCGCAGTGCTATGCACACAATAAGCATTCACCAAGTGATACAAAATAATCAAGTTGGACATGGTACCTGTCCCACATGGAGCTCAGAGTCTAAGCAGGAGGGAAAACAGGTATCACATTCCCGTATTACAGATAAGGTCTTTGAGGCTCAGAGAAGTTCAGTGATTTGCCCAAGTCCTCTATCTCCCAAGCCTGTACTTTCTTGAGTAGGCAACTTGCTTCCTATATTATATTTTTATCCCATTTTTATCTCCATCTTAACAGATGAGACAGACAATTACTCTCCCTCTTTGGAAGCCTTACTGAAGGCACATCTCCTCCAAGAGGCCTTCCCTAAATCCTCATTTCCTCTTTTCCCACTCCCTTCTGTGTCACCCTTATTTTTGGATTTACACCCTTTATTCACCCCTCCCTCAGCCCCACAATACTTATGTACATATCCACATATACACATTGAGAAGCAGTGTGGCTTAGGGGAAAGAGCATGGGTTTAGGACTAAGAGGATTTGGGTTCTAATCCCAGCTCTGTCACTTGTCTGCTGTGTGACCTTGGGCAAGTCACTTAACTTCTCTGTGCCTCAGTTACCTCATCTGTAAAATGGAGATTAAGACTGTGAGCCCCGCGTAGGACAACCTCAATACCTTCTATCTACCCCAGTGCTTAGAACCACGTTTGGCACATAGTAAGTGCTTAACAAATACTATTATTATCTGTAATTTATTTATTTTCATTAACATTTGTGAGCTCATTGTGAGCAGGAATGTGTCTATTTGTTGTTATACTGAACTCTTCCAAGTGCTTACTACAGCGCGTGCTTTGCACACAGTAAGACCTCAATAAATACGATCGAATGAATGAACGAATGAATCTGTCGTGCCCTCTAGACTGTGAGTGCACTGTGGACAGAAAATATGTCTACAGCTCTGCATTGTACTCTTCCCAAGTGCTTAGTACCATTCTCTGCATACAGGAAGTGCTCAATAATACACTTGATTGATTGATTGAGATGAGGAAACTGAAACAGAGAGAAGATAAGTGACTTTCCCTAGGTCTCACAGTAGGCAAGGAACCTGAAACTCTTACTCCCAGCTCCATGCTCTTTCTAAAGTGGGCCTGCCTCCTTTCCAATTCCCTAATAAGACTGTCTTGCTTCCCAACAGTATGGAAGTCTGAAACTGCTGCTCTTAGGTCCTGTACAAATCTTCAATCCAGTGATTCTTCCAAAGAGCCTAAAACATGTCAGTCCTTCCCTCTTCCCTCTTACAATAGTATTAGCTTTTTAAAAAATCCGATTGTACAGATGGAGAGATTGAAATGGCAGCACACAGCATGAGCAGTTGGAATAATACAGTATACAAGAGAAGAGAAGATATTTCACAGAAGTGCACAAGCAGAGTCTTTTGCTTTTTCTATTAGCCCACGAAGCCAGGTCTAATATGCTTAAGTAAACCAAATCTATCAATCAATCGATGCTATTTATTGAGCACTTACCACAGAGCTATACTAATTGTTTGGGAGAGTACAGTACAACAGGGTTGGTAGACATGTTCCTTGTCCACAAAGAGCTTGCAGTCAAGAGGGACTGTAATGAGGGAGAAGGTGAGGTGGACTATATCTCCATCTGATTTCTGACCTGAACCCATCTTAGAAGGATTTGTCTTGGCTCAGGAAAAAGTTAGCCTCAGTGATCAAGCGTGAAGACACAACAATAGTAATAATGATGGTATTTATTAAGTGCTTACCATGTGTCAAGCACTGTTCAAAGCTCAGGTAAATACAAGCTATTCGATTTGGATGGAGTCTCTGTCCCACGTAGGGCTCACAGTCTTAATTCCCATTTTATGAATGAAGTAACTGAGGAAGAGAGAAGTGAAGTGACTTGACCAAGGTCACACAGCAGACAAGTGGAAGAGCTGGGATTAGAACCCATGTCCAAGACTGAATATGTCCAAGACTGAACTCCTTATCTTCCCTCCCAAACCCCACCCTCTCCCTGACTTTCCTGTCGCTGTAGACGTTACTACCATCCTTGCCGTCTCACAAGCCCGCAACCTTGGTGTCATCCTCGACTCTACTCTCTCGCTCACCCCGCACAACCAATCCATCACCAAAACCTGCCGGTCTCACCTCCACAACATCGCCAAGATCCGCCCTTTCCTCTCCATCCAAACCACTACCCTGCTGGTTCAATCTCTCATCCTATCCCGACTTGACTACTGCATCAGCCGCCTCTCAGATTTCCCATCCTCCTGTCTCTGCCCACTTCAGTCTATACATCACTCTGCTGCCCGGATCATCTTTATGCACAAACGATCTGGTCATGTTATTCCCCTCCTCAAAAATTTCCAGTGGCTGCCTGTCAACCTACAAATCAAGAAAAAACTCATCACTATTGGCTTCAAGGCTCTCCATCACCTCACCCCCATCCTACCTCACCTCCCTTCTTTCATTCTACAGTCCAGCCCTCACCCTCCACTTCTCTGCCACTAACCTCCTCACTGTATCTTGTTCTCACCTGTCCCACCATCGACCCCTCGCCCACGTCCTTCCCCTGGCCTGGAATGCCCTCCCTCCGCAAATCCGCCAAGCTAGCTCTCTTCCTCCCTTCAAAGCCCTACTGAGAGCTCACCTACTCCAAGTGGCCTTCCCAGACTGAGCCCCCTTTTTCCTCTCCTCCTGCCCATCCCCCCTGCCCTACCTCCTTCCCTTCCCCACAGCACTTGTATGTATTTGTACAGATTTATTACTCTATTTTACTTGTACATATTTACTATTCTATTTATTTTGTTAATGATGTGCACACAGCTTTAATTCTATTTGTTCTGATGATTTTGACACCTGTCTACCTGTTTTGTTTTGTTGTCTGTCTCCCCTTCTAGACTGTGAGCCCGTTGTTGGGAAGGGACTGTCTCTATATGCTGTCAGCTTGTACTTCCCAAGCACTTAGTACAGTGCTCTGTACACAGTAAGCACTCAATAAATATGATTGAATGAATGAATAAATGAATGTCCTTCTGACCCCCAGGCCCAGGCTATATCCACTAGGACATGCTGGCTATGAGATTGCAATGGGCAGCACTTTTGGTTAAAGCTCATTTTGCTTTCTGGAAGTTAACATTTGCTGAGGCTGGTTAGAGACAGATGTTGGCGCCACGATCAATCAACAAATCAGTGGTATTTAATGAGCACTTACTCTGTGCAGAGCACTGCACTAAGCGCTTAGGAGAGGACGATACTATAGATGATCCCCTCCCTCAAGGAACTTACAATTTAGTGGGGGAGATGGACATTAAAATAAATTACAGCTAGGGGAAGCCACAGAATATAAGGATATTTACATAAGTGCTATGTGATTGGGGAGGGTGTGTATCAAAGCACTTAAGGAGTACAGAGCGACAGAAGTAGGATAGATGACAGAAAAAGGAGGGAGGAAATGGTGGAGAAATGAGAGGTTAAAAACTTTCAAGAGGCCTCCCCCAAATAAGCCCTCATTTTCCCTGAATAAACACGTTAATAATGATAGTACTTGTTAAGGGTTTATTACGTGCCAAGCACCCTAGGAAATTCAAGGGTCGATACAAGCTAATCAGGTTGGATACCCTCCTTGTCCCATACGGGGCACACAGACTAAGCAATCTCTCTTCTGCATCACAGAGGCACTTGCCTCTGTACCCTTTAAGCATTTGCTATTCACCCCACCCTCAGCCCCACAGCACTTATGTACATAGCTGTAATTTATTTTAATGTCTGTCTCCCCTTCTAGACTGCAAACGTATTGTGGGCAGGGAGTGAGTCTACCAATTCTGTTGTATTGTACTGTACCGAGTGCTTAGTATGGTGCTTTGCATGTAGTAAGTTCTTAATAAATATCATTGATGATGATGTTCTGGCGCAGTAGATACCATTGATTGATTGTTGGAGGATAATTTGAAAAACTATTAATCAATCATGGGTAAGCAGGGCAGCAGAGTTTGGGAAGGATGAGGGGAATAGTGGAGATTTAGCTCCCTATTTTTTTATGTTTGTTAAGCACTTAATCTGTGCCAGGCACTGTACTAAGCACTTGAGTAGATGCAACCTTAGTACAATGCTTTGCACACAGTAAGTGCTCAATAAATACGATTGAATGAATGAACCTTATCAAGTTGGACACAGTCTATGTCCCACATGGGGCTCACAGTCTTAATCCCCATTTTACAGATGAGGGAACTGAGGCCCAGAGAAGTTAAATGACTTGCCCAAGGTTACAAAGCAGACAGATGGCAGAGCTGGGATTACAACTCAGCTCCTTCTGACTCCTAGGCCTGTCCTCTGTCCACTAAGCCACGTTGTTTCTCGCTTCACGCTCTTTAGGAAACTCTCTTCAGTCAGCCTCCCAGAACTGTCACATATGTTCTTTGATGTTTGTTAAGAAAGAAAAGCAATCCTACTCAGTTTCTTCTTCAAGATACGACATGAAGTAACGTATGTAGAATGACACAGTAAACTTGAATCATGCAAGTTAAGAGAAATGCAAATCCAAGAATGACGCATCTGTCCTACAAAATGGGGCCCAGGACCCTGTTTTCACACCCCAATTCTGTTCATCCCCAGATGTAGCCAAAGACAAGGAATACATTGGAAAAGTAGTTCTTGGGTCTTATGGCATCTTGACTTAAAAATGGTTTAATCTTGGCCTCATGCTTCCTGTTGGGACCGTTGTCTTTGCCACCTAACTGCTGGCACTATCAAGCAGCACATATAATTTTTCATCTGAGTAAAATTAAAAATGAAATTTTCAAAGTCCTATTGATTCTGGACATTTTCTATATGCATTAAATGGAAATTAATGGACTGAGAAAAGAGCATTTCAGCATGTATAGATAAGAGTAATTTGTAATGGGATCAAGGTGCTCATATTATCCCTTTTCCAGCACCATACATATGTATAAATAGCTCCAAGTTTGGACAATAACAAATCTTTTGCTGTATTTGGTATAATTCTATTTCCTTTCATGACATTGTCTTGGTTGGTCATTAAGTTGTCAGTAGTTCCAAGGAAGTCTTTTATCTTCAAAAGCTCTGGAGGCAAAATAATATTTTATTGAATATTTCTCTCAGTTGTGTATTGCCTGTATTTAGTATTTGCCTGGGTGCATTAGACGGCAAACATAGGAACCAACAAAAAAGATAAATGAATACACTGATGTCCACTTTTAATTTTGTCTGGAATCAAGTGGGCAGAGAGTTTAGTGGGGAAGAAGTGGGAGAAATAGCAGGCAGCCTTTGGGGTGAACAAAATCCCAAATGATTCGGGTCTTTTCAGTGTCTATTCGGAAGCCATTGAGTGTTGTCAAAGACTGGGAAGAGTGAGATTGGGAAACTGTTCCAGAACCAGTGGGACCAACTGCCTCCATGGAATTAACACCTACTAAAGGGATGCATTTTTTATAAGGATTTTAATGGAGGATGATGTTGGTCTTAGATTTCCCTTCTCACTTCCTGGGATTTTCGCCAACATTTGTTAATGTGCACAGTGGTCCTTTCTAATCCTTACAGCTCTGATCCTCAAAACAGAACCAACATTTTTGAACTCTTGTTTGAATAGGAAATAGGGAATGCATTTAATCCTATTTCTCCCCACATTAGATGGAGGCTCCTGAAAAGGTATGTAAATTAAAGTCAATACTTATTACCTAGGGTGTCACTATGAATTATAATGATGCATTTAATGCAATAAAGTTTCATCCACAACCCTACAGAGTGGCCTAGTGGATACAACACGGGCCTCAGAGTCAGAAGGACTTGGGCTCTAATCCAGCCTCCACCACTTGTCGCTATGTGACCTTGGCCAAGTCACTTAACTTTTCTGGGCCTCAGTTACCTCATCTGTAAATTGGAGGTTAAGACTGTGAGCCCCACATGGGACACAAACTGTGTCCAACCTAATTACCTTGTATCTACCCCAGTGCTTAGAACAGTGCCTGGAACAAAGTAAGGGTTTAGCAAATACCCTAAAATAAACAAAGCAAAGGTTTACAAAAAATTCAAGGCTGAATAATAATTAGAAAGTATAACTGCTTATATTTTCTTTATAATAAAGATCACTATCATTGTTCGAATTAAAGTTTTCTCTTAAAAATCCAGTTATTTCAAAAATTCTGATATGAAGTGATAATAATAATAATTATGATGGCATTTGTTAAGCGCTTACTATGTGCCAAGCACTGTTGTAAGCACTGGGGGAATACAAGGTAATCAGGCTGTTCCATATGGGGCTCACAGTCTTAATCCCCATTTTACAGATGAGGTAACTGAGGCACAGAGAAGTTAAGTGACTTGCCCAAAGTCACACAGCTGACATGTGGCAGAGCTGGGATTAGAACCCATGACCTCTGACTCCCAAGCCTGCGCTCTTTCCACTGAGCCACGCTGCTTCTACAAACCATCAGTCTCTGTATTCGTAAAGATCCTTACTATGACAGTATCTGATAACTTTAAATGGAATAAGCGTTTAACTGGAAACAGACTTCAGATTCTAGCTTCCACAAGAACATCATTTAGAAATAGGAAGTCACTTTTAAAATGTAGCATAAAATAAAATCTCAATAGCATTGTCTACCTGCCAAATGTCTGCATTTTAAGTGAGGACTCTCAACTTGCTCATAAAATTCAAAGTTATGAACCTTTTTTAAAAAGCTCTGTTGTATTGGTCTGTCTCAAGAGTCTACCCTACTGCCCTGCACACAGTAGGCACTCAATAAACACTGTTGGTTGATTGATTGAACAGCCCTATTGTTTTGAGACAGGCAAACAAGTCTGTTTCAAATCACAAAGATTTGGTTGCTCTCTTCCTATCCATTCCATAGGTTTTGGTATCAAAACTGGAACAACTTACCATTATTAAGGCAGGGCTCCATGATGGAGACTTAGAAGTTGAGCCAGCTCAGTGGAGGGTAACTGTTGCACATATTCTGAGGGGAAAAGGTGAAAGACCTCACTTCTGAGACTTTGAAAGTCTCCATCATTTAGGACACCTTCTAGGGTCCTGTTCCTTTCAGTCCCTGCTGTTTGAAAAGCTTGCCTGCTGCACTGAAGAACACAAAACCAAGAAAGAGAAAAGTTGAGCCATAGCAATTCAAGAGTGAAGTTCTTTCCATCCACATTGAAGGGGCTGAGATACATCAGTCATCCCCAAGCAGAGCAAGGCATAAGAGAGATGAAACTGGCAAACATTTCCGAGGTTGTTAATTTTACTTTCTTCAGGGTGTCAGAGCTGAGCTGATGATAGTCTTTATTCATTCATTCATATTCATTGAGCACTTACTGTGTGCAAAGCACTGTACTAAGTGCTTGGGAAACTACAATATAACAATAAACAGACACATTTCCTGCCCACAACGACTTTACAGTCTACATCTTCATGGCACAATGACTACAACCAGAGAGCTCTGCAGAACCAGTGAGAATCTCTTCATAACTGGAGAAACTAGGCTTCTGGAAGGTAAACTAGAAAAAAAAATGTGAAAATATGTGATGAAGAAATGAGGCAAAAATCAATGTCCTTTGAGAAATGAACCTTCCACCTCTCTCCTTCAACACGTAGAGGGGCAAGTACTCCTCCAATAGATTACAAAATCCGTGAAGGGAGGGACTTATATTTTACTTTTATAGCATTCTCCCAACTGCTTAGGGTTGTATTCTGCACACAGTAGTTGCTCAGTAAAAACTTCAGATTATTTGAGTTTTTCCAAACACTTAGCAATGCCTTATACTTCACTCATATGCTAACATATGATAACACTGTAAACAAGGAAACTAGATCTATGCTAACATCATTTCAATAAGCAGATAGCTCAGTTGACTAGCCTTTCGTTTGTTATATTAACTGATCAATTGAATACAGTATAGAGTTACTGATATATGTTTCCCTGTTTAACATTAGTAAGTGTAAATAGAAAACTTATTATTCCATGGTACACTGGGAATGTGAAGTATCACAATTGTATGACTTTTTTGATAATAATAGTTGTGGTATTTGATAATTGCTTACTATATGTCAAGCACTATACTAAGCATTAAGTAAATATAAGATAATCAGTTTTCACAGTCTAAATAGGAGGCAGAGCGTATAATGACTCCCCAATTTACAGATGAGGGAACTGGGGCATAGAGAAGTGAAATGACTTACCCAAGGTCAACAGACAGGTGGCAGAGCTGGGATTAGAACCCAGCTCCTTCTAACTTCCAATAGTCCGTGCTGCTTTTGATGATTTTCTGTAATACCTGGTGCATTGTTTAATAGCTTTTGCTGCGGTGACTCTAGACCCCCTTTTTATAGTATTTGTTAAGCATTTACTACATACCAGGCACTGTACTACCCAATACCCAATTACACCTGAGATTACACTAATACCTTTGGGCAAGTCACTTCACTTCTCTGTGCCTCAGTTACCTCATCTGTAAATGGGGATTAAGACTGTGAGCCCGCTGTGGGACAACCTGATCACCTTGTAACCTCCCCAGTGCTTAGAACAGTGTTTTGCACATAGTAAGCGCTTAATAAATGCCATTATTATTATTATTATTACCTTGTAAAGTCACAGAAAATGGAGCTCCAGCCATGATATTCCACTGAAGCCATCAGGTGCTATTGATTCAGCAGGATTGATGTGAGTCACATGGATACTGACTAGAAGCAGCGTGGTTTAATGGAAAGAGAAAGGGGCTTGGGAGTCAGAGGATGTGGATTCTAATCCCAGTTCTGCCACTTGTCTGCTATGTGACCTTGGGCAAGCCACTTAACTTCTCTGTGCCTCAATTCCCTCATCTGTAAAATGGGGATTAAGACCGTGAACCCCACGTGGGACAACCTGATTACCTTGTATCTACCCCAGGGCTTAGAAGTGTGCTTGGCACATAGTAAGTGCTAACCTTCTTAATGTGCCTCATTCTTGCGTGTCCCGCTGTCGACCCCTGGCCCACATCCTACCTCTGGCCTGGAATGCCCTCCCTCCTCAAATTCGCCAAGCACACTTCCCCCCCCTTCAAAGCCCTCCTGAAGGCTCACCTCCTCCAAGAGGCCTTCCCAGACTAAGCCCCCCTTTACCTCAGCCCCCCTCCCCTCCCCTGACTCTCTCCATTTGCTCTATCGCCCCTCCCCTCCCCACAGCACTTGTGTATATATGTACATATCTATAATTCTTTTTATTTAAATTAATGCCTGTTTACTTGTTTTGATGTGTATACATTTATAATTCTATTTCTTTATATTGATGCTATTGATGCCTGTTCACTTGTTTTGGTGTCTGTCTCCCCCCTTCTAGACTGTAAGCCCCTTGTGGGCAGGGATTTTCTCTATTGCTGAACTGCACTTTCCAAGCACTTCGTACAGTGCTATGCACACAGTAAGTACGATTGAATGAATGAATGAACAAGTACCATAATTACTATTATTAAGTCACAGGACAGGGGGAAAGGGCAGGGAATTTGGTCTCTGATTTTAATCACTAGATTGTAAAGTCAATCAATCAATCAATTGTATTTATTGAGCGCTTACTGTGTGCAGAGCACTGTACTAAGCGCTTGGGAAGTATAAGTTGGCAACATATAGAGACAGTCCCTACCCAACAGTGGGCAAGTCCTTGACAGTCAGCAGTGACAGTGGTTATTAACTCTATCGTACTCTCTTAAATGCTTAGTACAGTGCCCTGCATACCTTAAGTGCTCGATAAAAAACTATTTTTGCTTGAGTGATCTCTGGGTGGAACAAATACCTCTCCAGTGTTACTCTATAAATCTACAATGTGCTTTGAAATACCATTAAGGAACTTGAAAGTATAGTGGGGTTTCCAGGGTGGAGAAGATAAATTGAATTTAAAATCCTGATAATATCATACTAATCATCTGGTGGAGAAATAGACAAGTCAGTGATGAAAACCTCTTGAAAATCTGCCAGGTTTTTGTGAAAAAGAGGAAGGTCACGTGCACACTCAAGAAATTTGAACACGTGTATTCTGAAGAAATGGAAACCCGAAAGTTAATCCGAAGCAAATATCACCTAATAATACTTCCCAAGTGCTCATGACCTTACCAATAACCTGGGTAAAGCTGTCTGTGGTTTTTTTCTTTTAGGAGCAGCGAACTAGGAGAGCTAGATAAGTGGTGGTTTTGGCGTGTATAAAGTCACAGAAGAACAAATCTCAAACAAAATATATTTAATATCAAAATATGCTCACATTGGTTGCTTACTGTGTTAAATCAATCAATGGTATTTATTGAGTGCTTACTATGTGCAGAGCACTGTACTTAGTGCTTGGGAGAGTACAGTAGAATAGAGTTGGCTGACACTTTCCCTGTCCATATTTGAGCACTGACTGTGTGCAGGGAACATGTCAGTTTATGGTTATATTGTACTCTCCCAAGTGCTTAGTAAGCGCTTAATAAAAACGATTGAATTGAATGAATGAATGAAAGTCAGAGGATCTGGATTCATTCCTTCAGTATTGAGTATTCCAATAAAGCGTATTTATTTAGTGCTACTGTGTGCAGAGCACTGTACCAGGTGCTTGGAAAGTACAATACAGTGATAAAGAAAGACAATCCCTGCTCACATCGGGCTCACATCTCTGTCACTTCTCTGCTGTGAGAACTTGGGTAAGTCACTTCAGTTCTCTGTGCCTCAATTACCTCGTCCTTAAAATGAGGATTAAGACTGTGAGCCCAATGTAAAACAGGGACTAGATCGAACTTGATTGTCTTGGATTTACTTGTATCTATTTAGCTAAGTAGAGTGTCCTAATGGAAAGAGCACAGTCCTGGGAATCAGAGAATCTGGGTTCAAATGCTGACTCTGCCCCTTGCCCGCTTTGTGAGCGTGAGCAAGTCACTTAATTTCATTGTGCCTCAATTTCCTCAGCTGTAAAATGGGGATTCAATACTTGTTCTCCTTCCTACTTGGCTACGAGCCCCATGTGGGACAGGGACTGTGTCCCATCTGATTAACTTGTATCTATTATACTAAGCACTTTCTACATTACAATACATTAGAATTGTTAGAAATGATCTCTGCACTCAAGGATCTTATGATCTAGTGGAGAAGCTTAAGAAGTAGGTTTGGGAGTCAGAGGACCTGGGTTCTTACCCTGACTCCACCACTTGTCTGCTGTGTGACCTTGTCACTTAGTTTCTCTGTGCCTCAGTTTCCTCAGATGCCAAGTGGGGATTAAATCCTCTTTAGACAGTGAGCACCATGAGGACAGAGACTGTTGAACCTGATTTTCTTGTATCTACCGCAGTACTTAGTACAGTAAGTGCTTAAACAATACCACCATTATTATCATTCTTATTCTTTTCTTTTTTTTGTGGTAGCGTGGCTCAGTGGAAGGAGCCCAGGCTTGGGAGTCAGAGGTCATGGGTTCTAATCTCTGCTCCACCACTTGACAGCTGTGTGACTTTGGGCAAGCCATTTAACTTCTCTGGGCTTCAGTTCCCTTATCTGTAAAATGGGGATGAAGACTGTGAGCCCCACGTGAGACAAGCTGATCACCTTGTATCTACCCCAGCTCTTAGAACAGTGCTTTGCACATAGTAAGCACTTAACAAATACTATTATTATTATTGTTACTTGTTAATTAATTAATTCAATTGTATTTATTGAGTGCTTGTGTGCAGAGTACTGTAATAATAATAATAATAATAATGGCATTTGTTAAGCGCTTACTATGTGCAAAGCACTGGGGGGATTCAAGGTGATCAGGTTGTCCCACGTGGGGCTCACAGTCTTAATCCCCATTTTACAGATGAGGTAACTGAGGCTCAGAGAAGTTAAGTGACTTGCCCAATGTCACACAGCAGGCATGTGGCGAAGCCGGGATTCAAACCCATGACCTCTGGCTCCAAAGCCCGTGCTCTTTCCATTGAGCCATGCTGCTTCTCTGTACTGTACTAATTGCTTGGGAGAATACAACAATAAACAGTCACATTCCCTGCCCACAGTGAGCTTACAGTCTGGGGGGAAGACAGACATTAATATAAATAAATAAATTACAGATACATACATAAGTGCTGTGGGGCTCAGCACTTACTATGTGCCAGTTTTCTCATGTTCCCATTATTTCTGTTATAATTCTCACTTCCCATACACATCTCACTCACCCTGAAATGACTTCTACAAACCGGGTGCAGAAATCCATTAGACTGTAAGCTCTGTGAAGGTGGAAAAGGTATCTTCTAACTCTATTCTACTCTCCCAAGTTCTTAGTATAAAACCAGCATGGCCTAGTGGTAAGAATATGGGCCTGGAAGTTAGAAGACATGGGTTCTAATCCCACCTCCACCACACGCCTACTGTGTGACGGTGGGCAAGTCACTTAACTTCTCTGGACCTCAGTTCCCTCATCTGTAAAACAGGGATTAAGACTGTGAGCCCCATTTGGGACAGGAACTGTGTCCGACCTGATTACTTTGCATCTACCCCAGAGTTTATAACAGTGCCTGGCACAGAGTAAGTGCTTAATAAATCCCATGGTCATCATTATTATTTTTACAGAGTTGGGCACGTAGAAGGGCTCAATAAATACTATTGCTTAGAGGGTCTTTGGGTTTTCATTCCACTTGGTAACATTCTCTTGTCTGGAACCCGACTTCCTTCATCCCATAGTTGATTATACTTGAGAAATGAATCCTTGAACAAACAGGAGTAATACAACATTTTATTGAAAGGTAGAGGAGGGAGCAAAAGATTTTCTGTTCAATGGAATACTATTCCCCAGCAGAGGTAGAGACTCTCTTCAGGGTTAATAGGGAAATTTCCCTATGCTCTGGCAGACAGAAGAAATACCCAGCCAGGCTGGGTATAAAATTAATTAATTAATTATAGTATTTGTAAAAAAAAAAAATAAATGGTGGCATTTGTAAAGCACTATGTGCCAAGCACTATTCTAACCGCTGGGGCAGATACAAGGTAATCAGGTTGTCCCACGTGGGACTCACAGTCTTAATCCATATTTTACAGACGAGGTAACTGAGGAACAGAGAAGTTAAGTGCCCAACATCACACATCTGTTAAGTGGCGGAGCTGGGATAAGAACACATGACCTTTTAATCCCAACCCCGGGCTCTTTCCACTAAGTCACGCTGCTTCTCTAAGTCAAGTACTCAGTTAATCAGTAAGTTAAGCACTTACTATGTGCCAAGCACTGTTCTAAGTGCTGGGTTAGATACGAGGTAATCAGGTTGGACGCAGTCCCTGTCCCACATGAGGCTCACACTCTTAATCCCCATTTTACAGATGAGGTAACTGAGGTCCAGAGAAGAGAAGTGTCTTACTCAAGGTCACACAGCAGACAAGTGAGCTACTGCTGTGTCTCCTTGGACTCCCTCTTTCATTGTAGCTGAGTGAAATGCATACCTCGTGTACCTTCGGTCCTCCCAACTCTGTGCAGGCTGGGCTGGGTCTAAAAGCTGCTGTTCCACCTTCTTGGCTCCTCTTCACCTCTGGAGCCGATCGAAAATCCACCAATTGTAGCCTCGCCTCGTTGTGTACCCTTGGCCCCCCTCACTGTGGCTCAGCCAACTATTTCCCTTCCTGCTACCTGGGACCGGCAAACCCTCCTCCTCCGCACCACTGAGGAAACCCCATCCTGCCCTGTTTCTGTCGTTGCAGGAACGAGAACAGCTCTCGCAGCATGAAGCCTTGCATAACCTTGGGGAAACCGGTGGTTGCGCCACCATTTCTGTGGACTCTGAATCATGAGGAAGAATTCTGCTCCTCTACCCAGACCTCCCTACTGAATTTTGTTTTTATTTTGTGCATTGCATTCTTGTCCTTTATGCCATTTTAATGTTTTAGTGTTTCATTGTTCCTCATATGTCCAGTCCTCTGCCACCTCCTATCTTCGTAGACTGGGAACCCTCAAGGGACAAGATCATGTCTAATTTCCTCCTGTATCCTCTTCCCAGTGCTTATTGTATTGTTCTGCATAAAGTAAGCACTGAATAAATACTATTACTACTACTCTTACTACTGATAATGATGTTGATGCTCCTAAATGGTATAACCTGCTAACTATCTGGGGACCTTAAATTGACTCAAATATTCATGGTATGGCTTAGAAGTCAAGCACCTAGAGTGCAATAGACCTAGTAGAAATGATCCATGTCTTCAAGTGTCTTACAGTCCAGCAAGAGAGATGAAAACGAAAATAAATTACAGATGGGAGGAACCAAGACAGTATATAAGATATGTTCATAAGTGCTAAGGGAATTGGGAATTAATAATTAATAATAGTGGTATGTGCCAAGCATTGTGCTGAGCCCTGGGATAGAAAGAAGCAAATTGGGGTGGATACAGTCCCTGCCCCACACAAGGCTCAATCTTAATCCTCATGTTACAGATGAGGTATCTGAAGCACAGAGAATCCATTCATTTATTCATTCATCCATTCATTCATTCAATCAATCGTATTTATTGAGCATTTACTGTGAGCAAAGCACTGTATTAAATGCTTGGGAGAGTACAGTATAACAATAAACAGACACATTCCCTGCCCACAATGAGTTTACAGTCTAGAGAAGTGACTTGCCCAAATTCACCCAGCGGACGAGTGGTGGACCCGGGATTAGAACCCAAACCCTTCTGACTGTCAGGGCCATGCTCTATCCACTAGTCCATGCTGCTTCCCTGTTGATGTGGGAGTTGGGGAATATAAAATGGGGAGATTAGAAATGAATCAGGGAAGCCCTCCTGGAGGAGATGTGACTTCAGACGGGCTTTGAAGATAGGGAAGGGTTGTAGTCTGTCAGATTATGGAGAAGGATCCCAGGGCCAGAAATAGCTTTTACTTACTGCCCTCTGAGTTCAGTGCACCATTCTAGGTGCTTGGGGAAGTACACACAAAGTGATATATCCTTAACCCAAAAGTGTTGAGGAGACAGGCATACTTATATTTGCAACTAGAGATATCAAAACAAATCATTGGAATGTATGAGGAGGTGGTGACACTATTTTGGAAGCTATATTCAGGATGAAGCAGAGAATTCCAGTGAGGAGTACAGTCAAATAAGCACGTGTCAGATCAGCTCGGGGAAAGATGCAAGACTTCACTGAATGTGTGTTCAGCGGTAAGGGAGAGGTTTTAATTCCCGTCCCCTCTGCCCCCAGTAATAATAATTATGGTAGGTGTTAAGTGCTTATTATGTGCCAGGCACTGTACTAAGCGTTGGGGTGGATACAAGCAAATCAGGTTGGACACAGTCACAGTCACAGTTCAATCCCCATTTTACAGATGAGGTAGCAGAGGCACAGAGAAGTAACTTACCCAAGGTCACACAGCAGACAAGTGGCAGAGCCGGGATTAGAACCCTTGACCTTCTGACTCACAGGCCTATGTTCTATCCACTATGCCAAGCATACACATAGAGCTAATGCCCGACATAACAAAATATGAGATGGCATATTAATCTTAGTGGTCCACACTAATGCAGAGGTCCTGATATGGAGGATGATCTGCCCAAAGAGGGTCCCAGCTCTGACAATTGTCAGATGTGTGACTTTGGGCAAGTCACTTAACTTCTCTGTGCCTCAGTTCCCTCATCTGCAAAATGGGGATTAAGACTGTGAGCCCCATGTGGGACAACCTGATCATCTTGTATCCCCCCAGTGCTTAGAACAGTGCTTTGCACATAGTAAGCACTTAACAAATACCATCATTATTATACACATACACACACCTGCTCTTCATAAAGTAGTTCATCCTCATTTTAATTGAGATTCACAGAATCATTTCCATTGTCTAATCATCAACAAGACAATAAAATAAAGCATTTGATAAAAATGATAAGCTGATTGGTTGATTGATTGTTTAATTGATTGAATAAAACCTGGTTCCAGACAAGAGAATGTTCCAGAGCGGGGTCCAGAGCTCACTTCCCTGGGCTCAGGTCTTCCCCTAAAGACACAGCAGGCAGCCGCAGGAGAGATTTGTTTCTGTAATAATAATAATAATAATGATGATGGTATTTATTAAGTGCTTACTATGTGCAAAGCACTGTTCTAAGCACTGGGGAGGTTACAAGGTGATCAGGTTGTCCCACGAGGATCTCACAGTCTTAATCCCCATTTTACAGATGAGGTAACTGAGGCACAGAGAAGTTAGGTGACATGCCCAAAGTCACACAGCTGACAGTTTGCGGAGCTGGGATTTGAACCCATGACCTCTGACTCCAAAGACCATGGGGAACCCTCTTCCTCCTCCCGGCTACAGGGGATGACCTGCCATGGGATGGGATGGAGGCAGGGGAGCCCACACACTCGCATGAGATTGACAGCCATGGTACAGGTGAAGAGACAACTTAACTGTAGCATTTGGTAAATGTTGATTATGTGCCCAGCACTGTACATAGCACTGAGATAGAGTCAAGATAATCAGGTCAGACCCAGTCCCTGTACCTCTAAGTCCTAGTAGGAGGGAGAACCATTATTGAATCCCCATTTTACAGCTGAGGAAACTGAGGCATGAAGAAGTTAAGTGATTTTTTTCAGGCAAGGGGCCAAGCCAGGAAGAGAACCCAGAACTTTGCCACTGCTCTCTTAAATCTCAGGGATCAGCCGCTACGCATCTTGGTAGACCAGCATTCCCGTCATCCACAACCTGTACAGCACAGTCAGTAGGGCTTCTGGAATCTCCGAGGAGCAACTGGTCCCCTAGACCCTAAACATCAGTTAGCTGGGATCCTGGGGTGTCAAATCTGGAGGGTGGTATCCATCTGCCCAGATTGATGATGGGCATGTGTGGGTAGGTGTGTTGTCTCAGAGGATATAAACGTTTATAGAGCTCCTCTCAGCACAATGCACCCAGTCCAGTCATGGATGGTACCTAGGGAAAAAAAGAGCATCTGGAGCCCTGAGAAGCTACATTTCAGTACTAGTCTTCTCCTGCCCTTGGAGACGGGTACAAGGGAAGGAAAGGGACTGAAACAATAATAATAATAATAATCATGGTAATCGTTAAGCACTTACTATGTCCAAGCGACTGTTCAAAGCGCTGGGGTAGATACAAGGTAATCAGGTTGTCCCACATGGGGCTCACAGTCTTAATCCCCATTTTACAGTTGAGGGAACTGAACTCCAGAAAAGTTAGGTGACTTACTCAAGGTCACGCAGCAAACGTGTGGCAGAGCCGGGATTAAAACGGAAGTCCTTCTGACTCCTAGGCTTGTGGCAAGGGAAGAGAAGCACTGTGGCCTAGAGGAAAGAGCACAGACCTGAGAGGCAGGGGACCTGAGTTCTAATCCTGGCTCTGCAATTTGCCTGATATGTGACTTTGGACAAGTCACTTAATGATGATAATAATAACAATAATAATAATATTTGTTAAGTTCTGCTCCAAGTGGTAAGGTAGATACACGTTATTCAGGTTGGACATAGTGTCTGTCCCACATGGGGCTCACAATCTGACTGGGAGGGAATAGATTTAATCCCCATTTTACAGATGAGGTAACTGAGGCACAGAGAAGTTAAGTGACTTGACCAAGGTCACCCAGCAGACACCTGTCAGAGCCAGGATTAAAACCAAATTCTTAGACTCCCAGCCCATGCTTTTTCCACTAGGCCATGCTGTTTCTGAATTAACCTCTCTTTGCCTCAATTTCCTACCTGCAAAATGGGATTTTCATCCCTGTTCATCAAACAAAAACTCCTCACCATTGGCTTTAAAGCACTTAATCACCTTACCTCCTCCTACCTCACCTCTCTACTCTCCCACTACAACCCAGCCCACACATTTCATTCCTCTAATGGTAACCTTCTCACTGTACCTCAATCTCATCCGTCTCGCCGCTGACCTTAGGCCCACATCCTACTTCTGACCTGGAACACCTTTCCTCCTCATATCGGACAGATGATGGCTGTCCCCCACTTCAAATCCTCACTGAAGGCACATCTCCTCCAAGAAGCCTTCCCTGACTAGGCCCTCCTCTCCTCTTCTTCCAGACCCTTCTACTCTGCTCTTACATGCCCTTTCATTCAGCCTCCCTCTCAACCCCACAGCACACGTGTATATATCTGTAATTTATTTATTTATTTATCCATTGATTTATATTAATGTCAGTCTCCCCCTCTAGACTGTGAGCTCATTGAGGGCGGGAGTATATCTATTTGTTGTTATACTGTACTCTCCCAAGTGCTTAGTACATTGCTTTGCACACAGTCAGAGCTCAATAAATACAATTGAATGAATTAATGTTCTCCCTCCTACTTAGAATGGGCTCACTTAGAATGTGAGCCCTATGTGGGGTAGAGACTGTGTCCAACCTGATTATTTTGTAGCTTCCTCAGCATGTAGTATTAACAAATACTACCCTTGTGGGGATCAGTCAAGATATACCAATTCCTGGGCACTGGTTCAACCCTGGGTCAACTTCTAAATGCACAGAGATACTTCTTATGTGAACCGGGATCAGGCTTTCCTGCTATTCACTTTGCATGAGATTCAAAGTCAGAGAAACCAAAATGTAATCCAACAGCTGCCACAGTATTTTCCTTATATTTCCCTCTGGTCCATAACTCTCCCACAATGCTCTGGGACAGAAGAAATTCAAGACTTTGTTCATGACCCTAGGGATTAGTTTTTATCATCAATAGAAGGAAATGCTATTGGATCTGTGACAGTGTTTGCCAAAGGATCATGGTGATGAGGAGAGTCAATCACATATGGATAAGACAGCTTTCCCTCCAGAGGGAAGCTACGGGAAGGCTGTGCCAGGCCTTTCAGCAAGATTAAAGAGACTCTATTAATTGCTATTGATCATGAGTCAACAAATGAAATTGCGTCTGCAGCTGCATCTCTGGAAGGTTTAAATGAGAAAGGCAGTTAATGGATCTGACTGCCTTAATGCTGAGATGAATTAAAAAGGGAATGAAAAAAAACAACAAACAGAACCAAGTAAAAGTCCATGGAGAACAGTATATGGGAAGCTTCAGGGAATCCTCAAATTGGGAGATCCACTGGAACATAAATGACCATTTAGCCCCAGATCAAAACTCAGCACAGCAGTGGCCTAGTGTTCCCACTCCTCAAGAACCTCCAAGAGTTGCCCATCCACCTCCACATCAAATGGAAACTCTTTACCATCAGCTTTAAAGTGTTTGATCGCCTTGCCCCCTCCTATCTCAACTTGCTGCTCTCCTACTTCAGCCCGGCCGGTACACTTTGCTCCTCTAATGTTAACCTTCTCACTGTCCCTCAATCTCGTCGACCTTGTCACCAACCTCTCACCCATGCCCTGCCTCTGGCCTGGATCACCCTCCCTCTTCATATCAGACAGATATTTAGTCTCCCCAGCTTCAAAGCCTTATTGAAGGCACACCACCTCCAAGAGGCCTTCCCTGCTAAGTCCTCCTTTCCTCTTCTCCCACTCCCTTCTGTGCCACCTTGATTTGCTCCCTTTATTCCCTCCTTTATTCCTCTACTTCCCTTCTCAAAAATCTCCAGTGGCTACGAATCAACCTACGCATCAGGCAGAAACTCCTCACCCTCGGCTTCAAGGCTGTCCATCACCTCGCCCCCTCCTACCTCACCTCCCTTCTCTCCTTCTACAGCCCAGCCTGCACCCTCCGCTCCTCTGCCGCTAATCTCCTCACCGTGCCTCATTCTCGCCTGTCCCACCGTCGACCCTGGCCCACATCATCCCCCTGGCCTGGAATGCCCTCCATCCCCACATCCGCCAAGTTAGCTCTCTTCCTCCCTTCAAGGCCCTACTGAGAGCTCACCTCCTCCAGGAGGCCTTCCCAGACTGAGCCCCCTCCTTCCTCTCCCTCTCCTCCCCCTCTCCATCCCCCCCGCCTTACCTCCTTCCCTTCCCCACAGCACCTGTATATATGTATATATGTTTGTACATATTTATTACTCTATTTATTTATTTATTTATTTTACTTGTACATATCTATTCTATTTATTTTATTTTGTTAATATGTTTGGTTTTGTTCTCTGTCTCCTCCTTCTAGACTGTGAGCCCACTGTTGGGTAGGGACTGTCTCTATATGTTGCCAACTTGTACTTCCCAAGTGCTTAGTACAGTGCTCTGCACACAGTAAGCGCTCAATAAATATGACATTGATTGATTGGTTGATTGATTCATCCCCCTCTCAACCCCACAGCACCTATGTACATATCTGTAATTTTATTTATTTATATTAATGTCTGTCTCCCCTCTAGAGGGTAAACTCGTTGTGGGCAGGGAATGTCTCTGTTATATTGTGATATTGTACAATCCCAAATAATAATAATAATAATAATGGCATTTGTTAAGCACTTACCATGTGCAAAGCACCGTTCTAAGCGCTGGGGAGATTACAAGGTGATCAGGTTGTCCCATGGGGGGCTCACAGTTTTAATCCCCATTTTACAGATAACTGAGGCACAAAGAAGTTAAGTGACTTGCCCAAAGTCACACAGTTGACAATTGCCGGAGCCAGGATTTGAACCCATGACCTCTGACTCCAAAGCCCGAGCTCTTTCCACCGAGCATTTTAAGCTCAAATAAGCTCAAAGCTCAAATAAGATTGAGTGACTGATTAGTGGAAAGAACGGGCCTGGGAATCAGAGGACCTAGGTTCTAATCCCTGCTCTTCAAATTGCCTGCTGCTTGACCTTGGGCAAGTCACTTAATGTCTCTGGGCCTCAGTTTCCTCATCTGTAAAATGGGAGTTAGCTCTTACTCCCTCCTATTTAGATTGGGAGACTATGAGAATAGGTATTTAATCCTCATTTTACAGATGAGGTAACTGAGTCCCCAAGGAGTTAAGTGACTTGTCCAAGGTCACCTAGCAGGCAAGTAGCAGAGCCGGAGTTCGAACACAGGTCTTCTGACTCTCAGACCCATGTTCTTTGCAGACTATAAACTCCTTGTGGGCAACTCTTTTGTATTCTCGCAAGCACTTAGTACAGTGCTCTGCAAGCAGTAAGTGCTCAGTAAATACTATTGATTGAATGACTGAGTAGGCATGCTTCTGTATGACCTTGGGTAAGTCGCATAATGATATTATCAGCGTGGCTCAGATGAAAGAGCACGTGCTTGGGAGTCAGAGGTCATGGGCTCTGATCCCAGCTCTGCCACTTGTCATCTGTGTGACTTTGGGCAAGTCACTTAACTTCTCTGTTCCTCAGTTCCCTCATCTGGAAAATGGGGATTAAGACTGTGAGCCCCATGTGGGACAACCTGATTACCTTATATCCCCCCAGTGCCTAGAACAGTGCTTGGCACATAGAGCTTAACAAATGCCATCATTATTATTACTATTATCATTACCATTAATAACAACAATACTTGTTAACTACCCAATGGCTGCTGAATAGATAAAGAGGTAAAACACAGAATAGGGAGACTGACAGAAGTTGTTGTCAACAGGAAATCAATCTCCATACCAAGTTGAAGGTTTATAAATCTATAGGGGTGCTCAACTTTTCTGGGATGATAATAACTGCCCCTCTAACCGAAGACACTTCCAGTTCCTGGAGCAGATTCAGAAGTATTATCCACAAAACATATTCAACATCAAATTCCAAGAAGGACTACCCAGAATGAGATTCTGGAATGTAAGGAACTCACCAACTTCAAAGCCATGATCACAGCAACACAGTTCTGCTGGTTAGAACACTTGAGAGGAATGGGTGATAACAGAATATCCAAACAGCCGCTGTGGTTTGAATTAAAAGAGAGCAAGTATATGAAAGCAAGATCAGAGTATTCCATTCAGAGACATAGGGAGCACAGTCGCAAACAGTGTGACATGGCAGTGAACAGCTGGAAGATCACCAAAATGGACAGACCAGTTTGGTGGGTAGCAATTGGTTGCATGTATATGTTGTATGTATGTGGAGAGAGCAAGAGAGGGAAGAGGAGGGAAAAAGAAAGAATCAAAGAGGGAAAGGGAAGAAGAGAGAAATAGAGAAGAAAAGAGGAAGAGAGAGGGAAAGGATGAGAGAGAGGGAGGAGAAGAGGGGAGGGAGACCTGTTTCATGTGGGAACTAGGATGTAAGGGGATTAGAATATAGAATGTACTCTTTTAGCCTGTAGTCTTTTTCTACCATTACAAACTATGTCGAGTATTCTACCACTATTAGTAAACTATTCTATTAGCACCTGATAGAATTAATAGAATTAACCTGCAGTGTACTCAATTGAAGAATGCCCACTCTCTAATGAGCTGGAGGTTTATAACTATTCAGGATTCAAATGGGCAAATACAGGAGATTAGGATTTCACATAAACTAGTGGTGAAAGGTCTTTTGCTTGGTTAGCAACTGCAACAGAGTGAATTGGAATTACCAGCAATATGAAAATGTACCCAGCGGAGAATCATGATTACCTATGGCTCGATTCCATCAAGCTTCCAAATTATCCAAAAGGGAGAGCAGTGATGGTGAAAGTAACTAGAAAGAATTGTGGGCACTCCCCCAATAGCTGGGATACCATTATTAAGAATACCTTAAAACCATACCAAGCGCTTAGTACAGTGCTCTGCACACAGTAAGCGCTCAATAAATACGATTGATTGATACCACTGGGTTCAGGGTCTTTAATTAAGATGAACCCATGGGTTAAAATTGCATTTGTCCAAGAGGAAAGAGAACAATGTCTGTCATTCCTAATTAGCTAGATATTTGATTGGGCAATACATTCTTTTACAAAGGTACCTTGGCCAAGTAAGGCTCCTTAGTAAACAGAGGGGTTCAGAAGAAGGTTGATGTAGATAGGGTGTGATGCTTTTGGGCTCTATGCATTGTTCGCCCATGAAAATTCCTCTAGACTGTAAGCTCCTGGTGGGAAGGGAATGTGTCTTCCTACCCTGCTCTACTGTACTCTATCAAGCACTTAATACAGTGCTCTGCACAAGTAAGCACTCAATAAACATGATTGATGATCTTTTTCATTTGGTAGATCATTTATACGTATAAAAATTTACACCAACTGAATACAATGCGGATTAAAGTAAAATGGTAGTTCGTCAATTATTCAAGCCCAAACTTGGTCATTCAAGTAAAAAGGAAGTCAATTTTAGACCCCAAATTATCTGATCTACTCATCCATCACTCATTTTCATTGAATAATTGCCAACTTTCCTCTAGTGTGGGACTGCTCTCCTGAGCAATTAAATATATAGACACAGCAAGGTATTTTGGAGGAATGACAACAGTTAGATACAAATAAAATCATCACAAGACCTTTTAAAAAAGAACTTTAGGTTAAATATGTCAAAATGTTTCATCTTTTCCCTTGAAATACTGCCTTCATTCTATTCTTGGTTATTATTTAAATTTAATTGATGGGCCAACTCATTTCCAAGACTAACTATTCCAGCTGCTCTGGAAACTGAAAAGATGTTGTGACATGAATTTAGATGGCATTAAATGCAAAACAAAATGGCTAAAACAGTAACCAAATCGAATGGTGTCTCATTACACTTGGAAACATAAAATCTGACCATTTGCAAACCTGAAGAATTGTCGCTATCCATTGAGAAGTTGAGATGAGGACAGCAGAGAGACTTTAAAAATATACCACAAACAATTTTGGCTGATTAACACACTTTATATTTAACAAAATAATTTTTAATAATATATTCTTTTACACATCAAATATTGTTGCTAGAACCCCTTTGTACAGTGTAGTGTTCAGGTGGTTTTCTTCACTAGTTTTCAGGCACACTGTTGTTCAAAGATTTTTAGAAACGGGATACGTATCAACAGGGCATCAGCTGAGAAACAGGAGGCTGATCCCTTATGGAGTATATCTGTCAGTAAAGCACAAAAACTGAAAGAGGAAGGCAAAATGAGCAGGTAGAGGCAGCATTTTCAAAGTCGTAAAGAAACCCATCAAACAAAAGCCAAGGCAAATCTTGTTCTTCAGAGTTTAGGAAAAAAAAATCCCTCAATGATGTGGTCAGGAGAAACTGCAAAATGTCATCAGTCTCTGAGTAGTTCTGTCACAGTATTGTGTCACATCTTCCACCAAAAAAAATAGATAAACAGATGTCAGCAATACAAAGTTGGAAAGGAAACAGTGTTCCAAGAAACTCCAGGAAAATACTCTCTCTGCCTGCCAACAGAAGCCATAGAGTGGTCTCCTTCACCAACCTCTGAAGCTGCTCTCTGAAGAGGGTTTCTTAGTGATGTCCTGCTCCATTCTAGCAGATGCTTTGCTGGCTGCAACTCTTGGTGTGCTGGCCCTTTGATCCAAAATGACCGTATCTTGGCTCTCCAAATGAACTCTCTCTTTGGCTCCCCAGAAGGGACCCGGGTGTCCCTTAATAACAAATGGGTCACTCTGCTTCGTGGCTTTATTAATGATCTTCTTTGTATCTCATGCCCCATCCTTACCCTTCATTTCTTTAGGAGAAGGTGGATTTCTTGAAGCTGAAGATGGACAGCCTCACTACAGTGGAACTACATACCCAGCTATGATTGTCCATGAGCTGGGGGGGTTGGGATGCCTTTGCTTTAGAGGGCAGGGATGGCTCAAGTGGAATTATTCATGAGTGACTTGTGAGGGCCTGTAATGTTCTAGCTATCGCAGCCCCACACCTGGCTGCATTCTGGTGTTCAACTGAGAAAGTGGTTTGCTTTTCTGCAGAAGGGCAACACATCGTTGCTATCTTGTACCGCGACTGTTGTGTACTTGAAGGATGGCAGGGTCAGAGCCATAACCCGTTAATAGTTAGGGGTGACAATTCCCTTTTGAGACTACTTGCTCTCAGAAGGGAAATCTGTAAAAAAAAGGATGAGTTGGTAAGAGGAGAAATGTTGTGCCTGAACAAGAATGGGTCAAGGGCGGTGGGATTCACTCCCTACAGTTGGAATTGAACCGTTCCCTCCAGTCAGAAAGGGTTGGGGTCAGGGGAGGAGCCACAGGTGCATACCGAGGACATAAGAAGGAGGGAATGCCCACTGTGCCCAGAAAGTGGCTACTCTGGTTTATAAGATAATCCACCAGGCGACTCCACAGGGCACCCTGCAATGGCCCAGATTAGCACTACTGTGTGAGGGCAGGAAAGAGACCCCAAATTTTAGAGATTCCACGACACAGCGAGAGGACGACTTTGGCCACCATAAGGGGCTGGATAAAGGAGTAAACAGCAACTCGTGTTCGGTGGCTTTGGGGCGGTGGTCCTGATGGTATTTTGAGGTGACATTGTGATACCCTGTGTAGATGACCATAATTGTACGCGTAATATTGCCAGAGCAGCCCTGCAGGTGGTCAAGAGTTGGTCGCTTCATATATTGAGACGGTTTGTAATGGTCAACCCATGGAGTTGAATTGTGCAAATCTCACTTGAGTTGAGTCACTCGGCTCTAATCAGCACTTGAGGTGGAGAGGGGACCCTGAATAAGACTTTGGGACATTGGGCTGGGAAGACGCTACTGGAAACGGGGTCAAACCAGCTCAATCTGGAAAACCTCAACACAACACAACCCAATCGGGACTCCAGAGCCAACGATGTTTAAACAATGTAGATTCACAGTGGGATTGTTCATCTTGGCTCTTGCATAAAAACTGCTGACAGGTAGAGATGACTTAGAGTATGCTTGGTAAGCCGTCCAAATTAAGCACAATAATGCGTGGATCAGGTTAGCTGTTTCCCAACCCTTCTAGGTGATCCCACTGTTCTTTTGGCATTGTCTTTTAGATTCGTGCATCCCATCACCCTTGATTTGGGGATTGGTAGTTTAAAGTTTCATTTATGCCTAGTGACTGGTTTTTCTCCATTTGTTACCCATCATATAGTGGCTAGATTCCAACCTAGCTCTGTCTCCTGCGTTGCTGGGACCTTCTGTCTGCTCAGCCCTCTCTCCTTCCCCTAACTCTGTCGTTCATTTTATTCTTAGTAGGCGCCTCTTCAAGAAACATTTCCACTCCTGGAAATTCTTTTACCTAATCATTTGGGCTCAGCTGAAAAAAACGTAAATCTCCCCTATCACTCAGGAGAACGTGGCCTCCCTCCCCTTTGAGGCTAAAAGTGAAATCACTTCAGGAAAATGCAAATGTACAACCTAGCTGAGAGGCCAACAGCTGAAGGAAAATGGGCAGATCAGATACATCAGTAGTGAAGGAGCCTGTGGGGAGAATTCTCCCCTTCTGCTCCCCAAATCCAGTCTAATCGCCATCGAGCAGGGATATTGACAGAAGCGGATTAGATACCGATATACTGTATATATTTTGTAGAGTGAGAGGGAGCAAGAGAGAGCGAGAGGGAGAGAGAGAGTGAGAGAACATTTTCACTTGTGTCCACCCTCAAGGTTTTGCTGGTGACCCTGTTGTAGCTGGCAGGAGTTTAATCATGTGCAGTGGAGAAGCCAGAACATTGTTCTATGGTCTCGTGGGTGGCGGGGACTTTGCTCTACAAGGCCTGTTTCCCTTGGCATTCCCGTTTGGAACACTGCGCCGGTTTCCACCAGTCTCCATTGTGGCAGTGGCAGATGTTACAGTCGTCCACTTTCACTTCAATGCCGGCCGGAATGATGGTGGTTCCTGCAAAGCAGTTGGGACCTGGAACACACACACACACACGCACACACCACACACAAATAAATCCATTAATGAGAGGGGAGCAGGAGAGGCAGAATCAAATCCTAGCAGATCTGCAGCATAAGAGTAAGGGGTGCTTCGTCTGCCCTCTCTAATCCCACCCTATTGGCTTTCCCTCCCAGCCCTGTGTAGCCTGGGCACACCATGTGCGTGTGTGTGCGTGTTCGGGAGAGGTTTTGCTGCCTTCTAAGTCAGGACTGATCCATGCTGCGGGTGCTACATTGGGATTCCAGGAAAATCTGTACCCGCGGCCTCTAGGTATAAAGGCTACTCAGTCCATCTTTCCAAAGCGAGGACTTGTTTGGAGGGTTTGTTCGCCGCCAACAGACCCCCCCAGCTTGTTTTTCCTCTTTCTCTTCCCACAGAAACCTGGTTGTGAGCCAGAGCCCTCCCGGGCCCAGGCCTTCCCTGACTCCCATTCCTGGAGTTCTCTACTCATTTCTTGCTGATGACAAATAATTCATGGTGAGGTGACATATTTGGGTCCCATACGTGTTTTGTGGGAGGGTCATTTCATTTTTAAAAGTGGTGTTCTTTTGATTGGAGGACTATCTTTTCGGCAAGTTCTTATTGAACAACAAAACCCAGAAACCTCCAAAGTCAGCCTTATATTTATGTTCTCATAAAAGCCTTACTGAAAATGCTACCAAGCGGTATGTCGTTGTGCAGCCTTTAATGCTCTCCATTTATTCTCTCTAATGTCCCCTCTATATTTCTTTCCTTCTTGCCCTCTCTCTCCCTCCCTCCTTCCCTTTGTCTCTTGCACTCTCACTCATGCTTACATCTCCAGCATGGGAAGGTATGTCTTGGATAGAAGAGAAATAGAAGTGGAGTTGTCTTCCAAGCAGTGGTTGGTGAGAGGGGTCGCACTAAGGATTCCTGGATTCCTAAGAATTCTTCTAGACTGTGAGCCTGTTCCTGGGTAGGGGCTGTCTCTATATGTTGCTGACTTGTACTTCCCAAGCACTTAGTACAGTGCTCTGCACACAGTAAGCGCTCAGTAAATATGATTGAATGAATGAATTCCTGCACCCTAGAACTGAGCCTGCATCTTGCATACACGAAGTTGACATAAAGGCTGCCAACACTGCAGGACCAAAGCACAGGCATTCTGGGGTTAAGTCTCTGGCCAGTTGATATGAATTTGCAGTAGGACATCATTTTACATCAGAGAGCAGAGCTGGGTATGGTCCCATCTCAAAGTGCGAATAAAATACTTGAATCTATTTAATGCAATCTAGCATTTAACTAGGGATGTATCACAGCCAATGAAAAGGAAACCCTTTTTGTCCAGGCACATTATGTATGTAATCTCCAAGGGAATATATTTTTAAATAACCTTTGTAACTACTTCCATAGCTGGCTGTGTTTATACATCAAAAACCCCACAAATGGTCACATGTATATACAGATGTTTATATGTGTATTTGTGTTTGTGTCTGTAGGTTTGTAAGTGTGAATTCACACATTATTATATGCCTGCTTTCCATTAATGTTTAGAAAATGCGTATACACAAACATCTACGGTAATTCTTCTATATTGGTAGAAGATAGCGCTTACTTTGGCCAGAACCTATGTGTGACTTTGACTTTTACTGATGCGGAATGAGCTGTCTCTTCCATGTTGGGTTGTTCAATCTCATTTCTCTTGTCTCCAACCCCACACTTACGATATTCCTCTTACCTGGCACTCCCTTCCCCTTCAAATTCTCCAGAAGATTGCTCTCCACATCTTCAAAACTCTTCTGAAATCCTATCTCCTCTAAGAAGTCTTCCTTGATTAACTTTTCTTAGTCCCAGATTTTATAGCGGCAACTATCTCATGTCATCCACGCCAACTACACCGTTGTGTTCTCACAACCCACTATATCACTTCAGACCATATTGATTTGCATACCTGCACTTAAACAGTCATCTAAGTATCCATTTTTCCTTCTTCCTCAATCTGGAAATTATTTTAGCGACTGTTTTCCCTGCTAAAGTGTAAATTCCTTGAAGGTGGGGATCATGCCTAATAACTATTGTACTCTCCCAAATGCTTGATACAGTACTCTGATTGTTTAATAAGAAGACCAGGGATGGATCCTCACTGATCAACCTCTGCACTCTATTTCTAAAAGGTTCTTGCATAGTGGATGCTTGATAAATCTTAGTGGTTAAAGTTGATATGCTGAGTTGACTCTATTGTTTGCATTTTGCTGCTGAATTGTACTTTCCAAGCACTTAGTACAGTGCTCTGCCCACAGTAAGCACTCAATACAATTGAATGAATGAATGAACCTGGCCAGGTTTAACTGGTCAGAAGCTGCCAAAGTCTTAATTTAGAAAGCACCATCAGTTAACTACCAGAGACATAAAGAAACCCACCACTCGCTTCCATCTGGATCATTTTGTTAGAACTCAGAGGGACTACAGGTGGTTTTTTTTAATGGTATTTGTTAAGTGCTTACTAGGTGCCAGGCACTGTATTAAGCCCTGGGTTAGATTCAAGCGAATCGTGGTGGACACACAGGGCTCACAATCTTAATCCCCATGTTATAGATGAGGTAACTGAGGCACAGAGAAATTAAGTGACTCACCCAAGGTCACAGCAATTGGTGGGGCCAGAATTACAACTCAGGTCCTCTGACTCCCAGATTCATGCTATTTCCACTAGTTTACGCTGCTTCTCTTAGCAGCCTTAGCCTCATGCTTGCTATGACTGTATTAAAATTTCAAAGGTAATTCTCGCCACGCTAGAGGAAACAGATTTGCTTCCACTAACCCCAAAATAGCTCCTAGTGAAACTGCAAGGGAAAGGACATTCCCTTTAACTCAGTAACGTTATCCTGACTTCTCTGACAGGTTTACTTTCTGCATGGAATATAAATTAAGAACTGATGTTCTATTTATTTCCTGCCACCTAAGAACCTAGGCAGTGGTAAATTACCATGTTCCAAAAATAGCCTTCTATGATGTGGAGAACTTGGAGAGGGTTCAGAGGGGAGTGATGAAGATGATTAAACTAAGGCCTGGAAATGGGACCTTAGAGGAAAGAGGTTAAAGGGATGAAATGATCAAGTCTAGAAAGTGACAACTGAGTAGTAACCTAACAAGTTTTTGAGCAGAGTGAGGGTATTGGGGTTCAGAATTCCCTAACACTTCTGAGAATGGGTCAATCACTCAGTCATACTTATGGAGAACTTACTTGCACAAAGCCCTGTACTCGGAAGAGTACATTATAACAATATAAACGGACCACATTCCCTGCCCACAGTAAGCTTACAGTCTGAAGGGCAACTGGAGGGAGTCAGATGGAAGCTGAGGAAGAGAGGCAGGGGGGCCTAGTGGATAAAGCACAGGCTTTGGAGTCAGAGGACCTGGATTCAAATCCCATCTCCTTCACTTTCTTGCTGTGTGACCTTGGGTAAGTCACTTCACTTCTCTGTGTCTCAGCTATCTTATCTGTAAACTGAAGATTAAGGCTGTGAGCTCTCATGTGGGAGACCTGATTATCCTGCACCTACCCCAGCACTTAGTACAGTGCCTGGAACATAGTAAGCACTTAACAAATACCATTAAAAAAAATGTCACGGTGAGAACAACGCCAAGTGCTGTAACCAGGACAAGCAATGGATTTCCTTTCTTAGAGTTAATTGCAGCTTGACTCATACACCTTCTGGATGTTCCTTCCTCGTCACTCTCCCTCAGGAGCTGGTGTGCTGAGGAATGGGAGATTGTGGGGATTGAAGAAAATAGCATCTGGCAATTATTGCTATTTCCATGCTTTTTTAATCTTTTAATCAAATTAATCAATTTGTGCCTCCTCATTTTCTCCATCTTCTAAAGGATAGGTCCTGTGATCTCTATATTTTCGCTCTACTCCTCAAATGCCTAGTCCAGCTCTCTGAGTCCACTAGACAACGATTACAGTGCTCTCCTCATGGGGGGAGCCCATCACACTGCTCTATTGACAGTAGGAGGCCAGCACAGTTCTCTGCATACAGTAGGTGCCCAGTAATGTTCAGCTCATGTTATGGACTCAGCCAAAACTTTTCATGCTGATTCCGAAGGAAATATTAAATACCTCAGCCTCTTAAATCTTAAAAGGAGAGCATTGTAATAATGAAACAGTATGAAAAATTCTCAGAAGCAGGATGGCACAAGAGGCAAAAACACTTTAGGAAGATCATTAATCCAGTAACCAACTTGTACTTCCCAAGCGCTTAGTACAGTGCTCTGCACACAGTAAGCGCTCAATAAATACGATTGAATGAATGAATGAAAGTTGTAAGTCCTGGTGGGGAAAAGAAAGTGCAAGTGATAGAACACAGCCCAATAGCTTATATTTGGTATATTATTTTTTATGGTATTTGTTAAACACTTACTATGTGCCAGACCCTGAACTAAGTGCTGGAGTAGTTACAAGATGCTCAGTTTGGACACAGACCCTGTCCCTCATATGGCTCATGGTTTTAATCCCCATTTTATAGGTGAGATAGCTGAGGTACAGAGAAGTTAAGTGACTTACCCAAAGTCACAGAGCAGACATGAGGTGGATCTGGGCTTAGAACTCAGGTGCTCTTCCCACTAGGACATACTGCTTCTCAACTGGCTCATTCTCCTCATAGGGGTAGCTCAGGACACAGCTCTATTGACAGTAGGAGGCCACCACAGTTCTCTGCATACAGTAGGTGCCCAGTAATGCTCAGCTCACAGTATGGACTCAGCCAAACTGCTCATGCTGATCCCGAAGGAAATATTAAATACTTCAGCCTCTTAAATCCTCAGTCCTGAGGCTTCAGCTCACCTGTCATTCTAGATTCCAGAGTCTATCATCATTACTAGTCTGTAATTTTCCCTGGTTTCTTCCAGGAGAGGAACATCTTGATGGCGACGGGACAAAAATCTATCACAGTGAATGGACTAAATCCCACAACATTAAAAGCAGCCACTAAGAAGAACCTCATATCTTTGTCCCATAAAGTTTTCAGTAGATTGATAAGTGTAAATAAGTCTATTGGGTGAGTCCCACTTAAAGCACGCTTTACCATTACAAATGCATTTTACTTTTACCCTGGCTTAAGAGGTTAAATATTTCCTTACAGGGCCCCAGTTTGACCATACTGAAGCAGCGTGGACTAGTGGATAAAACAAAGGCCTGGGAATCTGAATGACCTGGGTTCTAATCCTGGCTCCATCACTTGCCTGCTGTGTGGCATTAGGCAAGTCACTTAATGCCTCCATATCTCAGCTTGCCTCATCTGTAAAAATGGGGTTTAAGGCTGTGAACCACATGTGGAATGGACTGTGTCCAACCTGATTTGCTTGTATCTACCCCAGTGCTTAGTACAGTGCCTGGTTTAGTTAAATACTTAACAAATACCAAAATAATAATAATTATTACTATTCTTATTTGAGGAATCTGTTATAAATGAAGCAGATTGATCACAGAAAGTTATAACAACTCAACTTTATGGACAGCGTAAAGAAATCATGGTTTCTTACAAATCAGTGGGTTAAACTCAAATTGGGTCAGAAATTGGGTTCTGTGTTGTGCCCATAATCTAATGGATTTTAACTGTCTACTTTTTCAAGTCTGAGGTTCTAGTTATGATGTGACAAATGGAATGGGCTGTCAGTCATGCAAGTCCTGGGTCAAATACTAGGAGAACTGTAATTAGTTGAAGTTGTGATTTTGGCTTGTTCTTGCTGTTCACCAACAAGATTCTGATTCTGCAGTGCTAACTGTAAGTAACAGCTGCCAGACCCTTTCCCATTCAAGGCTTTGAAACCCTTTTCAATAAAACACGAAGCAAAAAGCTTCCTCAGACAAAGGTGATATGATGTGAGAGGGATGGCTTTCTCCTGAGCTGCCCTAAGGCTGCCTGTTAATCATTTTATTGGAAAATACAATATTGCCAGACTCCCACACAAATCGTAGACTGAGAGCTCTAGAGAGTTTCTCTGGTCCTTAAGTACGTAAGATTTATAGCTCTGCACTCCAATTAGCTAAGCTGAAAGGTCCCGATCAGAGGGAGATAGGGACATGGCCAAGCTACACAGAAGGGAAAAGGGCTGACTGCTTTCTGATTTCAAGAAAATCAGCTGAAGGGTGAGAATTCATAGACTGCACGGCTGCAGTAACTCACTGTATTCACCTTAGTCAGCTTCCAGCCAAGGCCCAGATGGGGAAATCAGCAGGTCCCTGGAAGGGCTATTGGTCTTCCCTCTGACAGCAAATATCCCTGAATATTGGGCTTTGGTTTAGGTGTTAAAGAGCAGTGTGAACTTCTGCACAGTGTTAGAAAAAGAGGACGAGGGAGGAGAGGAGAAATGTGGGAGGAGGGGAGGACAAAGTACAGAAAATGGAAAGGGTAGAAGGGGAGGGCAAAGAGAAGGAAAGAGGGAAAATGGAAAGAAACTGGTTTACCCAACTAGAGAAGAAGAAGAGATGAATTGGATAGGACATCCAGAAAAAATTGAGTCATCTTCATGAGCCTCTCAGAGAACTGTGAAGAGCCATGGGAGTTTTGGAGAAAGAAACCCCAAAGATGGATTCAGAGGACCCTGATGATGGATGAAAGGTTGTGAATGAGGCAATACTTTCAAGGTTTGGAGACAAAGGCCCAGTACAGCCGAGGCTGCCCTAGTTTATCTGGATAATAATGATAATTGTACTACTTTTTAAGTGCTTACTACATGCCAAGCACTGTATTAAGTGCTGGGGTAGATACAAGATAATCATCCTCGCTTGGGGCTCACAGTTGTAGCAGAACAGGTATTGCATCCCAATTTTGCAGAGGAGGTAACTGAGGCACAGAGAAGTAAAGTGAACTGCCCAAGGTCACATAACAGGCAAGTAGCAGACTGGAATTAGAATAATAATGATGGCATTTGGTAAGTGCTTTCTAGGTGCCAAGCACTGTTATAAGCACTCAGGGAGATGCAAAGTAATCAGGTTGTCCCACGTGGGGCTCACAGTCTTCATCCCCATTTTACAGATGAGGTAACTGAGGCACAGAGAAGTTAAATGTCTTTCCCAAAGTACACAGTTGACAAGTGATGGAGCTGGGATTAGAACCCACGACCTCTCACTCCCAGGCCTGTGCTCTTTCCATCGAGTCATGCTGATTCTCTTGAACCCAGGTCCTCTAACTCCCAGGACTAAGTTCCTATCCACTAGGCCTCATTGCTTCCCTGTAACATCCAGGATCTGGATGTGGGTCACTGTAATAGGGTCAGAGAGGAAATGACATCTTGGGTGAATTTCCTGGAAGTGGCTTCGAAACTGGGCTTGAGTGCTGAGTAATGGAATGAGAGGCTGGCTCCACTGGAAATAAAAGTGGAGGTGAAGGTTGACCGGAGCTACTGTCAGTTGACTATCTGGATCTGCTACTGAGCTGTGAGGAAACCATTTACCTTTCTGACAGCTGAAGCCGAGCTCACAGTGCCAAACCTGGCATATGGGAGCATTGAGAGGGTAGGCCACGCCTCTTCAGAGAAACCAAGTTCCGAGAGCCAAAGAATAGATTATGACAAGACCAAAAGCAGCTTGTTTATGTCAGTGAGTGGTAAGAATGACTCATGCAGTGTTATGGACTTCTCACCAGGCCAGCAGGCTTAACCCTTCAAAGATAAGAAGCACTTCAGAAACCAAGAAAAGCTAACCTGAAAATTCACTTATCAATATCAGTTTCAACTTCCTACTTCGGAGAATCCCTCTTCCTTAATTTTCACAAAATGGCACCCTTGAATGAACACAACATTCTTCATTCATATTGTTCATTTCCCCATCCCCCCCGTCTTACCTCCTTCCCCTCTCCACAGCACCTGCATATATGTATATACGTTTGTATGTATTTATTACTCTATTTATTTATTTTATTTGTACATATTTATTCTATTTATTTTATTTTGTTAATATGTTTGGTTTTGTTCTCTGTCTCCTCCTTCTAGACTGTGAGCCCGCTGTTGGGTAGGGACCATCTCTATATGTTGCCAACTTGTACTTCCCAAGCGCTTAGTACAGTGCTCTGCACACAGTTAGTGCTCAATAAATACGATCGAATGAATTAATTAATTCACATCATGGACATGACAGATGCATGGCCACAAAAGGCATGATCATTTCCTATTGATGGATTGATAGTCAATTTCCAGTTTTCATTTTCCAAGTCCTACAGCACCGAGGGACCTCGGGTGGCTGGATAATCGCAACAACAGTAATAACAACAACAATAATAATATTTGATAAGTGCCAACCATGCACTGGAGTAGATACAAGATAATTGGGTCCCACATGAGGCTCAAAGCCCAAATAGGAGGGAGAACAGTTATTGAAACTACACTTTTCAGATGAGGGAAGTGAGGCACAGAGAATTTAACTGACTTGACCAAGGTCACAGAGCAGACATTAGAACCCAGGTTCTTCCAACTCCTAGGCCCATGCTCTATCCACTAAGCCACGCTGTACTAAATGCTTGGGAAAGTACAACAAAACAGAGTTGGTAGACACTCTCCCTGCCCTCAATGTCATGTGGCTATGTAGCTGTAAAATAAAAGTGACGGTGAGAAGATCACTCTGAAAGGCAGGAAGTTAAGAATGGTGTCCTTGGAGGCTAGGCTAGGTAATGGAAATATCCTTATTGTATGATTTTTAAAGTGTTCAAGGAAAGTGAGCTAGAAATCATTTCCCCACCCTATTTGCCATCCTTTCTGTGTCGCCTATGCACTTGGATCTGTACCTTGAGCACTTTAACACTCACTGCACCCAGCCTCACAGAACTTATGCAAACATACATCATTATTCTCTGCTCCTTCCCATATCATCATATCACATCATATCACATGTGATGAAAGAAGACAACAGTAAAGTAGCATAAAAGACAAGGACAAATACACAAAACAAAACGGAAAATCATCAGGATACTAAAGCTGGAGGAGAAGAATTTTGGGCTCCTAATGGTTTAGGGTCCCAGGCACCAGTCTAGCCACAGTTACTCCTTCTCCTAGCTGTAATTTATATTCATGTCTGTCTCCCCATCTAATCTGTAAACTCTTTAAGGGCAGGGATTGTGTCTACCATCTCTGTTAAGCAGCATGACATAGTGCATAGAGCATTGATCTTACCGTCTTACCTCCTTCCCTTCCCCACAGCACCTGTATATATGTATATATGTTTGTACATATTTATTACGCTATTTATTTATTTATTTATTTTACTTGTACATATCTATTCTATTTATCTTATTTTGTTAGTATGTTTGGTTTTGTTCTCTGTCTCCCCCTTCTAGACTGTGAGCCCACTGTTGGGTAGGGACAGTCTCTATATGTTGCCAACTTGTACTTCCCAAGCACTTAGTACAGTGCTCTGCACACAGTAAGTGCTCAATAAATATGATTGATTGATTGATTGATCTGGGAGTCTGAAGGTCATGGGTTCTAATCCAAGTTCCACCATTTGTCTGCTGTGTGACCTTGGGCAAGTCACTTCACTTCTCTGGACCTCAGTTATCTCATCTGCAAAATGGGGATTCAGGCTGAGTCCTATGTGGGATAGGGACTGGGTCCAACTATATTTGCTTATATCCTCCCTAGTGTTTAGTAGAGTGCCTGGCACATAGTAAGAGCTTAACAAATGCCACTATTATTATTATTGCTATTATTATTCTCCCAGGGCTTTGCACATAGTAAGCACTCAATAAATACCATTGATTAGTTGAGTCATCAATGTTTTTTAAAGGTGACTGGAGGTCACTTGAGGTGATCCAGAACTTGAGCTTATTCATTTTGACTAAGAATCTTAGCACATCTTTATATTTCAGGAACACACACCAACTTCTCCCCAAACGTCCTCCTTTCCCAGCATGCAGCCCTTTTTGCATTTACATAACTCTGACAGAGGTGCGACTTGATTTGTGTCTGGGTACGAGGGAGTGTGGAAGCTGGTCTAGGATGAGCAAGACCATCTCTGGGCAGTAAATCCTGCGAAAAGGGGAAGGCTCCAAACCAGAAAAATCTCCCAGAGAAGTCGATGGAAGGACTCCCCTGGAGCTAAGACATTATTTCTAGACTGTGAGCCCACTGTTGGGTAGGGACCGTCTCTATATGTTGCCAACTTGTACTTCCCAAGCACTTAGTACAGTGCTCTGCACACAGTAAGCGCTCAATAAATACGATTGAATGAATGAATGAATGTCTAAAGACCACAAATCTGGCAACTGTTTAAACTCTTTTGCTTGAGGTCTGTCGAGAAATTTAGACCAGAGAAAAATCAGTCTGTCCTGAGCCCAAACTGCTGCAGAATAAAACACTTCAGTAGGTGAACTTCACAATGTGTTCTCTGCATCGTTTATGAGATTGGGGGCCTACCTTGTTCTCTTGTGGGCAGGGAATGTGTCTGTTTATTGTTATATTGTACTCTCCCAAGAGCTTAGTCCAGTGCTTTGCACACAGTAAGTGCTCAATAAATAAGATTAAATGAATGAATGAATGGAGAAGCCATCCCAGAATGATCTGTTCATTTTGCATGGGGTCTGGTACTTGTGAAATTTCGACATCGGCATTCATTTTCATGTAGGAAAGCAGTATGGTCTTGTGCAAAGAGCAAGGGCCTGGGAGTAAGGGAACCTGGGCTCTAATCCCAGCTCCTCCACTTGTCTGCTGTGTGTCCTTCGGCAAGCCACTTAACATCTCTGTGCCTGTTACCTCAACTGTAAAATGGAGATTAAATCCTCTTCCCTTCAATTTAGGCCGTGAGTACCATATGGGATGAGGATTATGTCCAACTGATTAGCTTGTATCTACTCCAGTGATTGTACAATGCCTGGTTTATAGTACGCACTTAAGTACCATAAAACATTGTTTTTTTAAAAGGAAAACAACTTGTGAGTCCATTGGCATTTGGAGAATGGGGAGACCAGTTGCAATTCACCTACCAGCAAACTACCTTCATGTTTTTGTCTTTGTTGTTTTGGCATTTGTTGAGCACTTACTATGTCCCAGGCACTGTCCTAAGCACTGGAGTAGATACAAGTTAATCAGGTCAGACACAGTCCCTACCCCACATGGGGCTCACAGTCTCAATCCCCATTTTGCAGATGAGGTAACTGAGGCTGAGAGAATTAAAGTGACTTTCCCAATTTCACACAGCAGAGAAGTGATGGAGCAGGGATTAGAACCCAGGTCCTTCTGACTCCAAGGCCTTTGCTCTATTCACTAGGCTATGCTGCTTCCCAAAATGGTTAACAGAGAACCACCAGGCCCAGTGGACAGAAGGCCAGGACTTGAGACATTGACTCCATTTCTGAGACTCCCACTGTGTGATTGTCTGTAAACCAATTTGTCCCTCATTTTTCCTTGTTGCCAAATGAAGAGGAGAATGGAAGCTCTCCCATGAGAGTTGTGAGCAATAGCAGTATGGTTATAGTTTTAATTGATTGGCGTTCCCAGAAGACAAGCGTCCTACATTCAGGAGGTTGTTGTTCTGTAAATGCCTTCATTTTTTTTAAATGGTATTAGTTAAGTGCTTACTATATGCCAGACAGTGTACTAAGTACTGGGGTTGATTATTTTAATGTGATTTGTTATGCGCTTTCTATGTGTCCAACATCCATTTAAAGGCTGAAGTTAGTCAGGTGAGACACAGTCCCTATCTCACATTGGGCTCACAGTCAAGTAGGAAGCTGAACAAGTATATTACAAATGAGAAAACTGAGGCACAGAGAAGTTAAGTGACTTCCCCAAGGTCAAACAGCAGGTTAGTGGTAGAGCCAGGAGTACAATCCAGGTCTCCTGGCTCCCATACCCATTCTCTCTCCACTAGACCTGAGTCCCTATAAAGATACAAGTAAATACAATAAAATTGTCCCATATAGGGCTCACAGTCCTAATCCTCATTTTACAGATGAGGTAACCGAGGGAAGAGAAATGAAGTGACTCACTCAAGATCAAAAAGCAGAGAAGTGATGGAGTCCTTTAACTCCCAGGCCTGTGCTCTTTCCACTAGGCCACACTGTTTCTCTGTATTCATCTTACATTCTTTATGCTGAGAAGCAAAGTACCCTAGTGGAAAGGGGATGGGCTAGTGAGTCAGAGGACTTTGATTCTAAATCCAACTCTGCCACTTGTCTGCTCTGGCACCTTGGGCTAGTTACATAGCTTCTCTGGGCTCAGTTTCCTCATCTGTGAAGTGGAAATCATTCTATCCTCCACCCTATTTAGACTGTGAGCCCCAAGTGGGACAGCGACTACATCTGACTTAATTATACTGTATCTACCCCAGTGCTTAGTTCAGTGCCTGGTACATAGTAATTGCTTAGAAAATACTATGATTATTATAATGATAATGCTCTTCAATCAGTCACTTTCCAGTGTCAGTGAGTCACTTGGTCAATCGTATTTATTGAGAGATTAGTGTGTGCAGAGCACTGTACTGAGAGCTTGGGAGAGTACAATATAACAATATAACAGACACATTCCCTGCCCACGATGAACTTGCAGTCTAGAGGGGGTGCTCTCATTAATATAAATAAATAATATTACAGATATGTACATAAATGCTGTGACTTCTTCTCCACTGATTTCAAACATGCGTACATACATCCTCTATCATACAAATCCTCCCTTGAGCCCACAGCTCCCTCCATTTATCACTCCATCTCCTTCTATAAACTCTCTGAGAAAGTTGTTCACCCTTGTTCTCTCCGCTCGCTCCCTTCAAATTCTCTATCGGATCCTCTCCAATCTGGTTTCCTCCCTGCTTATTCCTCAGAAATAACCCCCTCTAACGTACCCAATGACCTTATTGCCAAATCTGATGGCCTCTGCTCTGTCCTAATCCTCCTAGAACTCTGAGGTGCCTTTGACACTGTGGAACACCCCTTTTCTCCTTGAAAGTTTATCCAGCTTTGGCTTCACTGACACTGTCCTGTCCTGGTTCTCCTCTTCTCTCTGACTTCTCCTCCTCAGCCTCTTTTGCAGGCTCCTCCTCTGCCTCCCACCCACTGACAGTAGGAATTCCTCAAGGGAGTCCCCCTTCTATTCTCCATCTACACCCACTCCCTTGGAGAACTCATTCACTCCATGGCTTCAACTACCATCTCTCTGCAGATGTTTCCCAAATCTACATTTTCAGCCCTGACCTCTCTCCTTCTCTGCAAACTCACACTTCCTCCTGCCTTCAGGACTTCTATACCTGGATGTGCCGATGACACCACAAACTAAACATGTTCAAAACAGAAGTCATTTTTCTGCCCAAATTATGTCCTCCCCTATCTTTCGCGTCACTTTAAACAATACCACTATCCTCTCTATCTCACAGGCTTCCTTGGTGATGTCCTCAACTCATCTCTCTCACTCAACCCACATATTCAGGTATCAGATTCTGATGATCTTGTCTTCAGATCCTGTCTTCACAAGATCAGTAAAGTCCACTCTTTCCTCTCCATCCAAACTGATACCAAACTGATCCAAGCACTCATCCTATCTCATTGTGACTATTGCAACTGCCTCCTCTCTGATCTCCCTGCCTCCAGCCCCTCCCCACTCCAGTCTATATTTCACTCTGCTCTCCAGACCATTTTTCTAAAAAAATTCAGTCCATGTCTTCCCACTCCTCAAAAGACCTCCAGTGGTTGTCCATCCACTTCTGTATCAAGAAGAAACTCCTTACTATTGGTTTTAAAGCACTCAATCAGCTCTCCCCCTCTAACTTTACCTCGTTGATCTCCTACCACAGCTCACTCCTCTAGTGCCAGCTTGCTCACTGTGCCCCAATCTCATCTATCTCACCACCAACCCCTTTCCCATGCCCTTGCTCTGGCTTGGAACTCCCTCCCTCTCCACATACGCCAGACCATCACTCTCCCATCTTCAAAATCTTATTAAGGTCACCTCTCCTCCAAGAGGCTTTCCCCAATTAAGCTGTCTTTCCCCCAGCTCCCTGTCCCTTCCATATCATCTAGGCACTTGGATCTGTGATCTTTGGGATTCAATATTCACCCCACCCTCAGCCCCACAGCACTTTGGATTAGGTACATATCAATTGATTACATATAATAATATAAATTTATTTATATTAATGTCTGTCCCCCTTTAGCCTGTAAGCTTCCAACTCTGCTGTATTGTACTCTCCCAAGCATTTAATACAGTTCTCTGCATATGGTAAGTGCTCAGTAAGTGCCATGGTGATGACAATTGTATCAGCCTCCTCACTGATCTCCCTGCCTCCAACCTCTCCCCTCTTCACATGTACTGCTGAATGAATCATCTTCCTGAAACAGTAGAAGTAGTAACACAGTCCACTGTACTAAGCTCTTGGGAAATACAGTAAAGAGACAAGATTTGCACCCTTCCTGCAAGGGGGAACTGTGTTCTGAGTGATATTTCAGGAAGAAGTACTGGCAGACAGAAGTGGGCAGAGGCTGGAGGAGAGGAGAGACTGTGAGCCCAGTGTTGGGTAGGGACTGTCTCTATATGTTGCCAACTTGTACTTCCCAAGCACTTAGTACAGTGCTCTGCACACAGTAAGCACTCAATAAATACGATTGATTGATTGATGAGGCCAATACAACAGTCCAATTGTGATATGAAGAGTGCTTGAATAAGGGTCATGGTTGTATGGGTGGAGAAGAGGGGGAAGGTCCGTGAGATGATTTGGAGAAAAAATCATTAGGTTTTAGCAGGAAATTGGATATGAGCAGAGGTACCCACACTTCGGTACCCCCATAGCTCTTCGAGCTGGAGTCTTGGACTTGCCGATCTCAGTCCTCGGGTAGGACCTCAGAGTTTCCAGTCAAGGCTGAAAATATCTAAAATGGTGACTTTCTGGCCTGTTTGAAGCCTGGCCTCTCCCAGTCCTCATGTGCTTTGAAATCTCCACCCCTTTTCACCCTCAAGCTCTAAAGGCAAAGTTGGAACTGTTGGCTATGAGAACAGAATGAGAATGAGGAGTCGAGGATCGATCAATCCATCAGTAGACTTTATTGAATGCTTAATCTTGCAAGATGATTATCAAGGATGTGGGCTTCAATCACAGAGAGGATGGTAGAAACAACAGATTTGGGGAAGTTTGAAGAGAGAAGCAATATGGCTTTGTGGAAAGGGCACAGACCTAAGAGTCAGAGGACCGAGGTTCTAGTTCTGCTTCTTCCCCTTGTCGGTATGATCTTGGGGAAGTGCCTTATCTTCTCTGTACCTCAGTTACCTCATCTGTTAATTGGGGATTAAGACTGTAAGCCCCCTGTGGAACATGGAACCGCTCAATAAATGTGATTGAATGAATGAATGAATGAATGACTATGTCCAACCTGATTATCTTGAATCTGCCCCAGCTTTTAGTACAGTGCTTAGCACATAGTGATTGCTTAACCAATACCTTAAAAATGCTGTTATTATCAATCAGTGTGCATAGCTCTGTACTAAGGACTTGGGAAAGTACAATACAACAGAGTTGATAGTTGTGATCTCTTTCCACACAGAATTTACAGTTCACAGAGGGAAAGAGCTGTCTATAAGGGAAGACAGCTACTGATTCTTCTGTCCTTGTTGCACTGTGTTAAGTGATCCTTAGTTGTAATATGAGCATCCTTCAGGTCTTGCTGTCAAATGATGACAATCAAGAAGTGTGCGCTGTTTAAACCCGGGAGGGAAGCATCGAAGATGTCTTTCTATTATTCAATAAGTAGCAGATCACAAGATGATGTTTGACACTTTCACTGAGGAGGAAGAGGCCATCACTATTAAGCTTTCCAATCTTGTGTGGTTCAGCGATTTCGTTTTTGCATTTCAGCATCACTCCAAGACTATCAGGTTGTGAGATACTGACTCTTCTGGTGAGAGTCAGAGGAGGGCAGTTACTTGGGCTGGACTTGGGAGTTTTGCATACCACTGAAGGTTTCACCTTGTCTGCTGTCACACTCAGGGATGGGGTTGTGGGGTATGCTCTTCATCCTGGGCCAGGCCTCCCAGACTGTGACTCAGCTGCTCCGCATTTTCCCTGCCCCAATCTAGATCCTTAGAGAATCTTGATTCATCCCCATTGGTGTCAGTGAAGATGAGGGGATTTAGGAACTGCCTGGTTGTGTTTCTGCTTGATAGGCAGGTGCAGGATTATTAACACTCACTAACAGCTCCAGGCAGGTTGGGCTGGCTTGAGGTAAGTGATTGACAGAACACTGTGGGATTTCAGGTAGGGGAAGGAAAAACCCTCCCAAAAAAGGCAGACATGACAGTTCTGTCCTGCGCTGGAAGTCTTAAGAGACTTCCAGCTTAAGAGGTTGTCATGCCAACCGAACATCTGGTTACCTCACGCATTTCAAAGGCTGTTTGATTCACAGTGTGACTGTTAGTCTTGTTGTCACACAAGGGCCCATTATCCTATGTCTTAATTGTAATTTTTTTCATGTGAGCCCACTGTTGCGTAGGGACTGTCTCTATATGTTGCCAATTTGTACTTCCCAAGCGCTTAGTACAGTGCTCTGCACATAGTAAGTGCTCAATAAATATGATTGATGATGATGATGATGACGTTTGGTAGTTTCCTTTTATTATTGTCTTTTCCCAGTGAGACTCAGGTCCTCAGTCCTAGCCATTTGAGAGCAAAGTTAGAGCGAGGCAGGTAATTTCTAGGGACACATTTCCTAGGCCCTCCTCTTTCAGGGCACATATAGGATACTACCAAACTGCAGCTGCTTCTTTAGGAATTGAATGATCAGTGCCCTGGCCTTTCTAATTACATAGGTTAGCAGCTTGGCACATCAGAAAGAACACAGGACAGGACAGGGAGTCAGGAGACCTGGATTTTTTAATACAGATGCTGCCACTTGCCCACTGTGGGTGAGACACTTAGCTGCTCTCTGTTCCTGTTTCCTCATCTGTAAACTATGGTTCAAATACCTCCCATCAGACTGGGAGCCCAGAAAAAGACAGGGATTATGTCCAATTCATCTGAATGTGCCTACCGCAGGACTTAACACAATACTTTACCATAGTAAGCACTTATATGCCAAAATTATTTTTCAGATATTATTATTATAGGACTTTTGTTGAGATTTCATTGTGGGCAGGGAACGGGTCTACCAACTCTGTTGTATTCTACTACCCCAAGTTCTTTGTACAGTGCTCTGAAAACAGTAGGAACTCAAATAAATATGATTGATTGATAGATTTCCACTTCACCAGCCAGCCCTGTGCCTCAGTCATTTTCCTATAGCGGTGATGGTTGGCAGTGAGTTCATTGCAAAACCAACATAATACATGCAACATAACATGCCTCTGCTACTTCCTGGTCGCCAAAAGAGGAATCTGGCATATTTACACGCTGCCGGGGCAACCTGTAGCTGTACCATTCATCTCAATGGCCACAGACTGCATTTCTCGGGGAGCATCCAGCCAAGTGCACTAAGAGTCAGGTAAAAGAGTGCAGTGAGCTCTTCCCTCAGGCAAAGGGAGGGAGGGAATCAGGAGCTGGGAAAAAATTGGAACCTAGAGTTCTGGAGGGGACCCAGCTGGGCCTAGTAGAAAGAGCATGTGCCTGGAAGTCAGAGGAACTGGGTTCTAATTCCACTTCTGCCACATGTCCGTTTTGCAACTTTGGGAAAATCACTTAACTTCTCTGTGCCTCAGTTCCCTCAGCTGTAAAATGGAGTTGCAATGACTGTTCTTTCTCCTACTTAGACTGTGAGCCCCATGTGGGACAGGGACTGTACCCAGCCTGATTAATTTTTATCTACCCTAAGCACTTGGAACAGTGTTTGACACATAGTAAACACTTTACAAAAATACCATAAAAAAGTTGAGTCCTGGTTTTAGCACATGTGATCCTCTGAATCAGCATGGCCTAGTAGAGAAAGAGTGTGATCTAGTGGAGAGAGCCTGATCCTGGGAGTCAGAAGGACCTAATCCCGGCTCTGCCACTTGACTGCTGTGTGACCTTGGGAAAGTCACTTAACTTCTCTGGGCCTGTCACCTCATCTGTAAAATGGTGGTTAGGGCTGGGAGCCCCAATATGGGACAAGGACTATGTCCAACCTGATTAGCTTGTATCTACCCCAGAGCTTAGTACAGTGCTTAACACATAGTAAGCCCTTCCTCTAGGCTGTGAGCTCACTGTGGGCAGGGAATGGATCTGTTTGTTGTTTTATTGAATGCTTTCAAGCACTTGCTTTGCACATGGTAAGTACTCAATAAGTGTGATTGAATTGGATTGAATTAACAAATACCATAAAAAAAGCCTTAATCTCGCTACCTGCCAACAACCTCAGAATCTGTTTACCAGAGGATAGTGTGGCTAAGAAACAGTGTTGCTCAGTGGAAATAGCCCAAGCTTGGGAGTCAGAGGTCGTGGGTTCTAATCCCAGCTCCACCACATGTCTGCTGTGTGACCTTGGGCAAGTCACTTAACTTCTTTGAGCCTCAGTTTCCTCATCTGTAAAATGGGGATTAAGACTGTGAGCCCCCTGTGGGACAACCTGATCACCTTGTATCCCCCCAGCACTTAGAACAGTGCTTGGCATATAGTAAGCGCTTAACAAATGCCATCATTATTATTGTTATCCCGCATCATCCCAGATTAAGCCCTCATTTGTCTGACTCCCTCTCTCTTCTGTATCAACTATGCACTTGGATCTGTACCCTTTGAACACTTGATATTCACCCCACCCTCGCCGCCACAGCGCTTATGTACATATCCGAAATTAATTTATTAGTATTAATGTCTATCTACCCTCTGAACTCTAAGCTCCTTTTGGGCAGGAAACATGCCTACCAACTCTGTCATATCGTAACTCTTCCAAATGCTTAGTCCAGTGCTCCGCACAGAAAAATACCATTAATTTAATTCCACTGATTGATGGAGTCCTTTAGGCCACATTCACACACATGGATTTGACCCCCTCATCAGCAGTATCATCTTTGAAGAGGAAGGAATCAGTAAATCAATAAAATCAATACGCAGCAATGTATATGCATAAAGGTATACATTTCTCATTCATTTCCATAACTTCAACTACCATCTCTTTGTAGATGATTCCCAAATCTACATTTTCAACCCTGACCTTTCTCCTGCTCTGCTGTCTGGCAGTTCCTCCTGACATCAGGACATCTCTACCTGGGTGTCCCACTGACACCTCAAACTTAACTTGTACAAAACAGAACTCCTTATCTTCCCACCCAAACTCTGTCCTCCCCTTGTCTTTCTCATCACTGTAGACAGCACCACCAACCACTGTTCATTCATTCATTCAATCACATTTATTGAATGCTTACTGTGTGCAGAGCATTGTACTAAGTACTTGAGAGAGTACAATACAATAATAAACATATACATTCCCTGCCCACAGCAAGCTTATATTCTCCCCCCTGTATTACAAGCTAATAATACTAACAATAATAATGGTATTTTTTTAAGCACTTACTATGTGTCAAGCACTGAGGAAGGTACAAAATAATCAGTTTAGACACAGTCCCTTCCCACATGGGGCTTACAGTCTAAGTAAGAAGGAAAACTGGTATTGAATCCCCATTTTACAGATGAGGTGACTGAGGAACAAAGAAATTAAGTGACTTCCCCAAGGTCACACAGCAAGCACATCGCAGAGTTAGAATTCAAACCCAGGTCCTCTGACTCCCAGTCTCATGTTCATTCCACTAGGCCACGTTACTTCTCTAACCGGTGGCATTATGCTCGACTCAACTCTCTCAATCGACCCTGTCATCAAATCCTGTCAGTTCTACTTTTGCAACATAGCTAAAATTCACCCTTTCCGCTCCATCCAAACTGCTACTACCTGATTCAAACACTTACCATATCTCACTTTGACTCCTTGCTGATTTCCCTGCCTCCCTCCTGTCTCTCTCCACTGCAGTCCATACTTCATTCTGCTGCCCGGATCATTTTTCTAAAAAAAATGTTCAGTCCACATCTCCCCATTTCTCAAGAACCTTCAGTGTTTGCTCGTCCACCGTCTCGTCAAAGAGTAACTCCTTACCTTACCTTTCCTACCTTACCCACAGCTTCAACTATCATCTCTATGCTGAAGACACCCAAATCTACATCTCTGCCCCTGCTCTCTCCCCCTCCCTCCATGCTCGCATCTCCTCCTGCCTTCAGGACATCTCCATCTGGATGTCCGCCCGCCACCTAAAACTCAACATGTCCAAGACTGAACTCCTTGTCTTCCCTCCCAAACCCTGCCCTCTCCCTGACTTTCCCATCTCTGTTGACGGCACTACCATCCTTCCCGTCTCACAAGCCTGCAACCTTGGTGGCATCCTCAACTCCACTCTCTCATTCACCCCTCACATCCAAGTCATCACCAAAGCCTGCCGGTCTCAGCTCCGCAACATTGCCAAGATCCGCCCTTTCCTCTCCATCCAAACCGCTACCCTGCTCGTTCAAGCTCTCATCCTATCCTGCCTGGACTACTGCATCAGCCTTCTCTCTGATCTCCCATCCTCGTGTCTCTCCCCACTTCAATCCATGCTTCATGCTGCTGCCTGGATTGTCTTTGTCCAGAAACACTCTGGGCATGTTACACCCCTCCTCAAAAATCTCCAGTGGCTACCAATCAATCTGCACATCAGGCAGAAACTCCTCACCCTGGGCTTCAAGGCTGTCCATCACCTCGCCCCCTCCTACCTCACCTCCCTTCTCTCCTTCTGCAGCCCAGACCGCACCTTCGCTCCTCTGCCACTAATCTCCTCACCGTGCCTCGTTCTTGCCTGTCCCGCTGTCGACCCCCAGCCCACGTCATCCCACTGGCCCGGAATGCCCTCCCTCCCAACATCTGCCAAGCTAGCTCTCTTCCTCCCTTCAAGGCCCTACTAAAAGCTCACCTCCTCCAAGAGGCCTTCCCAGACTGAGCCCCTCCTTCCTCTCCCCCTCAACCCCATGTCCATCTTCCTGTCTTACCTCCTTCCCTTCCCCACGGCACCTGTATATATGTATATATGTTTGTACATATTTATTACTCTATTTATTTATTTATTTGTTTTACTTGTACATTTCTATTTCATTTATTTTATTTTGTTAATATATTTGGTTTTGTTCTCTGTCTCCCCCTTCTAGACTGTGAGCCCACTGTTGGGTAGGGACTGTCTCTATATGTTGCCAACTTGTACTTCCAAGCGCTTACTACAGTGCTCTGCACATAGTAAGCACTCAATAAATATGATTCATTGATTGATTGATTCGACTTTAAAGCACTCCAAAAGCTCTCCCCCTTCTACGTTATCTTGTTGATTTCCTACTACAGCCCAGTCTACACACTGTTCCTCTAATACCAATTTACTGTATCTTGGTCTTGCCGCCAACCAGTGCTTTGCACATAGTAAGTGCTTAATAAATGCCATCATTATTATCCTCCCTCTGTCAGAAACTCCCTCCCCCTTCATATTCATTCATTCATTCATCATATTTATTGAGTGCTCACTGTGTGCAGAGCACTGTACTAAGCGCTTGGGAAGTACAAGTCGGCAACGTATGGAGACGGTCCCTTCCCAGCAGCGGGCTCACAGTCTAGAAGGGGGAGACAGGCAACAAAACAAAACATGTAGCCAGGTGTCAAAATCGTCAGAACAAATAGAATTAAAGCTAGATGCACATCAACAAAATAAATAGAATAGTAAATATGTACAAGTAGAATAAATAGAGTAATAAATCTGTACAAATATATACACAAGTGCTGTAGGGAGGGGAGGGAGGTAGGGCAGGGGGGATGGGGAGGAGGAGAGGAAAAGAGGGGCTCAGTCTGAGAAGGCCTCCTGGAGGAGGTAAGCCCTCAGTAGGGCTTTGAAGGGAGGAAGAGAGCTAGTTTGGTGGATGTGTGAAGGGAGGGCATTCCAGGCAAGGGGAAGGATGTGGGCTGGGGGTCAACGGCGGGACAGGCAAGAACAAGGTACAGTGAGGAGATTAGTGGCGGAGGAGCGGAGGGTGTGGGCTGGGCTGTAGAAGGAGAGAAGCAGACCACCACTCTCCCCACCTTCACAACTCTACTTTTTTTTTTTAATGGTATTTCTTTAGCACGTACTATGTGCCAGACACTGTACAAAGCACTTACGTAAATATAAACTAATCAGATTGGACACAGTCTATGTCCCACATGGGGCTCACAATTGTAATCCTCATTTTACAAATGAGGGAACTGAGGCACAGAGAAGATAAGTAACTTGCCAATGTTCACACAGCAGACAAATGGCATAACAAGGATTAGAACCTGGATCATTTCACTGCCAGGCCTGTCCTCTTTCTTCTAGGTTAAGCTGCTTCTCTTCCCAAGAGTTCTTCCCTGACTAATCCCTCATTTCCCATACTCCTTCTCCCTTCTGCATTCCTTATGTGCTTGGATCTGTACCCCTTAAGCACTTGATATTCATCCCACTCTCAGCATTTATATGCAAATCTGCAATTTATTTATTTATTTTAATGTCTGTCCTCACTTCTAACGAATGAACTCCTTTTGGGCGGGTAACTCATATGCCAACTCCATGGTACTCTCTCAAGTGCTTAGTCCAGTGTTCTGCACACAATAAATGTGCAGAACTTATTCTGCCCTACTGAGAGCTCACCTCTTCCAGGAGGTCTTCCCAGACTGAGCCCCCTTTTTCCTCTCCTCCTCCCCATCCTCCCCACCCTACTTCCTTCCCCTCCCCACAGCACCGGTGCATATGTTTGTACAGATTTATAACTCTATTTATTTTACTTGTACATATTTACTATTCTATTCATTTTGTTAATGATGTGCATCTAGCTTTACTTCTATTTATTCTGATGACTTGACACCTGTCTACATGTTTTATTTTGTTGTCTGTCTCCCCTTTCTAGACTGTGAGCCCGTTGTTGGGTAGGGACCGTCTCTATATGTTGCCAACTTGTACTTCCCAAGCACTTAGTATAGTGCTCTGCACACAGTAAGTGCTCAACAAATACGATTGAATGAATGAATTAATGAATAAATGCTTAGTAAATTACCCTCGGCTTTAAAGCAATCAATCACCTTGACCCTTCCTCTCACCACACTGATTTCCTACTACAACCCAGCACTTCACTTTGCTTCTCTAATGCCAACCTCCTCATCGTACCTCCAACTTGTCTATCTCATTATAGATCCCTCACCCACAACTTGCCTGTAGCATTGAACCCCTGTCAATTCATACATGGCAGGCAATCGCTCACCGCACCTTCAAAGACTTATTAAAATTCTATCTCCTCCAAGAGGCCTTCCCCAACTAAGTCCACATTTCTTCTACTCCCTCTTCCTTCCATGTCACCCTCGCAGTTGGATTGGTTTGTCAGCCCCACAGCATGGCGTAGGGCTCAGACTCCCTTCTGACCTGCTCCCAGGCATGAGCCTGGGAGTCAAAAGGTAATAAATTCTAATCCTGGCTCTGCCATTTGTCTGCTGTGTGAACATGGGCAAGTCACTTTACTTCTCTGGGCCTCAGTTACCTCATCTGTAAAATGGGATTGAGACTATGAGCCCCATGGGGCAAAGACAATGTCCTACCCTATTTACTTGTACCCACCCCAGTGCTTAATACAGTGCCTGGCACTTAGTGTTTAACAAATGCCACAATTATTATTATTATTACATATCCACAAATTTATTTACATAAATGGCTGTCTCCCTCTCCAAACTGTAAACTCCTGTGGGCAGGGAACATGTCTACCAACTCTTATATTGTACTCTCCCAGGCACGTTAGTACAGTGCTTTATACACAGTAAGCACTAAATAAATATGATTGAATGAATGAATGAATGAATGACAAGCAAAGAATCACAGAGCCACAGCAGCGAAAAAGAGAACGGGAATGAATTGCTATAAGTAGTTTGCAACTGGCAGAGAAATGAGTGGATGGAAACATCAGCGAACACTGTGTTTTTCAGGTTTAATGAGAATTGCAGAATTTCATTGATCTTGCCTCCAACAAGCTGGGAAGTAATTTTTAGGAGGCATGGCTCATTTTAATCCTTGTAATTTAAAGGCAGAGGGGAGCTGGGAGAACAAGAAGCAAAAGATATAGTTAGACAAAGAAGAGGAAATGGAGCTCATTCAGTGGAGGAAGATGCATCCGCTGCTATAGTTCTAGGAGGAAATTGATGCTAAGATAGAATAACCAAATATTGACAAGGTTATGTTTTTCAACTACTGCCTGGCACTGGGAGATGATGAATTTCATTTTTTAATCTTCCTTCTCTGAAAATCTGTGTACTTGTTCTCGGGGCCAAATACTGTCCTAAATTGCATCCTGTGTCGGACATTTGGGAACATTAATCCTTAGATAATTGGCTCAAGAGGAACCAGGGCTTCATTCTTCGGAGGTCCAAATCACCTTCATCAGATGTTGTTAATTGGGGTGGCAGGACTCTTGGGGATTCTGCAAAGTGCAGTAAGGGCCTCAACCATTTTGGGTTAACAGGGTCAGAGAGTGGAAATTCCAGAGACTTCAACTTGGAAGCAGCAGCAGCAGCAGTAGAAGAGCTGGTCAGAAGGGAGTCTGAGCCCTAAAACTGAGCCACTCAAGAGTCATTTTGGTTTTGCTGCTGATCTACACTCCACAGAAAGACAGTTCAGCTCTGAAATGATTTCTGTGGGGGCGGTAGGGGTGTGTGTGTTTGTGTGTGTGTAGAAGTGGGGAGGGGAGGGGAAGGTGAGAAGCAGTGTGGACTAATGGATAGAGCATGGGCCTGGGGGTTAGAAGGATCTGGGTTCTATTCCCAGCTCTGCCACTTGTTTACTGTGTGACCTTGGGAGGGTCACTTTACTTATCTGTGCCTCAGTTACCTCATCTGCAAAATGTGGGTTCAGACTGTGAGCCCTATGTGGAACAGGGACTGTGTCCAACCTGATTAACTTGTATCTACCCCAGCATGTAGTACAGTGCGTAGCATATAGTAAAGGTTCACCAACTACCATTAAATAAAATAAGGGCTCATGATTGTGGAGAGACACCTTAGAGGAAACACTCTAAAGAAGCGTGACCTAGTGGAAAAAACATGGGCCTGAGAGTAAGAGGTCCTTTCATTCATTCATTTAATCATATTTATTAAGCACTTATTATGTGCAGAGCACTGTACTAAGCACTTGGGAGAATACAGTACAACAGTAAAGAGTGACAATCCCTGCCCACAACAAGCTCACAGTCTAGATAATAATAATAATAATAATAGTGACATTTATGAAGTGCTTACTATGTGCAAAGCACTGTTCTAAGCGCTGAGGAGGTTACAAAGTGATCAGGTTGTCCCATGGGGGGGCTCACAGTATTAATCCCCATATTACAGATGAGGTAACTGAGGCACAGAGAAGTGAAGTGACTTGCCCAAAGTCACACAGCTGACAATTGGCAGAGTCAGGATTTGAACCCATGACTTCTGACTCCAAAGCTCATGCTCTTTTCCACTGAGCCATGATGCTTCTCTAAATGGCAGAAAGACATCAATACAAATAAATAAAGTTACAGCTATATACAAAAGTGCTGTGGGGCTGGGAGAGGGGTGAAGAGCAAAGGGAGCAAGTCAGGGCGACGCTGAAGAGAGTGGGAGATGAGGAAAAGCGTGGCTTTGTCTGGGAACATCCTGAGTTCTAATTCCAGCTCCACCACTCACCTGCTGTATGACCCTGAGCAAGTCACTTAACTTCTCGATGCCTCAGTTTCCTCATTTCTAAAATGGGGATTTAAAGCCTGCTTTCCCTCCCTCTTGGACTATGAGCCCCATGTGGGACAGGGAGTGTGTCTGACCTGATTATCCTGTATCTACCCCTGGAGCATTAGTGCAGTGCTTGGAAAATGGTAAGCACTTAACAAATAATAATGATAATTGTTGTATTTCTTAAGCACTTACTATCTGCCTAGCACTGTATTAAACACTGGGGTAAATACAGAATAATCAGGTCCCACATGGGATTTACAGAGTAAGTAGGAGTGAAAACAGTTATTGCATTCCCATTTTGCAGATGAGGCAACTGAGGCACAGAGAAGTTAAGTTACTCTCCCACGAGCACACAGCAGGTAAGTGGATTAGAACTCAGGGCCTCTAAGTCTCAGGCCCAGGCTTTTTCCACCAGGCCATGCTGCTTTATTGATACAGATGGTTTTTAAAAAGTTACTTTTCAAAGGGGGAAAAAAGCAATGGCTCTTCCCAGAGAGAAAGCCTTATAGATAAAATCATGAAAAGAACAAAAGCCAATTCTAGGACCTCTTCTTTCCATTGAATAAGAATTTGGCATTTAGCATGTTCAATATTGGACAATCACAACTCTGCCGCTCAGTTTCAAGAGTCCCCATTTCTGGAGACAGCTATAGGACAGAAGTGAAATATATCTCCTATGATGTTCTAGACTGTAGGCTCATTGTGGGCAGGGAATATGACTGTTATATTGTTATACTGTACTCTCTCAAGCACTTGGTACAGTTCTCTGTGTACAGTAAGTACTCAATAAATATGATTAATTTACTAACTGTGAGAAGCAGTGTGGCCTGTGGAAAGAGGATGGGCTTGGGAGTCAGAGGACCTAGGTTCTAATCCCACCTCTCCCACTGTGACCTTGAGCAAGTCGTGTAACTTATCTGTGACAATTTCATCATCTGTAAAATGGGGATTCAATATCTGTTCTCCCTCCTACTTTGCCTGTGAGCCCCATGTGGGACCTGACTTGCTTGTATCTTCCCCAGCATATTGTACAGTGCTTGGCATGTAGTAAGCACTTAACAAAACCCATTATTATTATTATTATTATTATTATTATTATCATTATTATTACTTATGATTTCCACTTTTAAAATCAAAAAGCATATGCTCTTACTTTCCACTAGACCATTACTAGGAAGGAATGGAAACAGGGGACATTTTTTTTTAAATGGTATTTGTTAGCATTTACTATGTGTCAAACAATGTTCTAAACACTGGGGTAAGTACAAGTTAGTTAGACCAGACATAGTCCCTGTCCTGAATGGAACTCATAGTCTAAGTAGGAGGGAGAGCAGGCATTTACTCTCCATTTGACAATTGAGGAAACCAAGGCACACAGAATTTAAGTGACTTTCCCAAGGTCACACAGCAAACAGTTGGCAGAGCTGGGATTAGAACCCAGGTCCTCTGACTCCCAGGACCATGATCTTTCCACTAGGCAACACTGCTTCTCAATAAGATGTTGGAGAGACAAAGTTGAACACATGTGTTTGGAGAAAACTGAATGTGTTGAACACATGGCAATCCAACGAGACTCTGTGTGTCTTTGCAGATCGGAGTCAAATGCCCCAGAAATCGCTGAGTGCCGTTTTGGCGAAGGGACCAGACCATGGCATGAAACCGAAGAGGCTTGGCTGCTAGACTGTTTTCGGAGATGGCTTATCTTTTCTTCCAGTTAAAGTCCCTCCCCAGCTCCAGGGAGCTAATGAATGAGCTATGGTGACAAGGGTCTTTTGGATCATTTAGATTGTTAGTAAGTCAAACTTACACAGTGAGAACAAGCATGCACCATGCAAATCAAGAAATCTGATAATAGCTAATCATTTAGTAACTTAATTTCTCCCACAATAGGGGAGCCCTGTGCTATTCCTCAAATTTCCCTTCCTCCAATTTTTTCTGAGTGGAAAATCTTGGACATTTTCTAAGGTTTTGGTAGAAAATATTTTGAAATTGGCCTCAATTTTTCTCGAATCACAGAACTGAGATAGTGGTTTATTGGTGGGGTCTCTCTCAGCCCCAAAACACTTATGTCCATATCCATAATTTATTTTCATGTCTGTCTCTCCATTTAAGCTGTAAGCTCCTTGTGGGCAGGAAACATGGCTACCAACTATATTGTATTATACTCTCCCAAGTGTTAACACAGTGCTCTGCAATAGTAAGTGCTCAATAAATACCATCGATTAATTGATCTCCCACTTTTTCAGCCTCCCTGAGGACAAACTACATTAGGATGGACACTGCTGGGATGATATTTTATCTTAAAATTTATTTTATCACACTCTGCTGCTCCAAATATCTTTTTTTTTACATTTATAGTATTAGTAAAGTGCGTAGCATGTGCCAGTCACTGGACTAAGTGCTGGGGTAGGTTTAAGATAATCAGGTTGGACACAGTCCATGTCCCACATGGGGATCAATTCTAATTCCTGTTTTAAAGATGAGAACTGAGGGTCCGAGAAGTTAGTGACTTGCCAAAGGTCACACAGCAGACATGGTGGAGTCAGGCTTAGAACCCAAGTCCTTCGGATTCCCAGGCTGTTGCTCTATCTACCAAGTCATGGTGGTGCTCTTGTGTGATTATTGAGTAAAAATCACCTGGAAAACACATTCTATGATGATGCCTCACCTTACTGGATGTTGGTCTTTCAATTAGAAAATGAGGGCTTAGTCAGGGAAGACCTCTTGGAAGAAACGTGCCTTCTATAAGGCTTTGAAGTTGGGGACAGTAATTGTCTGTCGGATATGAGGAGAGAGGGTTTACAGGCCAGAGGCAGGACATGGTTAATGGAGAACTTCCCTTATGACTGATCTGGCCACCTCAAATCCTCTTTAGGGGAAATGTTTCAACTGGTGTAAGTATAGATGAGTTTTCCTTTGATACGATGGAGGAAAATCTTTCGCGCCCTTGGTGAAATGGTGACATTAGGTTGTCTAAACTATGCTCTTTCTGGGTAGGATATAAAGTAGATAGAGTGTAAGCTCCTTGTGGGCCAGGGACCAGCTTGTTGTGAGCCAGGGAATATGTCTACCATCTCTGTTACACTGTACTCTCCCAGGTGCTTAGTACAGTGCTCTGCAGGCAGTAAACTCTCAATAAATATGACTGATTAATTGATTGATTGATCTCCCAACTCTATCATATTGTACTTTCCCAAGCGCTTAGCATAGTGCTCTAAACTAACAGCTGAGTCTGCCTCTCTGCATCTGAATCCCACTGTTTGGATTCTCTGCTTTGTGGTCTGGGGAAAGAAGGGTCTGTGTATTCAAAGCAGATCTCCAGTCAAACTGTTTAAATGCCTTTAGCAAAGTAATACTCCATAAATACCACTAATTGACTTATGTACATATCTTTAATTTATTTATTTGTATTGGTGTCTGTCTCCCCCAGACCCACCCCCCCACCTCCAGACTGTAAGCTCACTGTGGGCAGGGAATGTGTCTGTTTACTGTTGAATTGTACTCTTTCAAGTGCTAAGTACAGTGCTTTGCTCAATAAATAGTCAATAAATAAAAGTGCTCAATAAATACGATTGAATGAATAAATGAATGAATTAGAATGCACCCCAAGAGAGAAGAGGCTTCCATGGGTTAGAGTATGGCCAGGATCTGGATTTTTCAGCTGAACCAAACAGGTCTTTGCACTGACAGGATGCAAGCAGGGTCCAGATTTTGCCCAGGTTCTGACGTCAGAGAGGCATAGGTGAAAGTGAACAGAGACTGCAAGCTCTAAGTTAGTTCCCTGGTCTTTACTTAGTTCCATCACAGAGCCAGTTCTCCCCAGTCTCATGTATGGGGGCTGACCGATCAGATGAAGTCTCATGAGGATGGTGAGCCATGATGAGTACTGCAATCAATCAATCAATCAATCATATTTATTGAGCGCTTACTGTGTGCAGAGCACTGTACTAAGCGCTTGGGAGGTACAAGTTGGCAACATATAGAGACAGTCCCTACCCAACAGTGGGCTCACAGTCTAGAAGGGGGAGACAGAGAACAAAACCAAACATATTAACAAAATAAAATAAATAGAATAGATATGTACAAGTAAAATAAATAAATAAATGAATAGAGTAATAAATATGTACAAACATATTTACATATATACAGGTGCTGTGGGGAAGGGAAAGAGGTAAGATGGGGGGATGGAGAGGGGGGCGAGGGGGAGAGGAAGGAGGGGGCTCAGTCTGGGAAGGCCTCCTGGAGGAGGTGAGCTCTCAGTAGGGCCTTGAAGGGACGAAGAGAGCTAGCTTGGCGGATGGGCAGAAGGAGGGTATTCCAGGCCAGGGGGATGACGTGGGCCGGGGGTTGATGGCGGGACAGGCGAGAACGAGGCACGGTGAGGAGATTAGCGGCAGAGGAGCAGAGGGTGCGGGCTGAGCTGGAGAAGGAGAGAAGGGAGGTGAGGTAAGAGGGGGCGAGGTGATGGAGAGCCTTGAAGTCGGGGGTGAGGAGTTTCTGCCTGATGCGCAGATTGATTGGTAGCCACTAGAGAGTTTTGAGGAGGGAAGTAATATGCCCAGAGCATTTCTGGACAAAGACAATCTGGGCAGCAGCATGAAATATGGATTGAATTGGGGAGAGACACAAGGATGGGAGATCAGAGAGAAGGCTGATGCAGTAGTCCAGACTGCAGCGATATTCCTGGGCCCAGAGGGATCTGTTCCCGGGGAAACAGATCCATCGTAAGAAGTTTCAATTCTTCCCCCCAGCTGTTTAGCTGGCTCTGGCTATTGGCACAGTCTGCTCATTCTGGAAATCAATCAGGCAGCTGCAGAACTTTGCAGCATTAAACTCTGCTCTCACCTATGTGTCAGCCCCATCCAAACCTTGTCAGGAGCATCAGGTGCGGTGCGCTCCCTGATGCAGCAAGCAGAGGAGAGTCGATTGCAAATGCTGCCTTATGAGCAGGTGAGACATCTGGTAGCCAGCACCTGGGATGCCCTGAAGTCCTGATGGATTTTTATAGAGTTTTCTGAGCTGTCTGAAGACTTGGCATTTTCTGGAAGTATCGTGGAGGGCAGAGAGCCCAACTGCACTGCCCACTGCATCCAAATGAGCAACAGAAACTCTGAGCATGTTGTGCCAAAAGGAGCTACCAGATAGGAGGCAAGGTCTCTAGACCTGAATAGCCTGCAATCAGCCTTATATTCACCAGGAAAACTTTGAACACCCCTAATGAAACACCTCAACCCCCAAGGCAAAATGAAATTGAGCTATGATAGCTCTTAAATAGCCACATCTTCCTTTCTGTGTCTGAATTCTCTTTTGTCTGAGTTCACTGCTTTCTGGTCTGGGGAACAAAGGGTCAGTGTCTCCAAAACAGCTCTCAAATCACCCTAATGCATCTGTTTCTAAGCCTTTCACAAAACTTCTTTCATAAAACTGTAACTGTAAAACTGTAGAATCTTCACCACCTCCCTCTAGACAAATCCATCTGCCCTCACAAACGATTAACCACAGAGAGCCTGTCACCATTTAAATGGGCGGCCTGCATAAAAATAGTCTAGCTTGTGTTTCTAGGTGTGGCTAGAAACAATGTACCTTGTATTATGAACGTGTGATTCTGCGATTTCCAAGATCTGTCCATTACCAATTTATTTCTGAAATTCAAACAGTCTGGGACATGAGAGTTGAGGGAGAAAAGAGAGAGAGAGAAGGACCAAGTGAGAAGTGGGAACAGTGTGGCCTAAGTTTAAAGAGCAGAGGCCAGGGGTTTAGAGTTCCTGGGTTCTAATCCCAGCTCTGCCACTTTCATTCATTCATTCATATTGATTGAGCACTTACGGTGTGCAGAGCAGTGTACTAATTGCTTGGGAGAGTACAGTATAACAATAAACAGACACAGTCTAGAGTGGGGGAGACAGACATTAATATAAATAAAAAAATTACAGATATGTACATAAATGCTGTGAGGCTGGGAGGGGGAAGAACAGAGGGAGCTAGTCAGGGTGACACAGAAGGGAGTGGGAGAAGAGGGAAAGGGGGACTTAGTCAGGGAAGACCTCTTGGAGGAGCTGGGCTTTCAGTAAGGCTCTGAAGCAGGGGAGAGTAAGTGTCTGGTGGACTTGAGGAGGAAGGACGTGGGTGAGGGGTCGGCAGCAATATAGATGAGTTTGAGGCACAGTGAGAATTTTAGCACTAGAGGAACGAAGTGTGCAGGCTGGGTTGTAGTAAGAGAGTAGCGAGGTGAGGTAGGAAGGGGCAAGGTGATTGAGTGCTTGAAAGCCAATGGTGAGGAATTTTGTTTGATGTCGAGGTGGATGGGCAACCACTGGAGTTTCTTGAGGTTAGTAGAAACACGTCCTGAACGTTTTTGTAGAAAAATGATCCGGGCAGCAGAGTGAAGTATGGACTGGAGTGGGGAGAGACAGGAGGCTGGGAGATCAGCAAGGAGGCTGATGCAGTGATCCAGGTGGGATAGGATGAGTGACAATATTAACATGGTAACAGTTTGGATGGAGAGGAAAGCTTGCTGTGTCACCTAGGGCAAGTCACTTAACTTCTCTGGGCCTCTGTTTCCTCATCTGTAAAATAAGACTTAAATCCTAACACTCTCCTATTTGGACTGTGAGCCTCATGTGGGAGAGATACTGTGTCTGACCTGATTAACTTGTATCTACCTCAGCACTTAGTACAGTGTTTGACACAAAATAACTGCTTAATAAATATAACAATAATAATAAGTGGCATAGATGGAAAAGATGGACAGGAAGATAGAGGCAGGATGTAGGAGGGAGATCATGAGGGGGAGAGAGTGCTTCAGTGAAGAAAAAGCTGAACTGTTCTGACAAACCAGTCCAGAAACAAAATTGCTTTTCTTCTGCTGAAAGCAAAAATCGTCAACTCTCAATAGTCCGTGAGTGGATTATCCACTGCAGAATGTTAAACTTTCCCGATGAGGTTTAGCCGGCTTTCCCATGGACCCCCGTCCCCATTCCTACAGTGCCTGTAATAATTTTTTTTATCAATCTATGGCATTTATTGAGCACTTACTATATGCAGAACACCCTACTAAGGACTTAGTTTTTATAGAGCTAGAGTTATCTCCTATACCTCTATTTAACCAACACTTCAGTAGATGACCCCATCTCTGACTGAGGTTTATTCTTTTGAGAAGCAGCCTGGCCTAGTGGAAAAAAAAACCACAGATCTGGGAATCAGAGGAACTGGGTTCTAATTCTGGCTCTGCCACTTGCTTGCTGTGTGACCTTGCCAAGTCAGACCTGGTCAAGTGACTTAATTTTTCTGGGCCTCAGTTTCCTCACCCATAAAATGGGGATTTGGTACCTGTTCTCCCTCTTATTTAGGCTGTGGATCCTGTGTGGGACAGAGACTTGCATCTACTCCAACAACTGGAACACTGCTTGATGCAGAGTAAATGTTTAATAAATACCATAAAAAAATTCAGACAGATTTGGGGCAAGCTCCTTTGCTTGCCCTTCCTTACACAAAAGGTCTCCCATATTTTGAATTATCTATTGTTATTATCATAGGGGGTAGGCCTGACAGCACTAGAAACTGCAATTGTCCACTTGGGAGCATCAAGAGAAGCTGGTAGCAGTTAAATATTGAATAACTTTTTAGCCATACCCCAAAAAACTTTCCAACAGTCAAAGTCAAATTCCATCTTCATTGAATTAATCTTTGAATTAATCTTTCATTTCCCTTTTCTGCCCCACTGACATCAAAACAGGAAGATTGATAATAGGAGGGGAACTGGGATATTGAAGGCTGGTGGGTCTATTTATGACGCTAGTTTCATCTGGTAAGAACCTGGACAAGATTCTTTATTAACCTAAGCCTCTGAGGAAACATCAGAGGGATTGGCTCCCTCAACTAAAGATGAGAGGGAGGAGATGATAATAATAATAATAACAATAGATAAATGCTTACTATATGGCAAGCACTGTTCCAGGTATTAGGGTAGATACAAATTAATCAGGTCAGGCACTCTCCCTGTCCCTCATGGGGCTCACAATCTAAGTAGGAGGAAGAACAGATTTGGAATCCCAATTTTACATTTGAGGAAACTGAGGCACAAAGAAGTGGAGTGACCTGCCCAAAGTCACACAGCAGGCAAGTGGCAGAGCTGAGATAAAGAACCCAGGGCCTCTGACTCCCAAACCCATGCCATTCCCTATTCCAACTGCTTTCCCCAAGTGGACTTAACTGAGACATTTGTTCTTCTCTTTTGAGCTCTCCCAAGTGTGTCAGGTGAAACATTTGTGGGATTGAAACAGAATCGTTCTCAAATGATCCTAAATTGTTTTTTCCGGTCATAATTCTAGGGCTCAGGAGATGCTCCAGGCTGACTGAGCTTTCCCTTATGCCTCACTAAGGTTACAGACTCACTCAGGTGGCAAGATGAATATTAATGTCTGTCCTCTTGTCTAGACTGTAAGCTCATTTTGGGCAAGGAATGTGTCTGCTTATTGTTATATTTTACTCTCCCAAGTTCTTAGAACAGTGCTCTGCACACAGTCAGCACTCTAAATATGACTGATTGACAGATTGCAACTAGGTCCATGGGAGGTAAGAAGGAGTCCTAGCAGCAAAGAATGGGGTTACCTGCTCCCTGGGGGTGACAAGTTTGCAAGAAGAAAGCACATAATTGGCAGCCCAGACCAGACGAGGAAGGGAATCAAGAGTTGAGAAACCTGGTATTGGTCCCTAATTCCCCACCCCAGGAGAAAAGTCTGAGGGAATAACTGTGGGTTGTTGGTATACCCTGACAGGACACAGATCACCGAAGGATGAATAAAATGCTTCACATTAGAAATGATATCCTAGGTGTTTTATCTCTTAGTCATGTTCACTCATTGTTTGACTCTAAGCTCCTTAAAAAGTCATGATCCCTCTAGCTTGTATCTACCTCAGCTCTTAGAACAGTGCTTGATGCATAATAAGCAATTAAGACATGCCATAATTATTATTATTATTTTGTCACAGAGTGCTGCCCAGGTTGCATGCTCACACGTAAACTTCCAAAGTACCCAGCCTCTGTAGAGATATAATTCTACTAATTCCACCTTCATTAAATGAATCTTTCTTTTTTTCTTCCCTTCTGGGAGGCCTTCACAAATTGTACAATATTGAAAGGTCATAGATGTGGGCATAACTACGGACTGTTGGATTCTGAGTCGCAAATAGTTTGAGACCCTGCTCCTATAAGCACTGTAGCCTACTGCTCATTTTTTTTTATTTTCTCTGTTTATCATGGTCCTTGTTTTTCATGTTGTTCTTGTTTTTTTATTGTTTTTATCTTTTCTTGGTTTCTCTCACCAGTCCAATTTTCACCACTTACTCTTAGATTTGTAAGCCCGTTGTGGGCTGGGAATGATATCTAATTCTCATCTGGTTTTTTTTCCAGTACTTAGTCCATATTTAGTGAATGAATTATTCCTAATACTACTAATCACATGTTATGAATCATTTCTACCTTTTGAAAAACCTTCTTCTCACCCAGTGTCCTCAATATGCATAAAGTGGAAATTAGGGACCCGCCTCAAATTGCCCCTTTAGACAGATGTTTCTCTGTAATCAAGATAGTACTTCTTAATGATGGCTGAAGACGTGGCTTCTTATTCTTATTGATAGATAGAATGCAAGCATCCACTCTGCACTAGATTGTATTTTTTTGATAACTGGGGATAAGTGTTTTGAGTGAGCAAACACAATTCTATTTTGGGGCGCTTGTCTTTTCTACTTTTACTTGGAATCCATTTTTCCTTCCAGCATTTAGCAACAATGCCTTGTCAATAACTTATTCTACCAAGTCACCAGTGAAAAAGGTGGAGGTTAGCAACAACATTTTGGGGAAGGTCAAAGGGTCCATCAGTTATAACGATGATGATGATGATGATAACTTCAGTGCCTGGTAGGTGCTTACACTGCGCCATACACTGCACTAAGCATCAGGGTAGTTAGGAGATTAGGTCAAGAATAGTCCCAATCTCACATGGGGTTTAAAATTCTACCTTCATCAGTGGCAACAGGATTTATGGAAGAACTATATCATTTTTGCCACCATGCTCATAGTTAGAGATGAATGACCATTCCATTGTCCTTAACTTTTCCCTTTTGGAGCCTATCATGAATTTACCATCCACAAATCTATTTAATGCTCTTGAGCCTTAACACTCAATTGTCCCCTCTTAATAACCTGTTATTAAACACCTCTAATTCAAATGTTTCTTGAACCTAGCAATACGTTCTACCTGGACAACTTTCCGTGAGAACAATTTCCATCTTCTTTCCTCTCCAGCACCACTTTTGGTGGCCAGTCCGTTCCATCAGGTGTGAGCATAGGATTCTCCATAAAGATCAACTCTTTACAGAGATGATAGTGCTTTCCTGTGAAGCGTAATCAATTTTCTACTGGAATGCAGATTGGGGCCTTGAATGCTCTCCCTCCACACATCCGCCAAGCTAGCTCTCTTCCTCCCTTCAAAGCCTTACTGAGAGCTCACCTCCTCCAGGAGGCCTTCCCAAACTGAGCCCCCTTTTTCCTCTCCTCCTCCCCCCCCCGCCCTACCTCCTTCCCCTCCCCACAGCACCTGTATATCTGTTTGTACAGATTTATTACTCTATTTATTTTACCTGTACATATTTACTATTCTATTTATTTTGTTAATAATGTGCATCTAGCTTTATTTTTATTTATTTTGATGACGACACCTGTCCACATGTTTTGTTTTGTTGTCTGTCTCCCCCTTCTAGACTGTGAGCCCATTGTCGGGTAGGGACCATCTCTATATGTTGCCAACTTGTACTTCCCAAGTGCTTAGTACAGTGCTCTGCACACAGTAAGTGCTCAATAAATACGATTGAATGAATGAATGAATGAAAGCAGTCACATCTTCTTAAAATCTTATTTTGCCTTTGTAGTCATTAAATACCCAGAGCCCAGTAGCACGGTATATTTCCACCATAGGTTTTGCAACACATTTTGGAGTAGAGATTATTGGATGGTCTCACAGAAAGTGATGGATGTGTGAACCCTGTTTTCCCACCATGGCTCCATGTTATTAGCTCCTCAAACACTTACCACACATTTCAGAGATACACGGTGTGGATCAGAGGGTCCAATTTGGCCCTATTTGTGTCCCCTCCTTGGTAAGGTTCTGGGACCTGGCCCAAGATTTCAGCCACTGTAGGGTATCAAGCAGTTTTACTGTTCTGAAGCTATGACCAAGAAAGAAAAAGAGACAATTGAAAGAGTTCCATCCATTCCAATGCCAAAGAGTCAAGGAAACATTTTAAAATGTTTGTTATGGGTGGACTTCAGGAAGTTCCAATTATTGTAAAGTGTTATCAGGCTAAATCTGCCCTTTGGGCCCACAAAAAAACAAAAACAAAAAAAAACCCCACAGAGAGACCACTATTAGCTGCCACATCCAAATATGTCCTTGAAGGTTTTGTTCTCATCTGTGTTGAAACTAAGAAACAACCTGATCTGATTGGGGTTGTCAATAGGCAAATACATGGAGATTCCATATATTTGGCAATCCTGTTAGACTGTAAGCCCATTGTGGGCAGGGAACGTGTCTACCAACTGTGTTATACTGTACTGTTCCAAGCTCTTAGTACTGTTATGTACACAATAACTGCTCAATAAATATGATTGATTGCTTTCTAGGATTCATGGACCAAAGGTTGCACTTCTCCATGAGCTGAGTTCAAATTTGCACAGGTGAAACTGCAAGAGTGAATCTGAGCTGAATACTGTTATTATAGTGTCTGTTTCCCTTTAGATTGTGAGCCCCACCAGGGACAGACTACAACTAATTCCCACCTTTGGATTTTCTCCCAACACTTAGCACAGGGCTCTGCATGCACAAAATTCTTAATAAACACTATTACTACTTCTCTCTAGATTGTAAATTCCTCAAGGGCAGGGATCTAGTGGATTCTCCCAAGCATTAGCCCAGTGCTTGGCAATTAATCAGTCAATCAGTGGTACTTTTTGAGCCTTTATTGTGTGTAGAGCACTGTGTTAAGCACTTGGGAAAGGACAATACAGTAGGTAGGCATGATCCCTACTCTCAGACTACCATTCTTCCTGTCTCACAAACCTGCAACCTTGGTATCATCCTTGACTCCACTCTCTCATTCACCCCACATATCCAATCTGTCACCAAAACCTGCCAGTCTCACCTTCAAAACATCGCCAAGATCCACCCTTTCCTCTCCATCCAAACTGCTACCTTGTTAGTACAATCACTCATCATATCCCGACTGGATTACCGCATCAGCCTCCTTCCTGATGTCCCAACCTTCCCATCTCTCCCCATTTCAGTCCATACTTCACTCTGCTGCCCAGATTATCTTTCTACAGAAATGCTCTAGGCATGTCTCCCCCATCCTCAAAAATCTCCAGTAGTTGCCTATCAACCTTCGTATTAAGCAAAAACTCCTCACTATTGGCTTCAAAGCTCTCTATCACCTCTCCCCCTCCTACCTCACCTCCTTTTTCTCCTTCTACAACCCAGCCCACACACTCCACTCCTCTGCTGCTAACCTCCTCACAGTGCCTCATTCTTTCCGGTCCCGCCATCAACCCCTGGCCCACATCCTACTTCTGGCCTGGAATGCCCTCCCTCATCACATCCACCAGACTAGTACAGTTCCTCCTGCAAAGCCCTACTGAAAGCTCACCTCCTCCAGGAGGTCTTCCCAGACTAAGCCCTCCTTGTCCTCTGCTCCTCCTCCCCTTCCCATCACCCCGACTCCCTCCCTCTGCTCTACCCCCCTCTCTGCCCCATAGCACTTGTACATATATGTACATATTTATTATTCTATATATTTTATTAATGATGTGCATATATATAATTATATTTATTTATATCATTGCTATTGATGCCTATTTACTTGTTTTGATGTGTTTCCCCCTTTCATTCATTCATTCATTCAATCATATTTATTGAGTGCTTACTGTGTGCACAGCACTGTACTAAGCACTTGGGAAGTACAACTTGGCAACATATAGAGACAGTCCCTACCCAACAACGGGCTCACAGTCTAGAAGGGGGAGACAGACAACAAAACAAAACATGTGGATGGGTGTTAAGTCATCAGAATAAATAGAAGTAAAGCTAGATGCACATCATTAACAAAATAAATAGAATAGTAAATATGTACAAGTAAAATAAATAGAGTAATAAATCTGAACAAACATATACACAGGTGCTGTGGGGAGGGGAAGGAGGTAGGGTGGGGGGGATCATCATCATCATCATCAATCGTATTTATTGAGCACTTACTGTGTGCAGAGCACTGTACTAAGCGCTTGGGAAGTACAAGTTGGTAACATATAGAGACAGTCCCTACCCAGCAGTGGGCTCACAGTCTAAAAGGGGGAGACAGAGAACAAAACCAAACATACTAACAAAATAAAATAAATAGAATAGGTATGTACAAATAAAATAAATAAATAGAGTAATAAATACGTACAAACATATATGCATATATACAGGTGCTGTGGGGAAGGGAAGGAGGTAAGATGGGGGGATGGAGAGGTGGAGAGGGGGACGAGGGGGAGAGGAAGGAAGGGGCTCAGTCTGGGAAGGCCTCCTGGAGGAGGTGAGCTCTCAGTAGGGCCTTGAAGGGAGGAAGAGAGCTAGCTTGGTGGATGGGCAGAGGGAGGGCATTCGAAGCCCGGGGGAGGACGTGGGCCAGGGGTCGATGGCGGGACAGGCGAGAACGAGGTGCGGTGTTGAGCCCGTTGTTGGGCAGGGATTGTCTCTATTTGTTGCTGAATTGTACTTGCCAATCACTTTGTACAGTGGTCTGCACACAGTAAGAACTCACTAAATACAATTTAATGAATGAATGAATGCACAGTCTAACATATTGTACACAGCAGGCTCTGCACAAGATAGGGGCTTGATCAATACTATTGATTGTTTGATCGATCAATCTCAACGGTACCTTATCTAAGGTAACTGGTGATCATCTTCTCACCAAATCAAATGCCCTCTAACCTATCCTAATCTTCTTGGACCTCTCAGCTGCCTTCTACACTGCAGACCACCCCCTTCTTCTTGAAACTTTATCCAAACTTGGCTTCACTGACATCTTTAGCCAGATGTCCCGCTGACATCTCATGCTTAAAATGTCCCAAACTGAAGTGCTATCTCCCCACACAAACCCTGTCTTTTTCATTACTGTTGACAATACCACTATCCTCCCCCTTTCACAAACCCATTACCCTGGCATTGTACTCAACTCATCTCTCTCATTCAACCCATATATCCAACACACCCTTCATTCTCTATCTAAACTGCTACTATGCTTATCCTATTCCACCTTGACTACTGCATCTGTCTCCTTGCTGACCTCTCTGCTTCCTTTCTCCTCATTCCAGTCCATACTTCACTCGGCTGAACAAAAATGTTCAGTCCGTGTCTCCCCATTCCTTAAGAACCTCCAAGGCTGTGCAACCAACAGACACTCCTTACCAGTGGTTTTAAAGCACTCAATCAGCTTGGCCCCTGTCACCTCACCTTACTATGGCCCTACTGTCCAGCCTATACACTTTGCTCCTCTAGTGCCAGGTTACTCACTTTGTGCTGATCTTGACTAGCATACTGCTGACTCCCTTCCCACATCCTCCCTCTAGCATGGAACTTCCTCCCCCACCATATATGACAGTATATCGCCCCCTCCTACCTCACCTCCCTTCTCTCCTTCTACAGCCCAGTCCGCACCCTCCGCTCCTCCACCGCTGATCTCCTCACCGTACCTCGCTCTCGCCTGTCCCGCCATCGACCCCCGGCCCACGTCATCCCCCGGGCCTGGAATGCCCTCCCTCTGCCCATCCGCCAAGCTAGCTCTCTTCCTCCCTTCAAGGCCCTGCTGAGAGCTCACCTCCTCCAGGAGGCCTTCCCAGACGGAGCCCCTTCCTTCCTCTCCCCCTCGTCCCCCTCTCCATCCCCCCATCTTACCTCCCTCCCTTCCCCACAGCACCTGTATATATGTATATATGTTTGTATATATTTTTTTTACTCTATTCATTTATTTATTTAATTAATTTATTTGTACATATCTATTCTATTTAGTTTATTTTGTTAGTATGTTTGGTTTTGTTCTCTGTCTCCCCCTTTTAGACTGTGAGCCCACTGTTGGGTAGGGACTGTCTCTGTGTGTTGCCAATTTGTACTTCCCAAGCGCTTAGTACAGTGCTCTGCACATAGTAAGCGCTCAATAAATACGATTGATGATGATGATGATGATGACAGACCACCACTCTCCTTACTTTCAAGGCCTCATTAAGCTCACATCTCCTCCAAGAGGCCTTCCTTGATTACACCCTCTTTTCCCCAGCTCCCTCTCTCTTCTACATCCCTTGTGCACATGGATCTATGACCTCTGGGCATTTGATATTGCCCCCATCATAAACCCCACAGCCCTTACATACATATATTTAAATTATATATTGTAGATGATGTATTTATATTAACATCTGTCTCCCTCTCTAGTATAAGCTTGCTGTGGGAATGTGTCTACCGACTCTGTTGGATTGTGCTCTTCCAAGCACTTAGTACAGTGCTCTGCACATAGCAAGTGCTCACTAATTACCACTGATGATGGTGATGATGCTGATGATTGAACACTGCCCTTATTTCAATCATCTACAGAACACTTAACAGAAGCCCACTGCCACATCTTAATTAGTTTTCATGGGCCTTTTGGTGTAATTCATTATTGTTCCCCATCTCCGGTGAGGCAAAGATAGAGGAGCATAAAGCATGGAACAAGAGATTTTCTGAAGATAATTTTTAAGAATCAAATCTGCATGGAACAAGCCTAGTGCTAAGCATCAACCTGATGTTTGTAGGACTAGCACTGCCTAGGCAAGACTATTGGGTCTGTTGTCATGTGACCCTTTCCATCAGACAGCATTTAGGCTTTCCTCCTCCTCCCAAGGGAAGGTCAAGGTCCCTAGAAGAATGCAGAACTAGTGGGCACTCTCTTTAGGCCATTCAGGGCAAGTCACAAAGACTCATGCTCTCAGCAAGATGATTTTTCAGGCCTACTGAGCCAGATTACAACATAAGATTAAGGGCAAACTTGTGTCATCAGTCAATGAATCAGATACTGGTAGTGCCAGAGGGCACAGAACAATGAGCACATTTCTGGGAAATGCAGAACTCTCTCTTAAAGATGCTTTGTGCTGGCATAGCTTCAGCCTGCTTTAAGTTCCTCATTGCCAGCCCTCAGTGCTGTGTACCTAGGTTGACTGCTTTAATAGGACTGTGTTCCCTGAAAGTAGCAAAACCACTGAAATGATAAAGTTTTCTTCTCCAATTTCGCCTTCAAGAATTGACACGTTACTCTACAGGCTGAGTGTTCTTGTGAATATATACTCACACAAAATGAGTAGTGAAACCACACGTTATCAGTCAATCAATTAATCATACTTATTGAGTGTTTACTGTGTGCAGAGCTCTGTAACTAAGCTCTTGGGAGGGTACAATATAATTATGTACATATGGTATGGTAAGTGCCACATATGGATTTCCTCTTCATTTACACCTTGCCCAGTTCCATTAGCTGCTAGACTGTAAGCTCATTATGGGAAGGGAATGTGTCTGTTATATTGTTGTATTATACTCTCTCAAGCTCTTAGTTCAGTAAGTGTTCGGTAATTACAATTGACTGACTGACTGCTACAATGATAATGGCTGGGAAAAAAAGCAAACTTTGGGGCAGCATGTAATTGCACTTGTCTGCACTATGAGTCAGCAATGTCCTGGAGGTGTTTGGTTAAAGTAAATCCACAAAGAGCGCCTACCTATAGAGCATTCTGGAAACATGCCATCTTTGCATTTATGTGTCTATCTTCCAAAGCAGGGAACTGATTGGGGCTCCCAGAGGGTATCTGGACAGGTGATGATGATGATGGTGACATTTGTTAAGTGCTTACAATGTGTCAAGCACTGTTCTAAGATCTGGGGTGGACACAAGCTAATCAGGTTGGAAACATTCCCTGTTCCACATGGGGCTCACAGTCTTAACCCCCATTTTACAGATGAGGTAACTGAGGCCCAGAGAAGTTAAGTGGCTTGCCCAAGGCCACAGAGCAGACAAGGGACGGAGTCAGGATTAGAACCCAGGTCCTTCTGACTCCCAGACTTGTGCTTCATCCACTAGGCCATGTGACTGGTTAAACACTCTGGGCAGATGACTGCCCAGTTTTTTTTCCTTAAACATCTCCCTGGCTAGAGCCTCAAACCCCCTCATCCTCTTTCCATTCATTACCCTATTGCCCTGTCGAGTGCTCTATCCATCTGATGATCAAGCAGTTCTTTGTTGTTTCCAGCCAAAATGAATTCTGCTCTAATTTAAGCCCAATTCTTCATATTCAGCTCTCTGGGGACATGGAGAACAACTACTCAGCATCCTCTTCATAAACAGTTTTATAAAAGAGATCTATCCTACACTGTAACAATGGTAAAACATGAAGCTTCTCAAATGAACACTCCAAGGTTACCAGGCCAATCCAATTTACAGATCAGTCTGAAGGATGAGAAACTAAGGAACTCAGCCACTGATAATTTTAAGTAGTGGGAAATAACTGAAGGTCCTTGTGGCCAGGGAAGATGGGGTTTTTTAATGGTATTTAAATGGATTTTTCCTCTCTTTTCTTTCCTTTTCTTTTCTTTATGGCATTTATTAAGCACTTATTCCAGGCACTGTACTAAGTGCTAGGGTAGATTTAAGATAATCAGGTTGCATGTCCCACTTGGGGCTCAAAGTCTTAATCCCCATTTTACAGATGAGGTAAATGAGGCATAGAGAAGTGAAGTGACTTAGTCTAGGTTATACAGCAGATATGTGGCAGAGCAGGGATTAGAAACCAGGTCCTCTGATTTCCAGGCCCATGTTCTTTCCACCAGGAAACACTGCTTCTTTGTGATTACCAGCTCTGCTGTATTGTACTCTCCCAAGTGCTTAGCACAGTGCTCTGCATATAGGAAGCTCTCGATAAATACCATTGACTGATTAACATGAGTTGGTGAATACAGGGCTATTTTCATATTGTCTAAGCAACAAGTTGCTTGTGTTAAAGTGGCTACTCTTAAGCCTGCAGACTACAAGTCTAGACGTTCATTGGAGCAGAATCCAGAAAGCAAGGGGCTATTAATCGGTAACTCGACTTTTGGCCTGCTGTGGGAAAAGGTTGGGGTCTGCCCCCTTTTTAAATTCTCCACCCCCAATTTCTTCTTTTGTTTTGAAGTCAAAACAAATTTAAGTAAATATTACAGAGAGGGATTTTGGGTCCCAAGAGCTAAGAGTTAGATAAATTGAGATCTGCATTGTGACATCATTGGATACGTGTATTTGTATTCTTTCTAGCTTCTCTGTGCCTCAGTTTGCTCATCTGTAAAATGGGGATCAAATCCTACTCCCTCTACTTAGACTGTGAGCCCCATGTAGGACAGGGACTGCGACCAATCTAAGTATCTCGTAGCTACCCCAGCGCTTAGTACAGGGTTTGCCACATAGTAAGCACTTATCAAATACTATAATAATAATAATAATGATTAATAATAATAATAATGTTATTATCATTAGATACTTAGTGTAGTTCATTTGGTGGAGTGGATGAGTCGTATCTATATTCAGATAACTTTCTTGGAAGAGCTCAGAATACATCCCTTCTTTCACCTTCCCAATGTCCAAAGTAGGTGGAAGGTGAAAACGTTACAGATGAACAAGTTGACAGAGGCACCTGGGTGTAAATGACTTGCCTAAGACTCACATGTTTACAATCAAAGAATCACTGGAGTTTTAGTCAGGTTTACTCAGGTTTCTTTCTAAATGTATTGCCTCTTGGAACCCACATTTTCTCAGTCCCTTCTTAATGTTTCCTTGTATTTAGTAACGTGAAAGTGATGAGCAGCAACAAGTGCAAAGAAAGCAGATATGTGCTTCCTCAGGTGACCACCTATTCAGGAAAATAGCTAATAGATTAATGCTCAGTTTTAAGGGAACTGTGCTAAGGAAATCTCTCAGACCTTGAAAATGCTCAGCTTAATTCTCCTTTTAGCAATAATGGTAGTGATAATCGCAGTATTTACTAAGCGCATACTAGCACCAAGCACTGTACTAAATGCTAGGGTTACCAGATCAGATCCTGTCCCTGGCCCACACATTACTCATAGTTGAAGTAGGAGGGAGAACAGATATTGAATCCACCTTTTACAAATGAGGAAACTCAGGCAAGAGAGTTGTCCAAGGTCACACAAAGCAGACAAGTGGCAGAGGCAAAATTAGAATCCAGGTCCTCCAATTTTTTTTGCATTTGGCCAAGCTCTGTGACTTACAGGATATATAAAAGAGCCTCTGTCGATTTTTTCTGGATTCTCCAGGGGATAGGCTGGCCTCAGACTGAAACTACACGTCCACCAGAAAAAGAGTTTCCAAATACCCACATCTGTATGTCGTAAAAGCCCTTTTCTCAGTTCCAAGGGAATCAGAATACATTGCTTTGGGGAACTGGAATGTTAAATCCTCTAGCTGGTCCCCTGGAAAAATGGTTGGGATAGTCAATCAATCAATCATCAATCAATCCATGGTATCTATTAAGTACTTGCTATGTGCAGAACACTGTACAAAGCACTTGGGGGATTAGAGTATAACAGAGACCATAGATGTGATTCCTGCCCGCAAGAAGCTCATATTCTATAGGGGGGGGATAGACATTGAAATAGATTATGGATAGGGGAATATAGTAGACTTCAAGAATATTCATGTAAATGCTGTGGGACTGGGTTAAATACAGAATTTCTTGATGCTACTTCTCCTTAGACTGTGTGTCCCATTTGTGACTGTCCAAACTGATGATTCATTTATTCATTCAATCATATTTATTGAGCGCTTACTGTGTGCAGAGCACCATACTAAGCATTTGGAAAGTACAGTTCAGCAATAGAGACAACTCCTGACCAACACCGGGTTCACAATCTGGAAGTGGGGAGACAGACTTCAAAACAAGTAAACAGGCATCAATAGCATCAATAAAAATAAATAAAATTAGAGATATATACACATCATTAATAAAATAAATAGAAGAATGAATATGCACATTTATGCACAAGTTGTGTGGGGCAGGGAGGGGGTTAGAGCAGAGGGAGCAAGTCAGGGTGATGGGGAGGGGAGGAGGAGCAGAGGAGAAGAGGGGCTTAGTCTGGGAAGGCCTCTTGGAGGAGGTGAGCTTTCAGTAGGGCTTTGAAGGGGGGGGAGTGTGCTAGTTTGGTGGATCTATCTACCCCACACTTAGTATAGTACTTGGCACATGATGAGCACTTAAACACCAATACTTATTAGTATTACTGGAGATGTACAGTAGAGTAACTAATACACTATCCTGACCCTCAAGGAGTTTACAGTCTAATGGGAGTTTTCAATCTAGTGTAGGGTACACTGGATATCTTCACTACTATTTAATCTAAAACTCTAGTAAAGATATGGATGGCACTTGATCTATAGTCTCTATACCTTTACACCTATCTTTCATTATTATTATTACTATTACAATTATTATTATTGTAGTTTCATATACGGGGAAGCAGCAAGGCCCAGTGGATAGAGTCTGGGCCTCGGAGTCCAAGGACTTGAGTTTTAGTTCCAGCTCTATCACTTGCCTGATGTGTGACTTTGAGTAAACCAATTCACTTCTCTGTGTCTCAATTCCCTCATCTGTAAAGTGGGGATTGAGACTGAAAAGCCCCATGTAAGGCACGGACTGTGTCTAATCTGATTATTTTGTATTTATCCCAGTGCTTAGTAGTGTCTGGCACTTGGGAAGCACTTAAGAAAAACCATAAAAAAAACTGTTGTAAGCACTGGGGTAGATATAAATTAATCGGACTGGACACAGTCCCTCTCCCACATAAGGTTCACAGCCTAAACAAAAATAAGATGTGTCTATTGTTGAGCTAGAAACCATCATTTTAATGCCCAGTTATCCCCTTTAATAATCACTGTAAGTGACCAGAAGGCACACTGTGAGAACATCAATTGTTACAGTTCCTGACATATGCATTTGAAACTAATGACCTCGAGAGCTTGTACTTTCAATGAGAGGAGCAATTTGGGTGAATGGTGTCGTCTGGAGTAAGGTGTCACACAGTAACCTGGAGATAATTATGTTGTCAGAAATCTGAAATTTTGTCTAAGGAGGGAAGATAAGTTATGAAAGGTAACTACTTGCAGTTAGTGCTGATTGTCGCAGGTATGTATTTCGTACGACTGGACTATTCAATGGAAGCATATCCAGCATGAAACAGCGTGGCTTATTGGAAAGAGCATAAAGATGGAAGTCAGGAGGACTGGGTTCTAATCCCAGCTATGCCACTGGCCTTGTGCAGGTCATAAAATTGATCTGATCCTCGGTTTCCTCATCTGTAAAATGAGGATAAGATACCTCTTTTCCCTTAGATTGTGAGCTCACTGTGGAATGGAAACTGCATCTGATTTGATCACCTTGCATCTATCCCAGCTTTTCTCATATAGAATGTACATTATAAATACCATGACAAAATCTTGATTTTTCTACATGGCTAATTATGTTTTCCTTTGCTGTCACTCTTGTTATGTTCAAGTTTTTAATTCAATCACTGGTATTTATTGAGGATTGACTTTGTGCACAGAACCGTACTAAGCTCTTGGAAAAATATAATACAACAGAGTTGGTAGACTAGAGCCTTGACCACTAGGAGCTTGACAGGAGTTCAAATGGATTAGGGTTAGGGGAAATAATAGAAGATAGAAATAGTTTCATAAATTTGGGGGGGCTGGGGTAGGCATTGAAGTGCTTAAGGGGTATACAGCAAAGTTCACATAGAGGAGAGCAGATAGAGAAAATCAAGGGCTTAGTCTGGAAAGGCCTCTTGGAGGAGATGTGATTTTAGGAGGATTTGAAGGTGGGGAACGTGGTGGACTGTCAGATATGAAGGGGAGGGAGTTACAGCCCCAAGAAAGAACATAGGCAAGGGGCTGGAGGTGGGATAGGAGAGATCAAGGTACAGAGAATATATATCTGTAATGTTTTTTATTTATATTAATGTTTGTCTCCCCATCTAGACTGTAAGCTTGTTGTGGGAAGGGAATGTGTCTGTTAGATTGTTATATTGTACTCTCCCAAGCACTTAGTACAGTACAGCACTTACACAGTAAGTGCTCAATAAATACAGTCGATTGACTGACAGACTGAGGAGTAGCAGTGAGAGATAGTATGAGGGGGTAGGAAGGAGCTGGATGGGAGTGAGTTTGCTGTATTTCAGTTGAGGCTGGAAGACCCTGAAAGTCCCACAGATTCAGGAAATTTAAATTTTGGAAACAAGATACTGTTGAATCTGCAGATTATCTCACAAATATTCCACTTGTGGGAATCCATGAGATTCACAGTGGAAAAAAAACATAGGATGGGGGATAATAAATATAAGAAGAGAGATGATAAAATATAAAACATCCAAATTCAAGAATGTCATCTCACATATCTTGGTGCAGATGAGAGGAAAATTTGACTGACTGAAGATGTACGTTAAAGAATAAGTAGTGACTGGGCAACTTTCTCAAACATTCTGGTACTGCTGCTAGTGACAACAATATTATAATGCTGATGAGTAATCAGTATTGATGGGGATTAGATTTCAGAGATTGTACAACGGAATTGAAACGAAACCTCAATTTGTGAAAGTCTTGGCCGAAGACCATTTTGCAATCAGAGTTTTCCAATTTAACTTTGATTTTTTTTTTCACCGACATAAACTTGTTAATCGTATAAGAAGCCGGATAGCCGAGTGAAAAAAGCACAGGCCTGGGAATCAGGGGACCTGGGTTTTAATTCCTCTGTACCACTTGCGTGCTGTGTTACTGTACCCAAGTCATTTAATCTTTCTGTATCTGTTTCCTCATCTGTAAAATAATGATTAAGCACCTGCTGTCCCTCCAACATAGACTGTGAGCCCCTGTGAGACAGGGCCTTTGTCCTTTCTGATTAACCTGTGTCAACCCCAGTGCCCAGTACAGTGCTTAGCACATGAGAAACAGTGTGGCCTAGGGGAAAGAGTACAAGTTGAGGAGTCAATAGACTCCCAGCTCCACCACTTCTCAGCTGTGTGACCTCGGGCAAATCACTTAACCACTCTGTGCCTCAGTTACCTTACCAGCAAAATGGGGATGAAGACTGAGTCCCATGTGGTAACAGGGACTGTGTCCAACCTGTTTATCTTGTATCTACTCCAACACTTAGTACAGTGCATGGCACATAGTAAGCACTTAACAAATGCTATAAATGAAGAACACACGGTTAAAAGCTTAACAATGCCACCTTATTGCTATCATTATCAATCAATCAATCAATCAATCAGTGATATTTACTGAATGCTTACTATTTGCAGAGCACTATACTAAGCGCTTGGGAGAGTACAGTGCAACAGAGTTAGTGGAAGAGCTCCCTGCCCATTACGAGTTTACAGTCTAGAGGGGGAAACAGACATTAATATGAATAAGTAGGGTAACATCTAATTTAAAGATATAAACATAAATGCTGTGGGGTTGGGGGTTGGGAGAATATAAAATGTCCAAAGGTCACAGATCCATGTGCACAGACAATGCAGAAGTGAGAGGGAGCCAGTGAAGAGGGCTTTATTGGGAAAGGCCTCATAAAGAAGATGTGACCTTAATAATGCTTGGAAGGTGGAGAGAGTAGTGGTCTGGCTCATATTATTGTTATTATCTTAATTATGTGGCTGAATTGGGGCTGGATTAAATCGACTTTCACTGCACATAAAGGGGGGTAAAAGATTGACAGGGTCTATCGCCAGAAGAATCTCACATCCAAGGGCTCAATCTTCCACAAATTATGTAAGTGGGGCATTAGAGCCATACTGTAACCACAGAATTGGAAATGAGAAGAGCATGTGTTAATGGCAGAGCAATAAAATGAGCTTGGTAGGACCCGGTGGGAGAAGACTTGATTCTACAAGACCACCAGGGACTCACTGAGTGCATTGTTGCTGTATTTCCGTCTTGAAATTAGTCATAGTAGTAAGAACTTGGATTTGCAAAACCAGTTCTTATTTTTCCCTGGTTGCCTTTTCATTGCCTATCTCAATCTGCCCTTATAACATCCCATTGGGGCAAGAAGAAGAAGCAAGTATTACTATCCCCACTTTATAGAAAGAAGCAGATTCTATTGCCCCACTTTATAAATGAAGAAACTGAGGCACAGAGGGCCAAAGAGTTTTGTCTGAGACCGCTCAGCAAAGCAGTGGCTAAATCAGGATGAGAACTCATGTCTTCTGACCTCCAGCCCCTAGTTCTCCCCACTAGACCAGCAGTTGGCACCCTTTATGTGCAGAAGAGCCAAACAAAAATGAGACAGCTGAGCAGTTGGTGTGCAGAGAATCAACCGTAAAACTTATTGTATGATGTCCTTTGATTGATGACAGCATTGCATTATGTGACTGCTTAAAAAAAGCAGCTGTTCATAGCAATAGTTGTTGTTGCCAGCAGTTTAGGGAAGGGGACAAGACAGAGAGAAGGGAAAAAGGAAAAGGGTACTTTCCTGGACTATGAATTAGAGTTTCTACCAGGCAGGAAATGGTATGGTCCCCCAAGGTTGGACCACATGAGTCATTAACTTAGTAGTGGATAATAATAATGGTGGTATTTGTTATGCACTTACTATGTACCAGGCACTGTACTAAGCGCTGGGGTATATACAAGGAAATGAGGTTGGACACAGTCCATGTCCCGCATGGGGCTCACAGTCTTAACCCCCATTTTACAGATGAATAACTGAGGCTCGGAGAACTTAAGTGACTTGTCCAAGGCCACACAGCTGACAAGTGGCAGAGCCAGGATTAGAACCCATGACCTTCTGACTCCCAGGCCTGTGCTCTATCCACTACACCATGCTTCTCTGTGCCTCAGTAATAATGATAATAATAATAATAATAATAATGGCATTTATTAAGCGCTTACAGGGTGCAAAGCACTGTTCTAAGCGCTGGGGAGGTTACAAGGAGATCAGGTTGTCCCACGGTGGGCTCACAGTCTTAATCCCCATTTTACAGATGAGGGAACTGAGGCATAGAGAAGTTAAGTGACTTGCCCAAAGTCCCACAGCTGACAATTGGCGGAGCTGGAATTTGAACCCCTGCCCCCTGACTCCAAAGCCCATGCTCTTTCCACTGAGCCACGCTGCCTCTGTAAATTGAGGATTAAGACCGTGAGCCCCATGTGGGATAGGGATTGTGTCCACCCCTTTTAGGTTGTACCTACCCCAGGGCTTAGTACAGTGCCTGGCACATAGGAAGCACTTAATAAATTTCATTGAAAAAAATCACTTGGAGACCAATGAAGAATGAGTCATGAAAGTAGAATATGCCAAATGCAAATCTACCTCCGAATGGTGGGTAGATTTTCATTCTGTATCCTGTTCTGCTTTGGACAGAAAAAATCTAGGGCTGACAGGATGTAGTGCACCGGGGGCTGTAAGTTGAGAGAATTAAGCTGTATTCAGCAGCTCTGTTACTCACTCTGTACTTCTATCGCTGTTTCAAGGTGAAACATTCTCCAGTTACTCAATAAACCCTGCCCTCTGCTTCACAGCCCAGCCAGGTGAATCCAATCAAAGCAGATGCCACATATCACAGCTAAAGCAATAGGGAGAATCTATGTGCAAGAGCCTTTCCGCTCCTCTTTCCCTGGGCCATTCAAAGAGTTGTGTTTGGGTGTGACATCCGGGATGTATGCCTTCTTACCCAATCAACAGACAAAGGCGGGGACATTCTCTTGGCATTATTCTGTCCCCATGGTCAGAACACAGAGTAGCTGCCAGGGTGGAATGGTGCCTGGTGTCATAGCCTGCTCTATACTGGACTCCCGATCAATCACTGTCATTCAATTAATGGTATTTACTGAGGGCTTACTGGTAGAGTACTGTGCTAAGCACTTGAGAGAGTATAAAGCAAGAGAGTTGGCAAAGTACCCTGCCCATAAGGAGCTTAGAGTCTAGGCGTAGACTGTAGACCTTCCCCAACTAAACCCTCCATTTCCTCTTTTCCCTCTCCCTTCTACATCACTCTTGCACTTGGATTTGCAGCCTTTAGTCACCCACCCTCAGCCTCACGGCACCTATAAGCATATCCATAATTTATTTATTTATATTAATGTGTGTCTGCCTCTCTAGACTGCAAGCTCATTATATGGGCTGGGAACGTGTGGGTTTATTGTTGTACTGTACTCTCCCAAGCACTTAGTACAAGTGCTCTGCAAACAGAAAGTGGTCAATAAATACGACAATTGAATTGAATCCTCATTATTTCTCCAGTCTAATAGTAATAGTGGTATTTGATAATCAATCAGTGGTATTCATTGAGTGCATACTGTGTGCAGAACACTGCTGTAAGCATTTAGGAGAGTACAATAGAGTCTGTAGACACAATCCCTGCTGATCATCTAGATAGCTTTCTTTGCTATCTGCCTGTGGTCAACCGTGATTGCCACCAGGAACAGAACAGGTAATGGGGCTGACCCAGCATGGTCCAGCCAGGGTATGCCAAGGTCCAGAACAGTAACAGAGTCCACAACCGCCACCATGCTCCAGCCCCCAGCTGGTCACTCCTTCAGAATTGGCATGCTTAAACACTGTTCTAAGTGCTGGGATAGGAACAAGTCAACTAGGTTGGCCACTGTCTCTGTCCCTCATTGGCTGCACCATCTATGGGGGAAGGAGAACAGATGTTGAACCCCCATTTTACAGTCGAGGAAACTGAGGCACAGAATAGTTGAGTGACCTGTCCAAGGTTACACAGCAGGCAAGTGGTGGTAGGCCTTCCCAGACTGAGCCCCCCTTTTCCTCTCCTCCTCCCCATCCCCCCTGCCCTACCTCCTTCCCCTCCCCACAGCACCTGTATATATGTTTGAACAGATTTATTACTCTATTTATTTTACTTGTACATATTTACTATTCTATCTTATTTTGTTAATGATGTGCATCTAGCTTTAATTCTCTTTGTTCTGATAACTTGACACCTGTCCACATGTTTTGTTTTGTTGTCTGTCTCCCCCTTCTAGACTGTGAGCCCGTTGTTGGGTAGGGACCGTCTCTATATGTTGCCAACTTGTACTTCCCAAGCGCTTAGTACAGTGCTCTGCACACAGTAAGTGCTCAATAAACATGAATGAATGAATGAATTAACTAGGATTAGAGCCCAGGTCCTCTGATTCCCAAGTCCCTTGATCTTTCCACTAGGCTACCCTGCTTCCTCCTACCACTTATCAGTAGTCTTTGTACTGTTCAGTTGTGGAAATCTCCAGAATCTACTATCCAGACCATAAGATTACTTAAGAAAGCAGTGATCCAAGTGAATTTAGTGTCTCCTTTTTAATGAATTTAAGCATGGCCTAGAGGACCTGGGTTCTAATCCCTGCTCTGTCAATGGGTTGCTGTGTGACCTTGGACAAGTCTTTTCACTTCTCTGTGCCTCAGTTCTCCTTTCTCTCTCCTACTTAGGCCTGTGAGCTCCATGCGGAACAGGAACTTTGTCCGACCTAATTAACTTCTTCTACCCCAGTGCTTAGAACAGTGTTTGACACGTGGTAAGTGCTTAAAAAATATCATAAAGAAGTATGACATTTTGTGTTCAATTTTACAGAGGTTTATTTCTGAAGGGCTATGAACACCTGCCCAAGTGTCTGAACTGACCAAATTCACATCAGCACAATGCATCCTTTATTTAAAAATAACAGGGTGGGGCAAGGAGCTCTTTAAATTTTCATCTGTCAAAATAAAAGAGGCTTTATTTTATTTTCTGAATTAAAAAGTTCCTTTCCCCCATTTAGGTTTACTTTCAATAGGGTAATTCATAAACGTATTTCAATATATAAAAACACCCATCATAAGAATAAATGATTTGGTAAAATGATTTTTCATCATGGACAGCAGGTCTTTGCACTATTCTAGCCATCTACACTGAAGTATGTATTTTATAATATAGACCATAATGATGCTAATGAGGTATTGATCAAATTACACATACTTCAAAATTTCCCGGTCATTTACCCTTAATGACTCCTTTCCAGATGTCATAGAATTTTAGGAAAATATATACATTCAAAGCAGTTTCCACCCATTTTAAGATGAATACCCTCTTAAAAAATGTGTCTAGGTATTGTCCAGATGGAGTGTAATACCACTAATAGCAATTCATGTGCAATGCATCAATTATAAATAGGAAAATGTATTCCCATCATCTCCTCCTGCCTGTTGGTCTTCTTGGTCCAATGTAGGGATCCATTCCAAAAACACTGAGGAATTGTACATGTAAATCACAAGTGAAATTGTAAGTCAGACTAGATTTTGAAAGTGTGTACCTTTCCCCATGAGCACTGTCTCTGACTACACATATATCACAAGGCTCCGGGGGAGCAATTTTCCCTTAAATCCTGGGAGTTTTTCTCCTGGCCAAGTCTATGGCCTTGTCCCAGATCTCCTCACCTCCCTAAGATGTTCAGAGCAGAGTAACTCCAGAGTCTGTATTTCTCTCCACTGAACAAATAAGTCTGTATTGAAATGTAGCCTTGAGGATTTAGGGGACCCTCTGAAGTCCTAGGGGGTGCACTTGGGAGGACCCCAGTCAATGAACAAGCATTTAAGAATGCAAATCGTGGTGGGTGGAATCTGCTAGGATTCCAGTGTGTAAATATTTACATTATTCAGCTCTCCTTTGCACCTAGCTAAGTGATGTACTATTAACTCACTGGGGATAAACAGGTTCCCAAGAGTCTGCTCTCCAACTCCAACCTGGCTCCTACTCCTCTGGATGACATTGCTCCCGAATCAACCCCTGGAACTGGCTTCAGGACTCCCCACTTTCTCCTATTCACTCTCCCTTCCGCATCATCTCTGCACTTGTATCTAGATATACCCCTTAAGCTATACACTATATACATATACCCCTTAAGATACACACGCCAACTCTAGTTCCACAGCACTTAAGTACATGTACCTTATACTCTCCCATTTCCCCTATCAGTAATTTTCTTTAATGCCTGTCACCCCCTATAGACTATAAGTTCCTCGTGGACAGAGAAAATGTCTACCAACTATAGGTTTTGAGTCCCATGTGGGACAGGGATTGTGTTCAACCCCATTTGCTTGTATCCACCCAGTATTTAGTACAGTATCTGACACATAGTAAGTGCTTAACAAACAAAATGATAATGATAATAATAATGATTATTATTCCAAGTGCCTAATACAGTAGTCGTAACCCCCCTTTTCCTCAGCCCCCATTCCCTCCGCATCACCCCAACTCGCTCTCTTTTCTCTGCCTTCCTCTCCCCTCCCCACAACACTTGTGTATACACGTAACTATCTATAATTCTATTTATTTATATTGATTCCTGTATACTTGTTTTAACGTGTATATATCTATAATTCTATTTATATCGAGGCCTGTTTACTTGTTTTGATGTCTGTCTCCCCCCTTCTTGACTGTAAGCCCGGTGTGGGCAGGGAATGTCTCCCTTTATTGCTGAATTGTACTTCCCTAGTGCTTAGTACAGTGCTCTGCACACAGTAAGTGTTCAATGAATATGACTGAATTGAATTGAATTGAATTGCATACCAACATTTGAACTCCTTCCCCTCAGCAATATTATGGCTCCATCAGGTCAGTGGTCCAGCTAAACCAGGACTGTCCAACAATGGTCCTGGGATTCTTGGAGGACTTGCAAGATGGTGGCTGCTCTGGTAAACCAATCTGATGACCCAGATTGGACCATCTAACACTATTCATTTTCCCCTTCAAAAACCCATAACAGCCTTCTCGTGCATGTATTGGTTTAGCCCTCTACATGTCCCAGGGCATCTGGGATGGGAGGAAGGGCTATTTATCTCCTTTAGCCCATCCAGGGAAACCTATAGCCTCCTATTCCACTTTTCAGGGTACAGGCTTGATCCAAAAGGGAGTCTGAGAGATGAGAGTGGGAAGTTTGTCAATTCTCAGGAGTATAGGATGGGGCCCTCGCTAGGTTTCCCCACTCTCTCTCTAGGAGGGTTAGGCAAGACTCACATTTTCTGGGGTCCCCTCACTGGGAACTATTTTTAATGAGCCCCACCAGTCCCCATTGATATAATGAAGACAAAAAACAACTTGGGGGATAAGTTCTTGGAAAAATGACTCTATCTCTGCTTCACGCCCGTGACGTCCTGAAGCTGCTCAAATTCTCCACTGGGGACCCTGAGATCTTCAATATGCACGTTTCCACGTTCCCACTGAAGCCAACTGTGGGGTCTCAGGGTCTCATAGTGCATGAATGAATCAATTTCTAAGCAAGCAGAGGGACAGCCTCACCTGGTTTGGGCTGACCTACACCATTTCATCGGGGAGAGGTGGAGGGGAGAAATTGTAAAGGTTTTTATAGTGTGTTATAATATTTTTCAATTTAAAAAGGTAAATTTGCTTTAAGAATTAAAACTGGGCTTTCCCGTTAAGAGGCAGTCATCGATGATGTATGCAACTCACCAGCAGTGAGTCAAGTCAGCATAAAGGCAAAATTGAATCTTCCTTCTGACTACAGCTGTGCATGATATTTTATGCAATTTTTTTATGTGGGTCATAAATGAGGTGGAAACTGTGATTGTGCCAATTTGGGAATAGCACATTTCACCAGAAATCAGTGCCAGGATTCCAATATGTATGGCTTTACATGATCCAGCTGCACTTTGCTCCTAGCTCGATGGTGTTCTAATGACCCAATAAAAGGCCTTCTAAGTGAAAGTGCCATTTCACATACTGCTTTGTACCAATTTCTTATTGATGTGTTGGAAAACCTGAGCCAGCTACCTTGTTGGAGAGAATATTGCAGCATCTTCAGGGCCAAATGGGAAGTCTCCCATTTGAAGGAAGTGCTTCATTCCACATGAGACAGACTCAGGCTTCCGCTGTCCCGTCAGAATGACAAAGAGGTGCAGGGTGGTCTGGTGGAAAGAGCACAGGCCTGGAGGTCAGGAGACGAGGGATCTTACCTTGGCTATGCCACCTCCTGCTGTGTGACCTCGGAAAAGTCATTTCACTTCCGTGTGCCTCAGTATCCTTATCTCTAAAATGGGGAGTCGGTATCTATTCTCCTTCTACTTAGACTAGGAGTCTCATGTGGAACAGGTACAAGGTCTATTCTAATTATAATATACCTACCCCAGCACTTTTTTTGTGGTATTTGTTAATCACTTTCTATAGGTCAGATACTGCACTAAGCAGTGGGATAGATGCAAGCTAATCAGGTTGGATTCAGTCCATGTCCCACATGGGGCTTACAGTCTTAACTCCCTGTTTTGCAGTTGAAGAAGTTGAGGAACAGAGAAGTTAAGCGACTTGCCAAAAGTCACACATCAGACAACCAGTAGATTCTGGGTTAGAACCCAGGATCTCTGGCTCTCAGGCCCATGGTCTTTCACAAGAGCTTAACCACTCATTTATCATCGTTATCATTTTGTTATTATTACTGGTAATAAAAACTGGCTGTCAGCTAGGAAGAAGGCAGGAGACTTCAAATGTAGCCCTAGAAACCTCTTCCCACATTTACACTTACCACATTAGCTATTTGAATGACACAAGCACAAAGAGAAATGATGAGAAGCAGCAAGGTGTAGTGGATACAGCAAGGGCCTGGGGATCAAAAGGCCATGAGTTCTAATCCCAGCTCTGCCATCTGTCAACTATGTGACCTTGGGCAAGTCATTTCACTTCTATGTGCCTCAGTTACCTCATCTGTAAAATGGGGATTGAAACTGTGACGTGAGAAGGGCGGGGAGCCTGTCTACCCACCCTGTTTCCCCGTGTTCCTCCAGAAGGAGCAGCGTGGCTATCGATGCCTGTTTACTTGTTTTGTTTTGTTGTCTGTCTCCCCGTAGACTGTGAGCCCACTGTCGGGTAGGGATTGTCTCTATTTGTTACCGAATTGTACTTTCCAAGCACTTAGTACAGTGCTCTGCACACAGTAAGTGTTCAATAAATACGAATGAATGAATGAATGACAGGGACTGTGCCCAATCCAATTTGCTGGTATCCACCCCAGAGCTTGGTACAGTGCCTAGTACTTAGTTAGTACTCAACAAATACCAGAATTATTATTATTATTATGGGATATTCAAAACAGATGAAACTGTCCTGCCTCTACTATGGCTGCCTGGACCAGTTACTTCAGCCCCTTGCCCTTCCCTCCCAGTAATAACAATTTTTGTCTTTATAAGATTTCTCCTGGGAGGCACAGAGTGGCCAAATACAAACTATGAGTGCCTCCAGAAACATCCACGGCTGGTGCTGAGCTTTTCTTTCTTGTGACTCTTGTTCAAAATCCTGTTATGTTAGTCCACATAAATCTCCAAAGAGAAACAGATTCACCATGTTCTGAGAAGCAGTACTATCATTGTATATCTTTAGGAAGAAGTTACCTCAAAGGACTTTCCTTCACCTAGGGATGGTCAATTTTGATTAGAAATGTCAGGCTGCTGGGAAATGGGAATTATTGATAATGTGCTTCACTGAGTAGTAAATTGCAGAATTGCACAATGCCCTTATCTGACCTTCTCTGGAGAGATGGCAGCAATAATGAGATCATGACGGCAGTCAAACCACTCACTCTCCAATGGTTCTTTCCCTTCTGCTGTCAAACACACCCACACATCTCCTATCCCAAAGAAATCTTCCCTTGACCCCATGGCACCCTCCAGTTATCCCCTCCAGCCCTTCAACTCCACTGAAACTACCTTCTCTAATTACACCACTGACTTCCTCCTTGCCAAATCCAATGGACTTTACTCCATCCTAATCTTCCTAGGTTCTCAGCAGGTTTGATACTGGAGACTGCTCCCTTTCACCTGGAATCACTAACCTTGGTTTTACTGAAATGTCCCTTCCTGGTTTACTTCTTCCCTTTCTGGACACTTATTCTTGGTCTGTTTTGATGGTTCTTCTGCCTCCCACTCTCTAACTGTTGGGTAATCTCTAAAGGCTCATTTCTGCACCCCCTTCTATTCTCCATCTACACACAGTCCCTTGGAGATTCATTCACTCCCATGGCTTCAACTACCATCTCTACACCAATGATTTCCAAATCTATCTCTCCATCCCCAACCTTTCTCCTTCTCTGCCATCTCACATTTCCTTCTGCCTTTAGGACATCTCCAGTTGGCTGTCATTTATTGAGCACTTACTGCGTGCAGAGCACTGTACTCCTCGTCTTCCCACCCCAACCCTCTCCTCCACCCAATTTTCTCATCACTGCTGACAATACTACTAAATATTCTGTCTCCTTTCTCACTGTACCTGTTTCTCAATTTTCCCACCTCAGTCCCTTTCCTTATACCCTTTCTTGGGCCTGAAACTCTCTCTGTCTTCAAGTCTGCCAATCACAGCTTTCTTCATTTTCAAAGCCCTCCTAGAAACCTACCTCTTTCCAGAGCCTTGCCATGATTGAGTCTTATTCTCCCCAGGCATATACTCCCATCTAATTCCTCAGCATTTGTCTTCTCACCATCACCTATGGAATTTTTGTATATATCAATTTGCCTACTCTATTGTTTGGGCACTAATTTATCAACTATCCATCTTTCCATTCACTTCTTCCTCTTATCTGTAAATAATGTTGTGCAGGTAATCTCCTTTAGGTTGTAAACCTCTAAAGGATAGGTGTTGTATCTTTCACCTCTGTTATAATTTTCCAAGTTCTTAGTCTAGTGTTCTCTACTCAGGAAGTACTATTGAATGTGTGATTGACAGGATCTTTCTTCAGGGTATTACTCGAAGCCTTTGTGTAGACCAGTGTTGCCATGAATTATTCAGGGCTGGTTCCCTCCCAACCAAAGCTGACTTCAGAGTCCCTGATTACTGAGAAGATTACATGGAAAATTACTGGGAATTGCTGCCCACTGCTTCCCCAGGGCTTCTGGCTTGACTTGGGCTAGTGAGGGGATTCAAGAATCCTTTAAGACATGAAAGCCTTTCTCTGGATTTCATTCTCTGACCAGAGAGCGTGGGGCATAGCTCACTGTTTTCTAAAGGCTTTTGTTGTGTTTTCAAGGGACTACTCTCCAGTGGTAGTGGAGATGCTTCATTATGAAATGCTAATGATGCCCTTAACAATAGGATAATGTGCATCCCTCAAGGGCTTAAGGCATTAGCCTATTTTATGAATTGAAATTACAACTAAAGAACTGCAGTCCTATTTCTGAAAGGATGTATAAGCACAACTCACCAACATCCTGGCTGGCTGGTTGGAAAGATGCATGCACTTTGCTTCTTTTTTCCTCTCAGTCCTCGAGGCTGTGACCAAGCCAGTATTTTTTTGTTCTTTTTTTATTTAATGGTATTTTTAAAGCTCTTACTATGTGCCAGACACTGTAATAGGCATTCAATAGATACAAGCTAATCAGGTTGGACACAGTCAATGTCCCACAGAGGGTTTACAGTCTTAATCCTCATTTTACAGATGAGGTAACTGAGGCACTGAGAAGTGACGTGACTTCTCCAAGGTCACAAGACAGTGGTAGAGCTGGGATTAGAACCCAGGTTGTCTGACTCCCAAGTTTGTGCCATGCTCTTTCCACTAGGCCAAGCTGTGGTAAAACCAGGATTGAGATTTGGGGCCAAGGATATGGACATGGGGTTTTCTGTTTCATGAGGACCAAAGGAAAAGAAGCAGAAGATTAGATTATGTCAATTTTATACCCAGAACAAGATTATAAAATTGACATTGATTCCTTTCTCTCAGTCCCCAAGCTCACAGCACTTATGTGCTTATCTTTAAATTATATATTCTAAATTATTTATTCATATTGATGTCTGTCTCCTCCTCTGGACCGTAAACAGAACGTGACTGCAAATTCTGTTGTATTATACTCTTCCAAGTACTTAGTACACTGCTCTGCACATAGTAAGTACTCAGTAATTACCACTGATTGATTGATTTTCAGGACTTCACCTCACCTAGTTTACAGATCCAAATATATTATTTATTCATTGAAAGAAACTTATGGAGTGCCTATGGTGTGCAAAGTACTGTGCTATGTGCAGGGAAGAATAAAATCAAGGATAGAGTGAATATTCTCCCAGGCCTACAGGAGGCTCACAAACAGAACGAGTTCTTTTGATGGAATGTTCATAAGGCTTCTTACTGGCAAGAAGAATGGAAAGATTTAATGCCATATTTCTGCATTTATAATATCCCTGTCAAAGTCCCATTTAATGCTCTCTTGAGGAATTCCCAAAAGAATGTACACGATGTTGACACTCAAGTAAACCCACCACATTTTTAAGTCCAGATGATCTTAGAGCCTCCAAAAGGCTGAAAAAAATGGCAGCCATTCTAGCATTGGGTTACTCAGGGCTTCAGATTTACAAAACAATCAATCATATTTATTGAGCGCTTACTGCGTGCAGAGCACTGTACTAAGCATTTGGGAGAGTACAATGCAACAGAGTTGGTAGACACATTCCCTGCCCACAACGAACTCACAGTCAAGAGGATGAGCTCACATCATGCCATGGAGGCCCTAAAACAATAAAGCATTAGCCAATGGCTGAATGGATGAATCCATTTCCACTCAAGTCCACAACTCTTCAAAGAGATGTCTCACTGGAACTGCCTTTCTTTTCTGCCTCAACTGAACTTGCCATGAGTCATGACCATCTGAAAGATGAATTTGAATGTGCCCAACAGATAATCTCTTCAAGACAAAGGAAGAATAGATAATATAACCTTTTACTTGTCCTTTATCGGACTCTCCTTTTTGACTAGCCTCTGGGGTTTGGTTAGAATTTGCTGTATGCTTTATTGAGTCCGAATCTCATTTTGGAATAGTCAGATGGTGAGGAAATAAAACAGTTCATCTCATTTTTTCATTGTTGGAGAAGCTGCATTTGATATCTGACTAATAATGGACTTGTCTGGGGAAATAATACTATTAGCCACCCTAAAACACTGAGATTGCAGGAGGAATTTAAATCTCCATTTATTAGGTACCAGCAATTGAATATAAAAAAAAAAAATTCAGGAAGCAATCTGACAGAACTGAGTAACCATTTTACTAAAAGGTCCACAATTCTCATTTCAGAAGACAGATTTGTGTTTTCGATTATAATTTATAGTGCCGATTAATTGCTTAATTCATTAGCAGTGTAACTGAAGGAAAGGCTTTGAAAACTGTTTCATGTAGATGCTTTTAATTATGGCTAATTGAATGCTGTGGAAAGACCTGATTGTACCTTTGAGCTTTTCTTAATCTGGAAAAAACAAGCTCTCACATTCTTGAATGACTTTAACAAAAGCAGCAACCAACCATTCCCTGGCTACAGAAAAGGAGCAAATTATAGAGCTCGGCTGGGGAGCATTCTCTTACTGTGTGCCCGAACTCTCCAGGGAGGTGTATAGCCTACTGTTTGTTAGGGTTATTACGAGTAAGTCCAAGAAGACGGCATACTAAAATGAACAGGGTGGGGCAAGGAAGTGAATTAACATGTATAACTCACAGAAGTCGGCACAGATTTCCAGATGGTCATTGGGCATATGGCTTGGGGCACTAGCCAAAACAGCAAATTAGAACAGTTTCTTGCCAGTGCAACCAGAACTCACCTGGGGAGGAAAGTGTGCCTGCACAAAGATTCCCTCATTAGTTTTTCTTTTTGGCTTCTAATCACATTTTTTTTCCATTTTGCCTTTCTTTTCTCCCTAGCCAACTAAACCATGTGATAACACAGATGACTGAAATGCAAAGAGTTCTGAGATCATATCATTTTGGAAAGAAGCACTTTTTTCTAACCCCTAAACCAACAAAATCTTTCCAATTATGTTCCTTTTGAGGGTGTGCAATTCATGTGTGTTTGTCTTCAGGGAAGACTTCCTCTAAAATGCTGTTTGAACATGGAACCACTCATTCTGCCAATCATATTGGATTTTTGGATTCTGGTATAGCAAGGCAGTGCTAAATGACACATTGGACACCATGGGATTGAAAGACTTTAAATATTGGCTCTTCAGCTCATCTCTCATTTGCGGTCAGATGTTAGGTAAGTGTTTTAGTCTCTCTCTACTTAAGATTCTCCTTTGCAATAAGAGGAAATAAGCTCACCTACCCACCAGGGGAACAATGTGTTGCTTAAGGGATTTCGTCAATGTGAAGAGCTAATTTATAAAGCCAGATTTGAAGAGACAAATAGAGATACAGTCAAAGAAAAAGCCATTCTTTCAGAATAAATGTAACTACATATTCATGGACATATTCCTAGCCTTGTCCATCTCTAGACTCTTTGATGGGCATTTGGTCTTAATTAAAGAATAAATCCTTGTGCCAGCTTATCAGATCAACAGAAGATGACTTCTGCTGCTGGATTGCCTGACTAGACTGCTTAATAAATGGTAGATAATCAAATTGTCTTTCCCATATGTTACTGAAAGAGTCAGCTAACTACTGTATCATGAGTGAACAATCAGACAGTGAGACTAAATACTTCTATGGAGTGTAGTATGTCCCTGCTGTGCTATCTGATTCATTCTAATGACTGTGGGCTCTACTAGGGTAGGTTTTAGTACAAATGAGTTCTATTTTCTCTCTCAGCTATAACATCTTGATTTCACCCTCTCCCTCCTGGGGATTCTGAAGTCCCCAACTCTGGTCGAAACCATTGATGAATTAATGACTTCTCATTTGACAGCAAACTTACTTTGTAGATAAATATTGTGTAAAAATGAAGGAGAAAAAAATTGCTCTTTTCCTAGTCTCATTGGGTCCAACATCTCTCTGGCCTTTCCCTCTGTTGGGTCAGGGGGATACTGTAGAAAATATTGATTTTGACAAGTAATAGATTTGGTTGAGCCTAAGGTAGAATGCCCATGGTTTCGTCTGAGACAGAGAAGCTTTAAAGTAAGGGCTACAGCCATGCATCCTGCCATTTCTTGGAAGACAGAGTGAATGCCTTTTAAATATAAATTACCCGAGTAAGGTCATTGCTGTCTAACTTTCTGACCTTTTTGAGTCCCAGTGTCTACCACATAAGGTACAACATAAATCCACATTTAATTCTTTAGACTATCTGGGAGAAGTGAAAAAATCAGGACTTGTGAAACAGGAGAAAATATGACCAGATCTTTCATTCTGATGGCATGAGAGCTTCAACTCTGTTGTCATTTGTCAGGTCAGTTATGTTTGTGAAACAATAAAGACATCTTCAGTGTAAATGATAGAACTAAAGTTAGATAGAGATTTTAGGGCTTTGCCAATTGCTCACTCCAATTAGATCCCTAGAAATGGAATAGTGAGTTGTGGGTCTCCAAAGGTGCATCAAGCTGTTATGAATCAGCACTGCATCGGGTTGACTTTGCAATTTATAACTTAGTGGAATCTAGCCTGTTTTTTTTCTTCCCCCTGGGCCTAAATTAATCAAACTGACAAAAAGGGTGGGTTGAAGGCTAAGAAGAATCTTTCACTGGATTTGTTACTTACATTTGATGCAGCTGGTTCTATTTCAAACACAATTTTGCTAATCATGACACCTTATATATACACGTGTCATCAATTACACATTCAGTGATTTGTTTATCACTCTCATCCTGACATACTGATGCTCATATCTGTTGTAACTTTGTTCTTCCCACTATCTGTAACCAATGTATGTCTTCCTGACCCTTCCTTTGTACCTTAAGTTCCTAGAGGGCAAGATCTGAATCTTTTGCTTGTTGGCAATGTACAGGGTTTTGTACATGGTGGGTACTCGGTAAATACCACTAATTGATTGACTGACTGGATTCCCAGAGGATGGGCTATTGGGGTGCATTGACTGCCCTGCGCCAGAGCCTGCCCGATACTGTGGCCAGCTCTGAAGGAGGGTTGGGGAAGTAGCTGAACTTTCTGAGAAGTCCAACCTGCCCCTTCTCCTTGTCAGGCTTCCGAGCACCAAGTAGCCTCCACATGTCTCCTGATGGGGTGAGCATCCCTAGCCCCGCCAAGTCTCAGTCCTACTTAGTGTGATCGGTCATTGGTCTGACAAATGGTCAGGGGAAAGATTGGCCAGAACCAAAAGAAGCAAGAAAAGGTTGGCCAAGAACCTACATCCCTGTCCTCTTCAGCTCCCCAAGAGACCATACAGTTACTTACAATTATCCCGGAGAGGATGACTACCTTTCTACACCATGGCTTTCCTACATCCCAACCTCTGGCTTGCCATCCCCAGGCTGGGGCTGAGGGCTGAGGAAACCAGGGGGTGCTCAGACTCCAGCCCCAGCCTTGTATCCCCCTCAAGCTCCCCTGACTCCCACCTCTTCATCTGCTCTCAGGTTTCTGTGACTGGTCCCCGTCTCTCCGTTTCATGGTCTCAGAGGAGGTAGCCACAGGGACCTACAGTAAAGCACTGTGGAAGAATCCAGGGAAGTCTTTCTAGAGAACAAGTTTGGATGGCTGGTCTCTGGGGGAAACAACTGGATTGGGGGTGGAAGTGGGAGAGTGAGCTGGAGACCGTGAGCCAGGTGTTGGGTAGGGATTGTCTCTGTTGCCAAATTGTTCTTTCCAAATGCTTAGTACAGTGCTCTGCACACAGTAAGCACTCAATAAATGCAGTTGAATGAATGAGAGTGTAGTGGCAGCCTCCCCAAACACTTTGACACACTTTCGCTGTACCTTCCATTAAACCAGCAGTAACTCTCCAATGTACCTTCCTATTCTACCATTTTCTTTAATGGGAAATCTGCATTTCATTCTAATATTACAATACAGGAGCAGGCTATTTTTGTTTTGTGGCTTAACCTATAGAAAAGACTTTCACTGGCACATATATTTCCAGGACTGAGAGGTTAGTGGTATAGTTACATAAAAATGGAGAAGCAGTTAAAGATGTATTTCCCATGGCATAAATGCTCTGTAATGATAAAAAAAAAAACCTCTGTAAGACCACTTATCTCCTGGATTATAGTTCAGAAAAACACAGCAAGTCAAGAGAAAAAAAGAAGTGTCAGAATCCAACTATCAGTCATTTTATGAACTCTCTCTCATTCACCCCTCACATCCAATCCGTCACCAAAACCTGCCGGACTCACCTCTGCAACATCACCAAGATCCGCCCTTTCCTCTCCATCCAAACCGCTATGCTGCTGGTTCAGTCTCTCATCCTATCCCGACTGGATTACTGCATCAGCCTCCTCTCTGATCTCCCATCCTCCTGTCTCTCTCCACTTCAGTCTATACTTCACGCCACTGCCCGGATCATCTTCGTGCAGGAATGCTCTGGGCATGTTACTCCCCTCCTCAAAAATCTCCATTGGCTACCAGTCAACCTAAGTATCAGGCAAAAACTCCTCACTCTCGGCTTCAAGGCTGTCCATCACCTCACCCCCTCCTACCTCACCTCCCTTCTTTCCTTCTACAGCCCAGCCCGCACCCTCCGCTCCTCTGCTGCTAACCTCCTCACTGTGCCTGTCCCACTGTCGACCCCCGACCCACATCCTCCCCCTGGCCTGGAATGCCCTCCCTCTGAACATCTGCCAAGCTAGCTCTCTGCCTCCCTTCAAAGCCCTACTGAGAGCTCACCTCCTCCAGGAGGCCTTCCCAGACTGAGCCCCCTCCTTCCTCTCCCCCTCCCCATCCCCCCAGCCCTACCTCCTTCCCCTCCCCAAAGCACATGTATATATGTTTGTACAGATTTATTACTCTATTTTACTTGTACATATTTACTATTCTATTTATTTTATTATGTTAATATGTTTTGTTTTGTTGTCTGTCTCCCCCTTCTGTACTGTGAGCCCACTGTTGGGTAGGGACTGTCTCTATATGTTGCCAATTTGTACTTCCCAAGTGCTTAGTACAGTGCTCTGCACATAGTAAGCGCTCAATAAATACGATTGATGATTGATGATTGATGATGATTGAATGAATTTATGTCTATGTTGGTTAATAAAAAAAATCCCTGATTAATCAAAAAATTTTGGTCACTCTACATGCAGCAGCCAAAGTGTTATGGAGAAAGCTGAACAAGCGGAAGGAGAGACACTGGGGTCTACTACCCAAAGGATGTTGTGTAATTTTATAGTATATTATGAGTTGGAATAGTATGTGTATCTCTACCCATTTAATAATACATGTCCAGTTTAAGAATGGCCCATCATAAACTTCTTTAAAATATCCTAATGCCAGGTAACTCTAGTGGGAGAGAGGTGGTCAAGATTATTATTCACATAATGATGCCCAGTTTCAGAAGTCTGCACTGTATCTATTTCAGCCTTATGATGTAGAACTAGAAGTCGAATAACTCCACTCTGCATCTGACAAACATAGTCACTGCCGGTGCTTCCAATTAGCCTAGCCTCTTTTAATTGTCTGAGGTTTCCATGGAAACATGGCTTATCTATTTCAACTAAATGTCAGAAGACCCAGTGGCTGGATATTCAGCCAAGGTTTTGAGAGTAGAACAGAGCAGGAGGCTACAGAAAGAACAGGCTTTATAGAGGGCAGGGGTCCATCAATGTTTAAACTTAGTAGGGTATTTAGTGGGGTGCTTGGTGCTTAACAAATGCCATTATTATTATTATCAGTGCCTGTTCAGCTCTCTAATCACGTTTCCCAAGTGCTGCATGGATATGCCATAATATTGTACACCTTTGACCTTTGCCATTTCACTATATCCCTCCTGTTTGACTTTGGGCAAGTCACTTAAATTTATCTGCACCTCAGTTCTCTCATTTGTAAAATGGGGATTCAATACCTGCTCTCCCTCCTACTTAGCCTACTTAGACTGTAAGCCCCATGTGCGACCTGATTTTCCTGTATTTATCCTGGCGCTTAGTACAGGGCTGGGCACATAGTAAGCACTTAGTAAATATTATTATTATTATAGGGCTGGTAGGGATTGCCGATTCTGGAAGGAGCCAGGGGGAGATGGACTGAAGTTCTATCCTTGCCTTCCAAGTGGGAAGGAAAGAGACCTGAGAAACCACAAGATGCAAGGATCCACTTTCCACATTTCTAGGGCATAATCGTGATAATTAATAATAGAATTGATTAAATACGCACTATATGCTAAACTCTGGGGATAGGTACATAGTAAATAAGTAATCAGACAGCCCCACATGGGGCTCACAATGTTAAGGGAGAAGGAGAACAAATATTTAATCCCCATTTTAGAGATTATGGAATGGAGGCATGGAAGGTTAAGTGATTTGCCCCAGGTCACGCTGCAGGAAAGTGGCAGAGCTGGGATTAGAACTTGGGTCTCTGAGTTGTAGCCCCATGCAGTTTCCACTAGGTCTTGCTGCCTCTCTCTTGCTCCATGACTCTAGTAGGTGAGCTTAAACTAGCAGGATATCCGTATTTCCCCACCTGTCTCCCCTTTCTTGTCTCTAGTGTTCAGTACTTCACCTCCTTTGGCTTTTGCCAGAGGGATTGTGACTGAATGTGTCCTACTTCAGAAAGAAAAAAAAAAAACCCAAATCACAAAAAAACCCTCATTTTTTCTTGCGTGGAATATTTGGCTTTGTAACAGCAGAAAGGGCACTTCCTCTGAGTGTAGAGGTGAGTCAGACCTGTTCCTTCAGGTGCATTAATCAGGAGTCCCTTCCCTCTGTCCTGTGCAGAGTTTGCATGATTCCACATATCTTTACCAATAGCAAAGTGGAGCATTTGAAGTTCAGCTTTTCCTAGCTAATTGCCAAGTTATTATGAATCAGACAAAATAACAAAATACTGCAAAGCCTCAAGAGGAAAGGCAAACAAAAAAAGTGTATTCTTTCCAGAGCACAGTGAAGATATGTAATTATCACACCAGTAGAACAGGTGGGCTTCAGGTTTGAATCAGTTTTCCCCCAACCTAATCATTTGCTCTTCAGCACTTTCTGGATGGCATCTATTTCCTTTTGTCCCAGGAGAAATTATCTCACTAGGCACCACAGATGAGAATCTGTAAATTCTGTGGAATCTCTGAAAATCCGATGCGGTGTCAAAAAAAAAAAAATAGGGATTTAGCATTTGGTGCCCTGATCTGTATGTAGCCCTATGACCATGACTGCAATTACTCTACTATACTGGAACTGGCATTTTGACCCAAATATCAATATGCATTCCATAATTTACCCATGAGTTACTAAACCTAGGAGGGCAAGCAGATCGAACATTTTGCTTTGTTTTAATCAATCAACGGTATTTGTGTTGAGCCCTTACTTTGTGTAGAGCACTGTATTAAACAGTTTTAAGTATGTCCTAATAGAAAATGATCCTCATTCAATGCCCCTTGTAAAAAAATCATCTCCATATCGACCACCCTACACTCCCTTGACTCCACAAATACATTAGATATCAAAGACAAGATATCTTTTTACACATGTGGGAATTGAAAGGTACTTAAGTTGGAAGGAGGGAATCTTGTCATTTGTTAGGAAATTCATAAAGAAGGAAATAAAGATCTCCAGGTAAAGCGGGCAGGCTGCAAACCATGAAAGGAAGAAGTGCTCAGTGGCTCTTTGAAGGCCTTGATAGATTAGGCCCTTTGTGAAACTGCACAATAATTATGCACTGGTGGTGGTGAGGAAGACTGGACCATTTCTACCTTTTAATTAAATGAAGACAATCACAATAATAATAATAATAATAATAATAACAATAATAATAATTGTGGAGTTTGTTAGGCACTTACAATATGCCTGCACTGTACTAAGCACTGGCTTTGATACAAGATAATTGTGTTGGGCACCATCCCTGCCCCACATAAGGCTCACAATCTTAATCCTTATCTCACAGGTGAGGTAACTGTGGCACAGAGAAGTTAAGTGACTTGCCCAAGGTCACACAGCAGACAAGTGACATAGCTGGGATTAGAACCCAGGTCCTTCTCCAACTCCCAGGCCCATGCTCTGTCCATTAGACCACACTGCTTCCCTGCTGCTCAACAGGGCAGCCACTTGAACATAGATCTTTAAGCTTCACAAATGAATACTTAAGAAGGCAGTTCTACAGGAAACAGCTTAAGCCCTTGGACAGAAGAGAAGGAAGGGATCTGGGGTTTGGAGAGATGTAGCCAGTTGATTATGAGAAACAAAGTGGAATGAGCATTGGCCTGGGAGTTGGAGGACCTGGGTGCTAATCCTCCTCTGCCATCTGCCTGCGATATGATCTTGGGTAAGCCACTTACTTCTCTGTGCCTCCGTTTCTGCATCTATAAAATAGGGATTCAATTCCTTTTCTACCTCCCCCTTAGAGTATGAGCCTCGTGTGGGATGGGGACTGTGTCTGACCAGATTATCTTACATCTGCCCCAGAGTTTAATACAGTACTTGATAAATAGTTAGCACTTAAATACCACAATTATTATCAAAGAGTAAATCTCCCCCCAACTCAGGAGCCATTGATTCACCAGTAGTTTCTCTGCCAAGCAAGTTACCATAGCAAGTGGAGGGTGGAGAACTAGTGTTGCCCAGTGGATAGAGCACAGGCCTGGGAATCAGAAGGAACTGGGTTCTAATCCCAGCTCTGCTACTTGTCTGCTCTGTGACCTTGGGCAAGTCACTTAACATTCTCTGTGACTCAGCTACCTCATTTGTGAAATGGGAATTAAGACTATGGGCCCCATGTGGGATTCATTAATTCATTCCATCGTATTTATTGAGCGCTTACTGTGTGCAGAGCACTGTACTAATATGGCCTGTGTTCAACCTGAATAGCTTGTATCTATCCCAGTACTTACTACAGTGCCTGACACATAGTAAGGACTTAAATACTTTTGCAGGCTCCTCCTCCCCCTCCCATCCCCTTACTGTGGGGTTTCCCCAAGGTTCAGTTCTTGGTCCCCTTCTGTTCTCGATCTACACTCACTCCCTTGGTGACCTCATTCGCTCCCACGGCTTTAATTATCACCTCTACGCTGATGACACCCAAATCTACATCTCTGCCCCTGCTCTCTCCCCCTCTCTCCAGGCTCGCATCTCCTCCTGCCTTCAGGACATCTCCATCTGGATGTCTGCCCGCCACCTAAAACTCAGCATGTCCAAGACTGAACTCCTTGTCTTCCCTCCCAAACCCTGCCCTCTCCCTGACTTTCCCATCACTGTTGACGGCACTACCATCCTTCCCGTCTCACAAGCCCGCAAACTTGGTGTCATCCTCGACTCCGCTCTCTCATTCACCCCTCACATCCAAGCCATCACCAAAACCTGCCGGTCTCAGCTCCGCAACATTGCCAAGATCCGCCCTTTCCTCTCCATCCAAACCGCTACCCTGCTCATTCGAGCTCTCATCCTATCCCGTCTGGACTACTGCATCAGCCTTCTCTCTGATCTCCCATCCTCGTGTCTCTCCCCAATTCAATCCATACTTCATGCTGCTGCCCGGATTGTCTTTGTCCAGAAACGCTCTGGGCATGTTACTCCCCTCCTCAAAAATCTCCAGTGACTACCAATCAATCTGCGCATCAGGCAGAAACTCCTCACCCTGGGCTTCAAGGCTCTCCATCACCTTGCACCATCCCCACCCACCGCACCTCCCTTCTCTCCTTCTCCAGCCCAGCCCGCACCCTCCGCTCCTCCGCCGCTAATCTCCTCACCGTGCCTCGTTCTCGCCTGTCCCACCATCGACCCCCGGCCCACGTCATCCCCCGGGCCTGGAATGCCCTCCCTCTGCCCATCCGCCAAGCTAGCTCTCTTCCTCCCTTCAAGGCCCTACTGAGAGCTCACCTCCTCCAGGAGGCCTTCCCAGACTGAGCCCCCTCCTTCCTCTCCCCCTCGTCCCCCTCTGAATCCCCCCCGTCTTACCTCCTTCCCTTCCCCACAGCACCTGTATATAGGTATATATGTTTGTACATATTTATTACTCTATTTATTCATTTATTTTACTTGTACATTATTCTATTTATTTTATTTTGTTAATATGTTTGGTTTTGTTCTCTGTTTCCCCCTTTTAGACTGTGTTGGGTAGGGACTGTCTCTATATGTTGCCAATTTGTACTTCCCAAGCGCTTAGTACAGTGCTCTGCACACAGTAAGTGCTCAATAAATATGATTGATTGATTGATTAAAAAAAGGGATGATGAGAAGCAGGTTAATATCCGACTTTCAAGCTGGTCCTAATACTTTCAAAAGAGAACTGACAGAATGAAGTCTTGTCTTCAGGAGATGAGCATTAAAAAGTTAATTTCCTTAAAATCCATGGCTTTTAAAGATCTCAAATTAATCATTTATCTTCCCATAGACTGGAACTTTAGCTTGTTAATCCCTAAGCAGTAAAACTTTCTCTTCCTTGAAAGGATGGAAGAAAATAATTCTAGATCCCTGAGAGATGGGACAAAAATACCTCCTTCCTCTTTCAGTGAGTTCACTATGATTGAACAAATAATCAATTTAATTTATTGAGAGCTTATTGTGTGCAGAGCACTGTACTAAGAGCTTGGGAGAGTACATTGTAAAAATATAGCAAACACTCTCCCTGCCCACAACAAGCTTACAATCTAGAGGGGGATGAAGGGCAAAATGGTGGATGCCATTTTGGCAACACTTTGTTTCCTAGCTCTAACTCCATCAACTCACAAGTTGGGGTTAATGTGCTCACATCTGGAAGTGGTGCATTGCTAATTTCAGTTTCAGATCATTTCAGATCTTCATATGTAAAGCATATCTTTTAAAAATATAACTCTTTAGTCGTTTGACACGGCTAAAATATTTGTTCTGGCTATGCACAATTCACACAGCACTGATGATCCAACAAAATGTTAGAGTTGGCATTTAATTTGTGGTTTCAGTTTATTTTGTAATTGCCGATTTGGGGATCATTTAGTTTTTCATTTTGTAAACCTGTGCTTTCAAGGATATTTAAGTAGCAGGGTTCAAGTGTGTCCTTTAGCTATTTGATTTGTTGGAAATCTAGAACAAACCACTACAAAGTGCTTTAAATATGAGATTAAGCATGCAGATACCTTGTTGAAGTTTGAGCCTAATTACGTACTTAATTATAGTGTGTTAAATATGTACTTCATGCTTTAATAATTAGCTCTCCCCTTAAGCCTTCCCAATTATTAGTACACTTAGTTTCAGTCATGCAGTAGAAGCTAGTTACTTCGACGTTTGCAGTGAGTTTTTTGAAGGTGCTGATTTCCCAGCTATGAAGTTCTCTTTCATGCACAGCTGGAATCACCCTTGCTACCTGTCACACGAGCCTCTCACAGTAGCAAAACACTATCAGGATCTACTCTCTAGAAGAGGGTTTGTTATCTCCCAACTCTCTGTACCTTTTGATCTTTCTGTTGATTAACCTGTAATGAAAGTGCAGCCTCCTGTGGTGATCTCCACGGATGCAGTGTCCTTAAAGCCCGTGAGGTGACTAGCATCCTTCCCAAACCGAGGTTGCATGAAGGCAAGACAATTCGTTGATTTGCAGGTAATGCCTCTCCTGCAGTCTGTGACTCTGCTCATCTACCCTGAGCTGCCTCTGCTCAAAATGCTCCTTTGTGCTTCAATTTAGCCCGTCTTGAGGTACTGAAAGGCGTTATTTAATCATTCAGTCAATCAGAGTTGAGTGCTTACTGTATGCAGAGCACTGTACTAAGTGCTTGAGAGAGTGCAATAGAAGGGAGTTGGCAGACCCATTCCCTGCCCACAAACCCTGGGGATTGTGCCACTGTTGCTTTTCTTTAAGTGGTGATGGTTTATGTTGAACTGTCTCTCCCAAGTCTAGTCCATATTTAACTCTGCTGCTTTGATCATTTTTCTACAAAAACATGCAGGACATGTTTCCCTAGTCCTCAAAAAACTAGTTCGCTCCTCTAATGCTAACCTTCTTACCATTCCTCGATCTCGCCTATCTTACTGCCGACTCCCCACCCACATCCTGCCTCTGACCTGAAATACCCTCCCTCCTTAAATCCAACAGTCAATTACTCTCCCCCAACTTCAAAGCCTTACTGAGGGCACCCCTCCTTCAAGAAGCCTTCCCTGATTAAACCCCCCTTTCCACTTCTCCCACTCCCTTCTGCGTCATCCTGGCTTGCTGCCTTTGTTCGTCCCCTTCCCAGCCCCACAGCACGTATGAACATATCTGTAATTTTATTTATTTATATTAATATCTGTCTCCCCCGCTAGACTGTAAGCTCATCACAGGAAGGGAATATGTGTGTTTATTGTTGGATTGTACTCTCTCAAGCATGTAGTACAGTGCTCTGCACAGAGTAAGTGGTGCTTAATAAATACAATTGAATGGATTGAATGAACTATATACATTCTCTTGCATAGACACCTCAGGGCTATCAAATTCATGAGAAAGCAGAGCCCGTTGTTGGGTAGAGACCATCTCTGCATGTTGCCGATTTGTACTTCCCAAGCGCTCAGTATAGTGCTCTGCACAAAGTAAGTACTCAATAAATCAATTGAATGAATGAATGAATGAATTTAGACTAGCACTGCAGTTTTTGGAACCAATTATAATAATAATGAAATAATAATAATGATGGTATTTGTTAAGCACTTACAATGTGCCAAGTGCTGGGATAGATACAAGGTAATCAGGTTGTCCCACGTGGAGCTCACAATCTTAATCTCCATTTTACAGATGAGGTAGCTGAGGCCCAGAGAAGGGAAGTGTCTTGGCAAAGTCACACAGCTGACAAGTGGCGGAGAGCTGGAATTAGAACCCATGACCTCTGACTCTCAGGCCTGGGCTCTTTCCACTAAGCCACGTTGCTTCTCATATCCCTGCAAGTGCTATCAGCCACAGATCCTGCTGTGTCCTCATCTGGTTTGTATACTGTTTTTGTTCCAATTTGTACTTCCCAAGCACTTAGTACAGTGTTCTGCACACAGTAAGCACTCAATAAATACGATTGAATGAATGAATGAATGAGTGAGACATTCACATAGGCTATACCAGGCAATGGTTGGTCAACATGGGAATAATCAATTAAGCACCATGCATGACAGAGATGTCAAAGCAGAAGGAATCCATGGCTAGGCAGAGCACAAAGAAGCCAAGAACTTGAAATAAGTTGTTAAAGACATGGCACCTCTAGTGAGTGGAAATGACTTCGGCTTTATCACAGCCCAGAAGGAAATCCTGAAATAATGCCTGTGATATCTCAGCATTCTCCTCAACAAAGCCCTTGAGACACAGAAAAGTTTCCAGTATTCAAAGACACGACAATTGTCAACTGTGGAAGAAGTCAACACGGTAGTCAGAAACACGAAAAATGGCCTCTGGACTTAGTTTTTTACCTGCAGAGATCTACAGGCTTGGAGAGGGCAACCTGTTAAACACTAAAAAGACACTTACAAACTGAGGAAATGGTACAGGATCTCAACGATTCCAAAAAGAAATCTAGAAGATCAGATTGCTGCAATTATTATGGCATGTCATTATTCTCCTTTGCCTGGAAAGGTCCTAATCAGAGAAGGGCTGTCTTGGCAGCTGCCTGGAATATGGTATCAGGGAAAAATTGTCCAGTCATTAAATCTGTTGGGGATTTGCAGTTGGATCTTCTTGTTCTAGCAGGGTTATTGTGATTTTGCTTCTTCTGCTAACCCGGGACATAACATTTAGTTCATTTGGTGGATTGAAAGTCACTTTTTTATGCAATGATCCTAAAGACAGTGTGAGCTTGAACCATATAAGGCAGTAGTCCATCCAACATTCTGCGCCACTCATGGCTGCTGTGATATGAACATCTTTCAAGGCATCTCTGTCACACACTGTGCTAATCAATAAAATGTAACTGTTGCCACATACTTGCTGTGTGACCTGGGGTAATCAATTAATCAATCAATCGTATTTATTGAGCACTTATTGTAGGCAGAGGCCATTTAACTTCTCTGGGCCTCAGTTTCCTCATATGCAAAGTGGGAACCAAATACTTGTTTTCCTTCCTACTTAAGATGGCAAGCCCCATGTGGGGATGAATGTCTCTGTCTTCTGAATTAAACAAATCTTCGTGACTTCTCCGGGTGGTAATTTATTCTCTTCCTAATTTATTTTAATACCTGTCACCCCCACTAGACTATAAGTTCCTTGTGGGCAGGGAACATGTCTAACAACTCTGTTGTTATACTCTTCCAAACACTTATTAGGATGCTCTGCACACAGTATGTGCTCAATAAAATACCTTTGATTGATTTAGTGATACAATCAAAAAGGGAGAGTTTTTTGAAGTAGAAAATTCATAAGGATTTCGGGTTTGGGTTCTCCCTTTTTCCAGCATCCTGCTGTCCTCTAGAACCATTTGAAATTGTGGCTTGGGCTCTTACAGCAATTTTTAGAGTTGCTTTGAATTGCCCTCTTTCTGCTTTAGTGTTCTCCTGTACTTATCTGGGCTCAAAGGATGATGCTATAGCAAGTATCCTTTCAGTGCTAGCTGACTGTGGAATCCAGGGCTTCATTTTTAGTGAGCCTGCCCTCTTGTTCAGTGGTAAGATTGACTCGTGGGGGAAAGCTAATAAAACTGTCTGAGGGGCCATGTCTCATAAGGAAAGTTGGACGGTGTCTTTGCTCAGATGATCTTTAGTTTGGCCTGAACCTTGGTGCCTTATCTGACAACCAGGTGACCTGGGAAGAGTCAGTTTATTGCTTCTTTGTCCATCCTCACTTTTTAGGTTGGGTCCTGTGCAGGTCAAATTCTGCAATAGTGTTTTACTCTAAAATGTCAACAAAATCTTTGTTTTCTTCTTTTTTCTCACAAATAGATGATTTCATACATTTGGAGACTTGTTGCTGGTTCGAACTAGTCTGAGTCTGTAAATTATATCTTCTGCAAGTTGTGGCTTCTTATAAGTGCATTTTGAAAGAGGAAATAATATAAAGTGGCTCTCGGATAAATACCTTCAGGTCTATTGATGTGCTTCTTAGCTGGGTGAAGTGAGAGCTTCCTAAAAATCTGGGAACACAGTCTAAAACCAGGGTCTCTACTGTTTGCTTGAGCATAGCACCATGCTTAACAGAGTAATAATAATAATAATGGCATTTGTTAAGCACTTACTATGTGCCAAGCACTGTACTAAGCACTGGGGTGGATACAAGCAAATTGGGTTGGACACAGTCCCTATCCTCACGTGGGGCTCACAGTCTCATTTCCCATTTTACAGATAAGGTAACTGAGGCACAGAGAAGTGAGGTGACTTGCCCAAGGTCACACAGCAGACATGTGGCAGAGTCAAAATTAGAACCTATGACCGTCTTACTCCCAGGCCCATGATTGAGTACTTGGAACATAGTAAGAATTTACCTTTACAGTATAGCTACATAAAATAGGTTAAGTAAATCTTGGTTTATTTGTCAATCGTGTTTCATTCCATTCACCACCATCATCATCCTCATCATCAGTATTTTTTCTTCATCTTTATATTTGTTATGTGTTCACTAGATGTCTAGCACTGTACTAAGCTCCGGGGTACACACAGGAGAGTCAAATCGGACACAATCCCTGCCCAACACGGGGCTCACTTTCAAAGTGGATGGGGAATAGGAATTTAATCCCCATTTTGCAGAAGAGAAAAGTGGGGCACAGAGAAATTAAGAGACCTTGTTCAGGGTCACCCCTCAGGCAGGTGACAGAGCTGGGGTTAGAGCCCAGGTCCTCTGACTCCCAAGACTGTGCTCTTTCCAGTAGGTCACGTGGGTTCGGACATAGGCACCGCTGCTGGAAAAGTGATGGAAACTGCTCTCTCCTCTCTAGTGGGATGAGTCGCACGAATGTGGAGTAGTCTCAGGACCTTAGTCAACTTCTCCATGCAGTCAAACATCTCTAGAGGCTGCCAGAGCCCAATTACAACTGAGAGCATGGAACCCTTCTTTGCTGGCATCTCAAGATCTCAAGATCTCTTCAGTGATTTGACTGGAAGCATATGCTGAAAGTTGGAATGCAGGGAGCCAGACCTCGGACTTTTCAATCAATCATATGTATTGACTGCTTACTGTGTGCAGAGCACTGCACTGTTTGGGAGAGCACAATATAGTAGAAATGGTAGACATGTTCCTTGTCCACAATGAATTTATTTACCACACAATTGGTTCTTCATAAATTGCAACCGATTTTTCTTAAGGATTAATGAGGTGGGAACTGGTTCCTGAACCATGACTGGGAATCCTATCTAGACGAAAATTACCAAGAATTGTGTGTTCAATCAGTTAGAGAAGTAGCATGGCTTAGTGGAAAGAGCATGGGCCCAGGAGACAGAGAACCTGTGTTCTAATCTTGGCCGTACTTCCGGTGTGACCTTGGGCAAGTCACTTAACTTCTCTGTGCCTCAATTTCCTCAAATGCAAAATGGGAATTATATATCCGTTCTCCCTCTTAGACTGTGAGCCCCATGTGGACAGAGGCTGTGTTCAACTTGATGAACTTGTATCTACCACAGAGCTTAGAACAGTGTCTTGTCTTGTCTTACGCTGTAGAGCCGTTTCCAACCCATAGCGACACCACGACACATCTCTCCCAGAACGCCCCGCTCTCCATCTGCAATTGTTCTGGTAGTGTATCCATAAAGTTTTCTTGGTAAAAATACAGAAGTGGTTTACCATTGCTGCCCTCCGCACAGTAAACTCGAGTCTCTGCCCTCGACTCTCTTCCATGCCGCTGCTGCCCAGCATGGGTGAGTTTTGTCTTGTAGCAGATTGCCCTCCACTCGCTAGTCACTGCCCAAGCTAGGAATGGAATGGGTAGGCCTCTACTTGACTCTTCCTCCAGTAGCCGAGACTGGTAGAGTACTGTAAATTCTCCAGGTGTGACCCTGAGAGGTAATCGCTCTGCCTAAGTTTCCTCAAATGTAAAATGAGAGTTATATATCTATTCTCCCTCTTACTTACACTGTAAGCCCCATTTGAGACAGGAACTGTGTCCAACTTGATAAACTTGTATCCACTCCAGAGCTTAGAACAGAGGTTAACCCATATTAAGTGCTTAACAAATACAGTAACAACAATAATGATAATAATAATAAATTAATACAGTTACATTGATGTATTTTAAACTATAAATATCATTGATGCAAAAATTACCTATACAATTTTAAATATAGTCTATTAAGCATAGAAGAGTACAGCACTGTACCTATACCTTACCTCTACCTATAAATAATCTGAAACACAGGTGATAAATTTGAAACTTTTTTAAAATTTACTCACTATGTGTATGAAAAAATGGGCATGTAGTATATGTTTGATTAGGGGAGGGTCCAGAGAGTTTGGAGGGGATTCGGTGAGACTTTAAGAAGGAATAGGGCACTGATAAATCATGTCATTTTTTTCCATAGTCTATCTCCCTGATCTGCCCCTTCCTCTCCACCCAAACAGCTTCCACCCTGATCCAAGATCTTGTCCTATCACAGCTAGACTATTGTATCAGCCTCCTGGCTGGCTTCCCTACCTCCAGTCTCCCCTCTCCAAATTCTACTGCATCCTGCTGCAAGAATTGTCTTCATAGAGCATCACCCAGCACACACCACCCATTCCTCAAAACTCTCTACAGCCTTCCTAGATCTCTCTTTATTGAATGCCACCGGCTCCAAGGTTTTCAAAGAAGTCGTCCTGTTGCATGGCCAAGTGGAAAGAGACTGGCCTGGGAGTCTGAGGGCCTGGGTTCTAATCCCAGCTCCGCCATTTGTCTCCTGGGTGAACTTGGGCAAGTCACTTTTTCTCTGTGCCTCAGTTACTTCATCACTAAAATGAGAATTAAATCCTCTTTAGACTGTGAATCCTGTGCTGGAAAGGGACTATATCCGATCTGATAATTTTGTACATACCCCAGTGCTTAGTAATGTTCTTGGCACTTAATGATCACTTAACAACTACCATTAAACATATTTGCTGTCTTCACCCTCTATTCCCAAGCTTCTCTCCTTGCTCCTCTCAAGCTAACCTCTTCCTGTACCTCACTCTCACCTTGCTCACCTTCGTTCCGTAGCCCAAGCTGTTCCCCACTTTTGGAACTCCCTCCTTCTCCACACCAAACAGACCTCAGCTCCCATCATTCAGTGTCCTCCTAAAGTCCCAATTCCTACACTAAGCCTTTCCCAATTAATTCCCATTGCTGATGAAGTCATACAAATTCATCAGCCAGTTCCAGCACTTACACCCATCCTGAGCTCTGGAGGCTCTTTACATTTTTATAAATGTATAGCATATTTATATGTGTGTATATTAATTTGTACATATGCACATATACATATATGCTAGTCAACTGTACTTTTACATCAATAAATAACATTTATTGAGTGCTTACTGTGTGCAGAGCACTGTAACTCTATTTCCAAATACTTTCATGTCTGTTTCTCCCTTTAGAATGTAAACTCTTGGTTGGCACTTCCTTGTTTTGCATTTTTCCAAGCACTCAGTTTAGTGTTCATTCATTCAATCACATTTGTTGAGCACTTACTGTGCGCAGAGCACTGTACTAAGTGCTTGGAAAGCACAATTTGGCAATAAAAAGAGAGATTGTCTCCAAGCCCACAACTCAGTGGGTGCTCAATAAATACATGCACTATTCTTGCTAGAGCAGGCAGGGCAGGGAAAGGAACTTCAAAGGTAAAGACAAAAAAAGCTGTCGGCTCTAATGTCAACAGCTAGGAGAAGAAAGGATTCAGTGTGTTTCAATCTGTGTCTCTTTCATTCATTCATTCTTCCTTTTCTTTATTTTGTGTGTGTGTGTGGTGTGTTTGTGTTTGTGTGTGTGTGTGTGTGTGAGAGAGAGAGAGAGAGAGAGAGAGAGAGAGAGAGAGAGAGAGAGAGAGAGAGAGAGAGAGAGAGAGAGAAGTGAGGGTCTTGGGAAGTTGTCATGGCCACTAGCAAAGCCCCATGCTTACACATTAAATTCAGGATAATTAAAAACAGTGTCCTTTAATAGTGCTGCTACAATTGGAGAGGGAGAGGTGTTGGGAACAGAATCCCCCAGCTTCGTGGGGATCAATCAATCAATCGTATTTATTGAGTGCTTACTGTGTGCAGAGCACTGTACTAAGCGCTTGGGAAGTACAAGTTGGCAACATATAGAGACAGTCCCTACCCAACAGTGGGCTCACAGTCTAAAAGGGGGGATCAGTGGAGAGAAAGGAGAGAAGTGAAGGGATCCGGGCAAAAGGGGAGAACCTGAGCCTGTTGTTGGGTAGGAATAGTCTCTATCTGTTGCTGAATTGTACTTTACAAGTGCTTAGTACAGTGCTCTGCACACAGTAAGCACTCAATGAATATGATTGAATGAATGAATGAATGCTTGTAAGGTGCTTTGAACAGAATATCTCATCCCAAGAGAAAATTTCTGTGGAATTCAGAACCTTTTGTCAGCTTCTGCCATAGCCTCTGGCCCCCTCTGAGGCCCTCCCCCACCCTCTATGGTGGATCAAGATGGGCAGTGAGGGAGAAGGGACCTAACTGCTCAGTTGCCCTACAACTGCTGCCACTTGTCTGTCATTACCAGAAGTGGCAGGGAAGAAAGGGGCAGTAGATAACCCACATAACCGCAGTAGCCATTGTTCCTGCCACCGGGGTCACCCTCCTTGGGGCCCATGCCACACACCGCTGTGAAGCAGCATGGCTTAGTGGACAGAGCACCAGCCTGGGTGTCAGAAGGACCTGGGTTCTAATCCAGGCTCTGCCACTTTTCTGTTGGGTGACCTTGGACAAGTCATTTCACTCTCTGGGCCTCAGTGACCTCTTCTGTAAAAGGTAGGGGGTTAGCATGGCTCAGTGGAAAGAGCACGGGCTTTAGAATCAGAGGTCATGGGTTCAAATCCTGACTCCGCCAATTGTCAGCTGTATAACTTTGGGCAAGTAACTTAACTTCTCTGTGCCTCAGTTTCCTCATCTGTAAAATGGGGATTGACTGTGAGCCCCACGTGGGACAACCTGATCACCTTGTCATCCCCCCAGTGCTGAGAACTTTGCACATAGTAAGCACTTAACAAATACCATCATCATCATCATCATTATCATCATCATTAAAACTGTGAGCCCCATGTGGGGCAGGGACTGTGTCTAACATGATTTGGCTGTATCTTCACCAACACTTAGAACAGTGCTGGGCATATAGTAAGTGCTTAACAAATGCCATCATCATCATTATCACCCAGGTCCAGTCACACGCGCAGTAATACCATAGTGGGTCAGCAATGGCAGCAACAGCTACCCCAAGCAGAGGAGGTGACCCTCAGGATGGGGAGACAGGAGGATGAGTGATGAGAAGGAGGATAGGAAAGCCATGAGGGCAGAGGGGTACAAGTACTTTAGGAGCCGGATGTGGTCAAGTCAGATCCAACGTCACACACATGAAATGGGGTGTAAATTCAGAGATGTTGTAAGTGCCGTTTGCCATAATTGGGATAGTTGAAAGCGAAAGGCTTCCTGTACAGAACTATGCTGATCATTTCATCAGCTTTCTTGTTTGGATCCACCTACATACTCAAGATGACTATCCCATTCTGAGGATGCCATTACCAAGATCCGATCCAAGGAGTTGGGATCTCGGAACCAGAAGAATGTTATGGACTGATTGAAGGCAACCAAAGCTTTGTACCAGCCTGGCAAACACTACACACAACCAATAATCAACATCAGTGACTCAGTGCTAACACCTTTTACTCAGTTATGTTCTCCGGGTAATTGTCTAATGATGGAAGAATAGACAAAAAACTAGACCACCACATCCTGAAAGCTAGTATGTTTTATGGGAGGCTCAAAGGGAGAATGTAGTGCTTGACATAGCATCAAGATTCTCACCAAACTGAAGATAAGATAGGGTGTCTTTAGTATCCAGACAACTTAGAGTGTCCCACCTTCCTAAAGGCTGTGAGAACTGGAACTCAGCTACCATGTTCCACTCTACAGTATCCTATCAATGCCACCTTTCCACAATAGTTAATATTGTTTTCTAGTGAATACCTCATTGAACTCTGATGATCCAATGCATCGCTGAGAGATTCCACAAATAGGTAAAGAGGAAATTATGATTTCTCCACCTCCAGCTGATTTTCAGATTAAAGTCTTGCATCCATTTTTAAGAAAGCAAAAGAAAGTTTGAAACTGATTGAAGAAGATCACCCTGATAGAGATTCAAGGGACAGAGGTGTTAAGAAATTAGCCTACCGTAATGGGCTTTAGGAAGAAAAGAAATTGGACAAATTTAAGTTCAATCTAATTTAGAAAAAAGTTGGAAACTCCCTACTATTGTCAGAAAAGAATCTTCAATTTCTATGGCTTCCAGTTAACACTCAAATCATATGACAACTCATGTATTTAATATGGTGATGTTATGCTTTGAATTGTTTGAATAAAGATTAAACACAGTTACATTCATCATTACAGCGTATGGTGTATAATGGATTTCCTATTGTTTCTTCAGAGGTTCTGGAATGTATTCTAGTTCAAAACATATAAAACAATGCTTCAAGAACCATTAAGACAATGAGAAATGAGGCAATAGGGTCTCAGTGTATCAAATTTGGTGATATTTGACAAATATTTATGAAGAGAAGAAGTGCTGCCTACTAGACAGTGCATAGGCCTGGGAGCCAGAAGGACCTGGATTCTAGCTCTGGCTCTACCACCTGTTTCTTGTGTGATGTTGGGCAAGTCACTTAACTTCCCTGTGCCTCAGTTGTCTCATCTGAAAAATGGGAATTAAGACTGTGAGCCCCATGTAGGACAGGGGCAGTGTTCAACCTAATTAACTTTTACCTACCCCAGGTATTAGTAGAGTGCCTGGGACGTAATAAGTATTTAACAAACACTATAAAAAGGAGTGCATACTTAAAATGGATATCTTATTTATGAGTACCCAGTTCTAAGTAAGAGTGTCTTTGCATATATTCCTTCATATAGATTTATGTATCGCCACACAGGTGAATCTGTTTATGACAGTTTCTTGTGTTTCCTGTGTGGGTGTACATGTGTGGTTGGGGAATTTCATATGTGTAATAAGTTAGCCTTTCTGGCCTGGAGTCTTTCCCTTACCAACTCCTTGTAACCAATCAATCATATTTATTGAGCACTTACTGTGTGCAGAGCACTGTACTAACTGATTGGGAGAGTACACAATAATATAACAGACACATTCCCTGTCCCCAACAAGATTACAGTCTATAGGGGGAGACAGACAGAAGCAGCGAGGCTCAGTGGAAAAAGCACGGGCTTTGGAGTCAGAGGTCATGGGTTTGAACCCTGGCTCCGCCAATTGTCAGCTGTGTGACTTTGGGCAAGTCACTTAACTTCTCTCTGCCTCAGTTACCTCATCCGTAATTGATTGATATGTACATAAATAAGTGCTATGGGGCTGGGGGGCAGGGAGGGTGGGTGAAAAAAGGGAGCAAGGCAGAGAAAAGCAGAGGGAGTGGGAAAAGAGGAAATGAGGGCTTAGGCAGTGAGATGCGCCTTCAGTAAGTTTCTGAAGATGGGGAGAGTAATTGTTTGTTGGATATGAAGAGGGATGGGCACGCCAGGCCAGAGACAGGACATGGGTGAGAGGTTGGTAGCAAGATATGAGATTGAAATACAGTGAGTATGCCAGTGAGTTGGCAGTAGAGGAGCAAAGTGTGTGGGCTGGGTTGTATTAGGAGAGTAGTGTGGTGAGGTAGGAGGGGGCAAGGTGATTGAATATTTTAAAGCCAAAGGTGAGAAATTTTTGTTTGATGCGGTGGTGGATGGGCAACTGCTGGAGGTTTTTGAAGAGTGGGAAAACATGCACTGTATGTTTCTTTAGAAAAATGATCCTGGCAGCAGAGTGAAATATGGACTGTAGTGGGGAGAGACAGGAGATAGAGAGGTCAGCAAGGAGGCTGATACAGTAAACAAGGAAGGATAGGATAAATGCTTGGATTAATGTGGTAGCAGTTTGAATGGAGAGGAAAGGGCAGATTTCAGTGATGTTGTGAAGGTAGAACTGATGGGATTTAGTGATAGATTGAATATTTGGGTTGAATGACAGGGAGGAATCAAGGATAACCCTAAGGTTACAGGATGAGAGAGTTGAAAAGGGGGCAGGAGGAGAGAGGGACTGGAGAAGAGAAGGGGAGAATTTAGGGAGATCATACCCAATACCTTCAATTTTCTCAATGTTAGGTAGCCAGGTCATTAGGGACAAGGGATGGGGGAAGTGGGGGGCAGAGGTTTTGAGAATAGCTATAGCTATAATTCTATTATGCTATAATTCAATTTATTCTGATGGCTTTGACACCTTTCTACATGTTTTGTTTTGTTGTCAGTCTCCCCCTTCTAGACTGTGAGCCCGTTGTTGGGTAAGGACCATCTCTATATGTTACCATCTTGTACTTTCCAAGCGCTTAGTACAGTGCTTAGTAAGCACTCAATAAATATGACAATGAATGAATGAATATTGAGGAGGGAGTTAAACATCTGGAACAATTGGTGAGGGCAATGGTCATGGGTGTCAATACGGATGGACAAATAATTTTGCCAGGCAGAGGAGAGGGCAGAGTTAAAGCATGCTAGGATAAAGTTCATTCATTCATTCATTCAATCGTATTTATTGAGCACTTACTGTGTGCAGAGCACTGTACTAAGCGCTTGGGAAGGACAAGTCGGCAACATATAGAGAGGGTCCCTACCCAACCACGGGCTCACAGTCTAGAAGGGGGAGACAGACAACAAAATAAAACATGTAGACAGGTGTCAAAATTGTCAGAACAAATAGAATTAAAGCTATATGCACATCATTAACAAAATAAATCACCCAGCAGGTGGGCACCCAGGTAACAGGGGCCAGGAAGGGGTAGGGGTAGGGCTGTGCCTGGCTGCCCCTTGCCGACCCCATCATGTCACGTGTTGTTGCCTCATCTGTAAAATGGGGATTAAGATTGTGAGCCCCCCGTGGGACAACCTGATCACCTTGTAACCTCCCCAGTGCTTGGAACAGTGCTTTGCACATAGTAAGTGCTTAATAAATGCCATCATTATTATTATTATTGTTATTGGAGAACTCATTTGCTCCCATGGCTTCAACTATTATCTCTATGCAGATGCCACTCAAATCTACATCTCCTCCCCTGTTCTCTCTACCTCCCTCTGGACTTGCATCTCCTCCTGCCTTCAGAGCATCTGTACATCTCTGTCCTCCCACCTCTTAAAACTCAACATGTCCATTACTGAGCTCCTTATCTTCCCTCCGAAACCCTTTCCTCTCTGGAACATTCCCATCACTGTGGGTGGCACAATCATTCTTCCCGTCTCACAAGCCCACAGCATTGGTGTCATCCTTGATTCCACTTTCTCATTCACCCCACACAACCCAATCCACACCAAAGCCTGCCAGAGTCACCTTCACAACATCTCCAAGATCCACCCTTTCCTCTGCATCCAAGCCTCTACCATGTTAGTACAGTCCCTCATCCTGTCCCAGCCTCCTTTCTGACCTCCCAACCTCCTGCCTCTCCCCACTTCAGTCCGTACTTCACTCTGCTGCCCGGATTATCTTTTGACAGAAACTTTCAGGGCATGTCACCCCGCCCTTACTCAAAAATCTCCAGTGGTTGCCTGTCAACCTCCATATCAAACAAAAACTCCTCACAATTGGCTTCAAAGCTCTCCCTCACCTTGCCCCTTCTTAACTTACCTCACTTCTCTCCTTCTACATCCCAGCTTAAACACTTCACTCCTCTGGTGCTAACCTTCTCACTGTGCCTCAATCTCACCTGTCTCGCTGTCAAACCCTGGCCCAAGTCCTACCTCTGGCTTGGAACACCCTCCCTCCTCAAATCTGCCAAACAAATCTCTTCAAAGGCCTACTGAAGGCACATCTCCTCCAAGAGGCCTTCCCAGGCTAAGCCCCCTTTTTCTTAGCTCCCCCAGCTTTCTGTGTCACCTTGATTTGTTCCCGTTGCTTTTCCTCCCTTTCCCCGCCCCACAGCACTTACATATATATGTGTATATCTATAATTCTATTTATTTATATTGATGCCTGTTTACTTTTTTGATATGTACATATCTATGATTCTATTCATTTATATTGATGCCCACGTCATCCCCTGGACCTGGAATGCCCTCCCTCTGCCCATCTGCCAAGCTAGCTCTCTTCCTCCCTTCAAGGCCCTACTGAGAGCTCACCTCCTCCAGGAGGCCTTCCCAGACTGAGCCCCTTCCTTCCTCTCCCCCTCGTCCCCCTCTCCATCCCCCCATCTTACCTCCTTCCCATCCCCACAGCACCTGTATATATGTATATATGTTTGTACATATTTATTACTCTATTTATTTATTTATTTGTTTTGCCTGTACATATCTATTCTATTCATTTTATATTGTTAGTATGTTTGGTTTTGTTCTCTGTCTCCCCCTTTTAGACTGTGAGCCCACTGTTGGGTAGGGACTGTCTCTACATATTGCCAACGTGTACTTCCCAAGTGCTTAGTACAGTGTTCTGCACACAGTAAGCACTCAATAAATAGGATTGATTGATTGATTGATTGTGGCATGAAAGAAAGAGCATCACAAAAACAGACCAGAAAGAGATCTTAGTGGAAGTGGCTATGTGTATCCCAGGGCAGGATGGACCCAACCCCTAGCCCTGCCTCACTCCGGGGCCTCTGGCCCCCCGGCTCCAAAGTCCCCGTGAACAACGATGCCACCTCTGAGCTAAAGAAGTCAGTGATAGGAGCCAAGGCGGAGGGAGGCTGGGTGCTTGGGTGTCCGGGGCGGAATCTGTACCGGACAATAAAATGAACAACTGGACAACTGGCTGGAGGTGGATGAGGTCATCCTGATATCTAGATTTTTGCCAGCAGCACTCTGAGGCTCTTGCTCAGGAGCACCACTGAGCGAAACAGGTAATACTCTATCTCCCTCTCCCGGTTCAGTTCAATTAATCGGTGGTATCTCTTGGGCACTTACTATGTGCAGAGCACTGTATTAAGCATTTGGGAGAGTATAAAACAAGAGTGTTGGTAGACATGTTCCCTGCTCACAAGGAACTTACAGCTTTCGGTCATCCAGTCGGTACAATAACCTAAGCAGGAGGTTACAAAAGTTTGAAACAGGGTGGTGGTTGTTTAGGTGGAGAATGAATGAGTGGGGATTAGCAACAGACTGAACGAGGGAATTAAAAGATGTTTAATAATTAAAGAACTAGTGGAGATTTTTGATTGGTGGGTAGACACGCACGGAATGATGCTTTAAAAAAATGATCTGACAGCAGAGTGAAGTATGGATTGGACAGGGGAGAGACTGGAGGCAGGGAGGTCTGCAAGGAGGTTGAGGCAGGAGTTGATTTGATGTATGATAAATTCCTGGACTAGTATGGAGGCAGTTGGATACAGAGGAGAGGGAAGACTCTGGAAAGGTTGTGGCAGGAAAACTGGTGACAGACTTACTTTGGAAGTTGAAAGAGAGAGGAGTCAAAGGTAGCGCTTAGGATATGGGATTCAATCAATCATATTTACTGAACACTTACCATGTGCAGAGCACTGTACTAAGTGCTTGGGAGAGTACAATCTAACAGAGTTGGTAGACACATTCCCTACCTACAATGGGCTTACAGTTTAGAGAACTGTAGAGGATTGAAGGCAAGAGGAAGTGTGATTATAAAGTAGAAAAGAGGGAGGGGAGGGTAAATTGAATTTGAGAGTCATCCATTTGTAGGTGGGACATACTTTCTTCCCCAGTAGTCAGAAAGATCCTTGAAAGTGGAGATCACAACTCCTAGCTCTATTGTACTCCTCCAAGTACCTAGTACTGTGCTTCATCCAGATTAAGGCTCAATAAATATTATGAAGATGTGAAGGTGGATGAGCTCTCCCTGAGGGAGTTAGTGAAGCATGACAAACATAAAAGAATCAAAGCAGAGTCTAGAAGAACACCCATAGAAGATGGGAGGTAGAAGAAGAGGAAGTGAAAGAGACTGAGAAGGAGAGTTCAGAAGGGTAGGAAGAGAAGCAGGAGAACACTGTGTTGGTGAAGAAAGGGTGAGATTCCATTTCCCGAAGTAGGGAATAAGCAGGGTGCTGATGAGGTGATGTCGATGACCTGGGAGAGTGCAATCTCAGTGGAGATAAGGAAGCCAAGAGAAGATCACAGTAGGTCAAGAAGAAAGGGTAGTGGAAGTGAAGAAGGCAGTGGATGTATACCCTTCTCAAAAACCTCCAATGGTGGACCATCCACCTCTGCATCAAATAGAAACTCCTAATCATGTGGACTGTAAATTTATTGTGAGCAGGGAACCTGTCTAATCAATCAATCAATCAATCGTATTTACTGAGTGCTTACTGTGTGCAGAGCACTGTACTAAGAGCTTGGGAAGTACAAGTCGGCAACATATAGAGACGGTCCCTACCCAACAGTGGGCTCACAGTCTAGAAGGGGGAGACAGAGAACAAAACCAAACATATTAACAAAATAAATAGAATAGATATGTACAAGTAAAATAAATAGAGTAATAAATATGTACAAACATATATACATATATACAGGTGCTGTGGGGAAGGGAAGGAGGTAAGGTTGGGGGGATGGGGGGGGGGGGGAGGGGGAGAGGAAGGAGGGGGCTCAGTCTGGGAAGGCATCCTGGAGGAGGTGAGCTCTCAGTAGGGCCTTGAAGGGAGGAAGAGAGCTAGCTTGGTGGATGTTGGGAGGGAGGGCATTCCAGGCCAGGGGGATGACGTGAGCCGGGGGTCGACGGCGGGACAGGCGAGAACGAGGTACAGTGAGGAGATTAGCAGCAGAGGAGTGGAGGGTGAGGGCTGGGCTGTAGAAGGAGAGAAGGGAGGTGAGGTAGGAGGGGGCGCGGTGATGGAGAGCCGTGAAGCCGAGGGTGAGGAGTTTCTGCCTGATGCATAGGTTGATTGGTAGCCACTGGAGATTTTTGAGGAGGGGCGTAACATGTCCAGAGCATTTCTGGACAAAGACAATCCGGGCAGCGTGGTGAAGTATGGATTGAAGTGGGGAGAGACAAGTGGATGGGAGATCGGAGAAGAGGCTGATACAGTAGTCCATATGGGATAGGATGAGAGCTTGAACGAGCAGGGTAGCGGTTTGGATGGGGAGGAAAGGGCGGATCTTGGCAATGTTGCAGAGCTGAGACCGGCAGGATTTGGTGACGGCCTGGATGTGAGGGATGAACAAGAGAGCGGAGTCGAGGATGACACCAAGGCTGCGGGCTTGTGAGACAGGAAGAATGGTAGTGCTGTCAACAGTGATGGGAAAGTCAGGGAGAGGGCAGGGTTTGGGGGGGAAGACAAGGAGTTCAGTCTTGGACATGCTGAGTGTTGGGTGGTGGGCAAACATCCAGATGGAGATGTCCTGAAAGCAGGAGGAGATGCGAGCCTGGAGGGAGGGGGAGAGAGCAGGGGCAGAGATGTAGATCTGGGTGTCATCAGCGTAGAGATGATAGTTGAAGCTGTGGGAGCGAATGAGGTCACCAAAGGAGTGAGTGTAGATCGAGAACAGAAAGGGACCAAGCACTGAACCTTGGGGAACCCCCACAGTAAGGGGATGGGAGGGGGAGGAGGGGCCTGCAAAAGAGACTGAGAATGAACGACCGGAGAGATAAGAGGAGGACCATGAGAGGACAGAGTCTGTGAAGCCAAGGTTGGCTAGCGTGTTGAGGAGAAGGGGGTGGTCCACAGTGTCTAAGGCAGCTGAGAGGTCGAGGAGGATTAGGACAGAGTATGAGCCGTTGGATTTGGCAAGCAGGAGGTCATTGGTGACCTTTGAGAGGGCAGTTTCCATGGAATGTAGGGGATGGAAGCCAGACTGGAAGGGGTCGAGGAGAGAGTTAGTTTCTACAGAGTCTACAAACTCTGTTGTATCATACTCTACAAAGTGCTTAGCACAGTGTTCCTCAAAGAGTAAATGCTCAATAAATTCTATTGACTGATTGATTACCATCGGGTTTAAGGCACTCCATCAACTCTCCCCTTCCTTCCTAATCTTGCTGATATCTTACTATAACTCAGCCTACACACTTCACCTCCTCTAAGTGCCAGCCTGCACAAGGTACCTCCATCTTCTCTGTCTCACTGTTGACCCCTTGCCCACATCCTCCCTCTGGCTTGGAATTCCATCCCTGTTCATATCCAAAAGAAAACCACACTTCAAAACTCTCCTAACATCTCCTCCAAGCAGGATGCCTCCTTTGACTATTTGCTCATTTCCCCTATCCACCTCCATTCCCCTGCATTGACTATGAACTTGGATCCGTACCCACTAAGCACTTAAGTACACATCTTTATGCTCCATCACTTCCTTGCACTTGGATTTTCACCCTTTATTCACCCCTCCCTCGGCCCCACAGCACAGATTTCCCTAAGCATGATTCATTTATTTAAATTAATGTCTGTCTCCCTCTCTAGACTATGAGCTCATTGTGGGCTGGGAACACATCTACCAACTCTTTTTACAGTACCCAAAACATAGTAAGCACTCAATAAATATGATTGATTGAACTCTCCCAAGGGCTTAGTACCATACTCTGCACACTGTAGACTGTAAGCTCCTTGAGGGCAGGGATCATGTCTACCAGCTCTATTGAATTCTCTGAAGCACATAGTGTAGCATTCTGCACACAGCAGACTGGAAGGAGGAAGGAACAGTGTCTACTAGATTTAGATTATGAGTCCTTTGAGGGACCGGGACTGCATCTAATTCCCTCTTGTGTATTCTCTCCCTGGGTTTAGTATGGTACTTTGCACACTGAAAGCGCTCAATAAATACTATTACTACTACTACTGCTGCTGCTGCTGCTGCTGCTGCTGCTGCTGCTGCTGCTGCTGCTATTTCCTATATCTATAATTTAACTTCAAGTCTGCCTTCCCCTCCAGCCTGTAAGCCCCTACTGGGCAGAGATCATGTCAGTTACCTGTACTGTATTGTATTCTTCCAAGCCCCTAGTACAGTGCTCTGCACACAATTAGTGATCAAATACCATTGCTCACTGAGTGGTACACTCCATTCAAGGAGTTGGCTAGGAAAGGGACCAGGGAAAGGGACAATACCTGGAAGGTGTGGTGGAATTCAGAGAATGACTTTTTAGTACAGGAGAACTTAGAGTACATTTGAAGAGAGAGGGAAAGGTCCCAGAGAAAGATACATTGAAGAAAGCAGTGGAAAGAAGGAGTAAAGGGAGGTGAAAGAGGTCTTTTCTGAGTAAGCCCTCCTTTCCTCTTCTCCCATTCTCTTCTGCGTCACTCTGACTTGCTCCCTTTATTCATCCCCCCTCACAGCCCCACAGCACTCATGTACATTTCTGTAATTTATTTATATTAAAGTCTGTTTCCCTCTCTAGACTAGAATCTTGTTGTGGGCAGGGAACATGTCTGCTTATTGTTGTTCTGTACTCTCCCAAGCACTGTGTAAAGTGCTCTGCATGCAATAAGCACTCAATAAATATGATTGAATGAATGAATGAATGAATGAAATAATTTTTAAAAGCTGAGATGGGATGGTGTCCAGGTAGAGAGGGTATATTATGAGAGCAGGTGGGAGGCCCCCCTCTGAAAAATTAGCTGGGAAAGTAGAGAAAGAGGATGTTATTTAGAGAAGTGATGCTAGAACCTGAAGAGTTCATAGCTGAGGGAGTCTATTTTGTTAATAGTTGTCGAAATTATCAGAGATTAGAGACAGGTAACGTGAAGACACTGGAGGTTTCAAGATGATGTTAAAGGTCTGGTACTGGGCTATCCAAAGCACTCAGTCCAGTGCTCTGTACATAGTGCTCAATAAATGCCACTGATTGATTGCTGATGATGAAGTCAAATAAAAGTCCAAATCTCACAGACGAATGGGGCTAATATAGCATGAACGATCAGTAGGGTTGAGTAGTGTGTGGAAGTGGTGGTAGTGTTATGTGGTTGGAGGGGTGGAAATGGAGCTTCATCTTTGTGATGTTAAAGTTCCAAAGCCTCAGGCTCAGTAATGAAAGTAATGATGGAATGATAATGATGGATGCCAACAACTGTGCTAAACGCTGGACTAGATACAAGATATTCAGGTCAGAGATTAATAGTCCCACATGGACTCACACTCTATATGGTAGGGACAACAGGCATCTTACCCCCATTAACAGATGAGGAAACTGAGACACAGATAAATGCAGGAGATGAAAACAGAAGCAGGAAAGAGCGAAAGGCAACCAAATTACTCGGAAACACAGAGATCACTGGCGATAGAGGACTATGTGGGCTTCAACTCTTGCCAAGGTGAGGTGAGATGGTATCACAATGGCCTGGGGGATAAGGACACCTATCCTTATCCTATCCTATAAGGACTAGCCATAACCTTGCCCCATATGTGGAGTGTGGGGAAGTGGGAGGGGAGAAGGAGCTGGGAGAGTCTCTTTGGTGTTCAATTTCTAGGGCCAGATCTAGAAAGATCTGTTTCTCTGTGCATTGCAGGAGAAAAGCTTTTTCAGAACTGCCTGGGTATAGTTTGCCTCTTCATTATACACTCAGGTGACTGTGCTTTTCACAACACTGTCCCTTTAGAAACCAAACAGAATTTGCCTTCTGAGAGTTCTTAGGCTACATTTAGAGGAAATCTCTATGCCAGAAGAAAGTTAGTACTTTCCAAACTCCCATAGGTAAATGAACGGTTCATTGATATCATACTTTTGGATGTTAAATATTTGTGAGGGATCATGGAGCCAGCATTGCTGAGGAAAAGCTTTTACTACATATTTCCTTTTCAGTTACCTTAGGTCCCTGGATTTAAATCTTTCATTCAAGTTCTTATTTAATTCCTTAACCCTCTTTGACCCTTAAACCTTCATGTCATTTTGAGGGATAGAATCTTCCCATGATGATTATCCGGCAAGGCAACCTTTTTCAAACATCCTCAATCCACTGCTTAGGCTGACAAACATCTGAAGATATGAAAGATCCATTCTATTACAAACACAGCAAGTTAGATTTTGCAGCATTTCCTTACAATCTCACCTAAAAACTCAGACTTTCAGCAAGATTGAAGGCAAGTTGTTGATTTAGGTCTCTTGCACATGGGTTTTTTGCATGATTAAAAAAAAGCAGGCTGCTCCTTAATCCCCTCTGATCCCATCTCTCAGTGCCAGCAAAAGAAAGCCAGAATTTTCCTCCCATTTTCATTTCTTCTACTATTTAGGGGACCTGATGATGATTTAAAAAAAGGTGGTAAATCTGTTTCTCCTTTAATTTTGACGAACTCTGGTTGGCATCCATTCAGACAATGACAAATGGTCCTTGGAAAATTTGATTAGAACAAAGGAAGTGATTGGGGAGATGGCAGGATTTAAAAAGAATTTTCCATCAATCATATCCCAACATCCTCTACAAAAGCCTAAACAAGTTTTCTCAGAACTTCAAGGGGTGTTATTTTCTAAGAACCAAACTGAATCATTGGAATTCTCAGAAACACAGTGGCTAATGCTTCTATAATCATTTTGAATGGTACAATACATTTATTTTTGCTACAAATAATATCTGATCATTTGTTGATTTCCAAATTATTTATACTTCTTTTGAAGGGAAGCAGTGTTGTCTTGTGGAAAGAGTATGGAACAGGGAATTAGGAGGGCTATGTTTTAGTCCCAGCTTTTCTCAGTGACCTTGGCCAAATTACTTCAGGTACTTGGGACTCAGTTTCCATATCTGTAATATGTAGTGAAGATACTGTCTTTCAATACCTCTTAATAGCAATAATAATAATGATGATATTTGTTAAGTGCTCATTTTGTGTCAAGCACTATTCTAAGCACTGGGGTAGATTGAAACTAATCAGGTTGGACACAGTCCCTGTTCCACATGGGGCTCAGTCTCAATCCTTATTTTCCATATGAGATAACTAAGGAACAGAGTAGTAAAGTGACTTGCTCAAGGTCACACAGCAGACAAGCAGTGGAGCTGGGATTAGAACCCAGGTCCTTCCGACTCCCAGGCCTGTGCTCTATTTACTAGGCTATGCTGCTTCTGTGCATTGTCTGCTTAAAGTCTACCTTCCCCAGCATTGAACACAGTGCTTAATACAGAGTTCAGTGTTTAATAGCTACCAACAATGTTATTAAAGCATAAAGCCTGTAATGATGTAACTGGTTTTTAAGATCAGCCAAGATTCTCTCGTTTCCAATGACCATAATTTGGTGTTCTTTAGACACATGGGGAAGGTCAAGAAATGGGCAGAACAAGGTTTTGCTTTGCCTTTTACCTGAAGCATTGTTGCCCCATTAGTAAGACGAAGAGGTCAAACATTCAATAGATGTTGGAACGTTGGAAATCTGTTCCTGAGGCTTGACTAGTTTCTACATGGTTGGATTTATGAAATATTGATCTCTTATCCACATAAGAGATCAGAATCATAGATTTGTTAAATTGGGAGCAGAACAGTCTGACTCATTTGCTATTCAAGACAACTCATATTCAAATATGAAAAAGGTCACATTAAGCAAAGAGAATTTGCATCAGCCTATGGAGGGTCTATATCCCCAAACCACCCATGTTGCCAACTAGTAAATAGGTACTATGACAAATGGGAATTTCTCATAACAGAAAGGGATAGAAAGTGGAAATTATTCAATTATCTGAGTTGACCAAAGAGTCCCACTGACTCCATTCTGGGTTTCTTCTCGATAACAAAGTCCCACATTGGGCCATGGGGGATACATAAAGCATCACTGGACAGTCCACCCGTCCTGGGGAAGCCCAAATCAACATCGAGCAGTAGCGTACACTCCTTCCGGAACGATGATCATTTACAGCAGTTCATTCTCTGCATCACCAACCCCACTGAGAATCAATAAAATTCTACCCAATGATGAGGAGCTCAGAAGAGAGCTAATAGCTCTAGCTAGGACTGTTTCAGAGGAGAAATCAACCACAGTCAATTCTGGGGAGACATGCAAATAGCCCTCTGCAGTGTTTTGACTGACTCTAGTTAGTTAATGTAACTGAGTCAGACTTTCCAAACATCTGGTACTCCCAGGAAGTAAAGCAGGCATTGTGGGAAGAGGGACGAATTCTTTCAGACAGCTTTTGATGCACTGATGCAATATTTTCCTAAGCGGCTAACTCTTTATGACATTGCACTCTCCCAAGCGCTTAGTACAGTGTTCTGCACACAGTCAGTGCTCAATATGTACCATTGAGTGATTGAAGTTAATGCAATGTCCACAGAGTTAACAAGCTGGCAAAATGCCCATTTGGGGCCTACAAAAGTTTCTCCTTTTAGAACTTACAAAAGATAATATTCACCCACATATGAAAGAATGAGGAAAAGGCCCAAACTGAAAAATAAAATTTCCCAATCTTTCTCCTTCTTAGAGCTCCGTGGGTCCCTTTTTCTGTTAGATAGGCAGGTGGTAAAACTGGCTAATAATTAGCCTGAAGCTTGCTTATGTACATTTAGGTTAACAGTATAAATTAAACTGAAACTTCGTTTTCAGGTAGATTAGTAGGAAACCCATGGATTTAAATACATATAAATTCACTTCTATTCACAAGGGCTATACAAAAAGTGAAACATATTGATATTTGTGGTGGATGAAAGTTACCATTTTTAATGACTACATTTTGATCAGCAGCGTGATCCACTGTCTGCTACTCTCCCATCCTTCCCAGCAGTATCCTCAGAGGAGCTCTCCTCCCTCCTCTCAAGTGCTACTCCAGCCACCTGTGCTTCTGACCCCATTCCCTCTCATCTCATGAAATCTCTCGCTCCATCCCTTCTCCCCTCCTTAACTTCCATCTTCAACTGCTCACTCTCCACTGGTTCCTTCCCCTCTGCCTTCAAACATGCCCATGTCTCTCCCATCCTAAAAAAACCCTCTCTTGACCCCACCTCACCTTCTAGTTATCGCCCCATATCCCTCCTACCATTCCTTTCCAAACTCCTTGAACGAGTTGTCTACACGCGCTGCCTAGAATTCCTTAACAACAACTCTCTCCTCGACCCCCTCCAGTCTGGCTTCCGTCCCCTACATTCCACGGAAACTGCCCTCTCAAAGGTCACCAATGACCTCCTGCTTGCCAAATCCAACGGCTCATACTCTGTCCTAATCCTCCTCGGCCTCTCAGCTGCCTTCGACACTGTGGACCACCCCCTTCTCCTCAACACGCTATCTGACCTTGGCTTCACAGACTCCGTCCTCTCCTGGTTCTCCTCTTACCTCTCCGGTCGTTCATTCTCAGTCTCTTTTGCAGGCTCCTCCTCCCTCTCCCAACCTCTTACTGTGGGGGTTCCCCAAGGTTCAGTGCTTGGTCCCATTCTGTTCTCGATCTACACGCACTCTCTTGGTGACCTCATTTGCTCCCACGGCTTCAACTATCATCTCTACGCTGATGACACCCAGATCTACATCTCTGCCCCTGCTCTCTCCCCTTCTCTCCAGGCTCGCATCTCCTCCTGCCTTCAGGACATCTCCATCTGGATGTCTGCCCGCCACCTAAAGCTCAACATGTTGAAGACTGAACTCCTTGTCTTCCCTCCCAAACCTTGCCCTCTCCCTGACTTTCCCATCTCTGTTGACAGCACTACCATCTTTCCCGTCTCACAAGCCCGCAACCTTGGTGTCATCCTCGACTCCACTCTCTCATTCACCCCTCACATCCAAGCTGTCACCAAAACGTGCCGGTCTCAGCTCCGCAACATTGCCAAGATCCGCCCTTTCCTCTCCATCCATACCGCTACCCTGCTCATTCAAGCTCTCATCCTATCCCGTCTGGACTACTGCATCAGCCTTCTCTCTGCTCTCCCATCCTCGTGTCTCTCTCCACTTCAATCCATACTTCATGCTGCTGCCCGGATTATCTTTTTCCAGAAATGCTCTGGGCATATTACTCCCCTCCTGAAAAATCTCCAGTGGCTACCAATCAATCTGCACATCAGGCAGAAACTCCTCACCCTGGGCTTCAAGGCTCTCCAACACCTCGCCCCCTCCTACCTCACCTCTCTTCTCTCCTTCTACAGCCCAGCCCGCACCCTCTGCTCCTCCGCCGCTAATCTCCTCACCGTACCTCGTTCTCGCTTGTCCCGCCATCGACCCCTGGCCCACGTCATGCCCCGGGCCTGGAATGCCCTCCCTCTGCCCATCCGACATGTTAGCTCTCTTCCTCCCTTCAAGGCCCTACTGAGAGCTCACCTCCTCCAGGAGGCCTTCCCAGACTGAGCCCCTTCCTTCCTCTCCCCCTCGTCCCCCTCTCCATCCCCCCCATCTTACCTCCTTCCCTTCTCCACAGCACCTGTATATATGTATATATGTTTGTACATATTTATTACTCTATTTATTTATTTATTTATTTTACTTGTACATATCTATTCTATTTATTTTATTTTGTTAGTATGTTTGGTTTTGTTCTCTGTCTCCCCCTTTTAGACTGTGAGCCCACTGTTGGGTAGGGACTGTCTCTATATGTTGCCAATTTGTACTTCCCAAGCGCTTAGTACAGTGCTCTGCACATAGTAAGCGCTCAATAAATACGATTGATGATGATGATGATGAAAGAGCACTGGCCTAAGAGTCAGAATGACTTGGGTTATAATTCCAGCTCTGCCACTTGTCTACTGGGTAATCTTGGGCAAATCACAACTTCTGTGCTTCAGTTACCACAACTGTAAAACGGGGATTAAAACTGAGAGCCCTCTGTGGGACAAGGACTGTGTCCAACCTGATCACCTTGTATCTACCCCAGCCCTTAGTACAGTACCTGGCACAAAGTGCTTAACAAATACTAAACCAAAAACAAACAAAGAATAAATGCATATTGACTGCACTTACCTGGAACCTAAAGTTCAGAATCAGTGAAACTTTCTAAAATATGTTCTTTTAGCCTGAACCTTTCCAAGAACCAGTAGGGAAATTGAAAATAGGAACAATTGCCAGAAAGTAATCCTAAGTGTTTGATTGTATTGCTACCGCTGTCTCACTAATGTTCCAAAATGATGTGAAACATATATGAAATCTGAAATTTATAAATGCATAATCCCAAGCAGAAGCATAATATTTTAATTACACTGATTTGTGTAAAATGACTGAAAAGCCTTTTTTTTAATTCTTAAGAACTTGAAGTTTAAGAGAAAATGTGAATATTTCTAATAGTACATTGGATTTTTAATGAATTTGTGGGATAAAGCTACAACACAAAATACTAATAACAGCTTCTGAACATACGTTATTTGTAAAGACTCCAAATAATACAAAAAAAGAGTATGAAAAAATTTCAATTTGTCCACAAACTTTGGGTTTTCTGTATTTTCAAATTTTTTTTCTGTTAAATAGTAATGTGAAATTCCTCTCTGTATATTTATGCAATTTTTCAGTAAAGTTTTGTTCTCTTCACTAAATTGAAACCTTAGGCAAGCTGATCGGAAAAGTTCTTTCCTGAATTGTTTCCTGAATTACAGGGGAAACACAATGCTACAAAATATGCCTCTAGGGGCTTCCAGGGGTGGGTATTAGAAAGAAAAATGGAATTTGCTGATTTACTGCCCTTGTGCGAAACTTAAGGAGGGGTCACCTAAAACCCTACTGACCTCTTGAAAGTGTATTTTAATGCCTGCTCAGACATCTATTAGACAGCAATTGATGCCACAGTTTGTAGAATATCCTGGACATGTTTTTCTTCTCTTCTTGACACATTTTGGCCATCTCGGTCCTCCACAGCAGATGGGCAGAGTAAAGGTAAAGAGATGAAACTCAATTTGGTTAGTTTTAGCACTGATGGGAACCGACAGAAGTCTTTGGTGAAGATAGAGAAGGGTGTTTATACTATTGACTAAGCAAGGAGTTTGGTTAACCAGGGCTTTTTCTCATTCATTTCAACCCATCCCATATTATCAGAGATGATTGGGAGAAGTGGTATATTTACCAGTGATCACAAGGCAGAAATTTGTGTCATGCTTCCTCATCAGAAAAAAGAACCCTAACAAGAACATCTGCTTTGAAATGGAATGGGCATCTGGTTATTATGCTGAAAGTTTAAATGTAGGGATGTTCCCATTTAAAAAAAATATTGGGGTTTGTTAAAAACTTACTATGTGTCAGGCACTGTCATAAGCACTGGAGTAGGTATAAAATCATCAGTTGTCTACTGTACCTGTCTCACATGGGGCTCACAGTCTAAATTGGAGGGAGACAGATTTAATCCCCATTTTTCCGATAAGGTAACTGAGGCACAGAGAGGTAAAGTGACTTGCCCGAGGTCACACAGCAAACAAATGTCACAGCCATGATTAGAATCCAGATCCTCTGACTCCTAGGCCCATCATGATCTTTCCACTAGACCACCAGTCCACACAAATACAGGTTGAATCTGGCCATGACTATATGACATTTTAGACTGTGAGCCCACTGTTGGGTAGGAACTGTCTCTATATGTTGCCAACTTGTACTTCCCAAGCGCTTAGTACAGTGCTCTACACACAGTAAGCACTCAATAAATATGACTGATGATGATGACACTGAAAATGGGAAGTTTTTCTTTTGAAAATGGCAGCTATTTTAATTTCAGAACTGCTTTCCATAGTAGTACTTTGGAGTGTTCCCATTTTTCCTGTAGGGGTGCATGGTTTTCAAAGTAAGTCGGGAGAAATCCAGGGTAGGATAAGTGGAAGGGCTAGGAAAAAAAAAATTAGCAGTTCTTTGCCTTAGAGCCATGGCTAGATCAAGACCAACTAACAGACTTCAACCTGGCCTATGGGTCATGTCAATTGGATTTGAACCGAGCTGACTTAAGCCTATCAGTTCGAACACGGCCAGACTTTTCCCGGAGCAGAGCTCTATTTTATGGATGGTGGAAAGAGTGGTTTATTGAAAAAGGTAAAAAAAAAAAAAATTGGCTGAGGAGTGTGAGGAAATCGGAAACTTTGGTATTTAATATATGAAAGGGTTTCTGAAATATAAGGACCTTAGCCACTAGCCTTTGGCCACCATTGCCTTTGTATAAGTTGAAATTACAGTTTTATTGCATAAGTGAAGTCAACTGTATAAGGAAAAAAAATATTTGGCCAAGAGTAGGTCATGCATTACCTTGATTTTAATCACCCCAGGCAAATTTAAAATCTTGGAGAAGGCATGCTGCAAACTGCTGACAGCCCTTGGAGTAGAGAAAGTTCAAAGGCTAGAGATGTCATCTTGGGCATTCATTTCCACCTTGGGACACTCATTTCTAATTTTGCCATGACTAGAGAACTTCAGATACTGAATCCTTTTATCTTCAGGTAAAATTGCACTATAATAACTAAAGCTATCATCATTAAAATTTACATTGACTAATTAGATGGAAAAGAAAAGGAATATAATCCAAGATTTCTGCTCTTTTACAGGCTCTAGTCCACTGTGATTAGATAATGTGTCTACAACTCTGTTGTATTGCAGTCTCCCAAGCGCTAAGTACAGTGTTTACAGTAAGCTCTCCGTAAATATCACTGATTGCTTCCTGTTAATCTGTGGAATATATAAGAAGATTCTATTGCTTAACAGTGCACTGGAGAGTGACTTAAAAAACAAACAAACAGGAGAATTAATGATGCCTTTCTTCAATCAGGCCAATGGTCCAGACGTCACTTTAATTTTCCTTTAATGGTGGACAAAATATATTGTTGCCATCTTTGACATTCAAATTATTACAAAACACCTACCATCTCTAACTTTTCTCTTTATACCTTTAACATCCTCTGATAATCCATTACGTACCATTGGTCCATGAATTTATTCAAGCACCCCTCTCCAAACCCCCAACCCTTGAATGTGCTATTTGACGTGCCTAATCTCCTGGGGAATTTTTTTTCCATATGCCTACTATCCTCTATGTAAAGAAGTGTTTCCTCATGTTTGTTTTGAATCTGCCACTTTCAACCTTCAATGGTTGTCCTCTTGTCCTGGAGCTCATATAACAGTATTATTTCTTGGGATGATCAGAATAAATCTCCATTGTCTCTTTAGGCTATTATAAAAAAGAAGGCAGATTGAAAGAATGGCATTGGCTTGTTTAACTCTTTTGGTCAAGTGTGACAGGATGAGATTTGGACGGCTAGAGAGCAACCTGCTCTTGGCAAGTCATAATCAAGGAAGACGGAAAAATCAATTTTAATACATTAAAAGAAAATTATTTGCTGGCTAAGACCATCAACAGTTATGCAGGCAGGTGAGCTATGAAATTTAAAAAAATGTAATAATGTTGTAGAGCTATAATGTAACTTCATACTAATTGATTTTTCATTGAATTCATAAATCAGAATTATTAACAATTGGATTTTCATTGCAATGTTCTCTGAGATTTTTTTGCCTTTACATTCATTTTCTCTTTGCTGTTTTCTCTACTTTTCCTCAGCATATTTTGTGTCCACTGTGTATAAAACATTAGTCCTGTGGGCAGGGTGCATTTTTTGCACTCAGTAGCTTCAGTAGCAGCAAATATTACATATCTTCTTGAATGGTGCACTATGTAAGTGTTTGGGAAGTACAGAAAAATAAAGTGGCATGCTCCCTGCCCACAAGGAACTTACACTCTAAATAGGGGGTGCATGATAAATGCCAGAGTCCCAGGCTAATGACACTTGAGGACCCACCAAACAATTTAAATCTCTAGATCTTCACTCCTTTCCTGATGCATAGAGACCCAGATACAGTTGATCAAAGGGAAAAGAGTGAGCTTGGGGAAGCAGTGGGCCAAGAGCAGCTGGCTGCCTTCACCCCATGAAGTCTTCACGTTGTCACCTCCAGATAAAATGTTATTTCTGTTCCTAGTAAATACTGATTACTTGTGGTTAAACTTTTAATTTATCATCCATCCAGATGACAGCAAGCCTTGGCTAGAGACTTTGAATGACAAAATCTTTTCTATTCTGATTTGTGGAAATGCCAATAAAATGCAACATTCACTGGGCAAACTCGTTCTGGTCAGGGGATGTGTCTGTTTATTGTTGTATTATACTCTCCCAAGCATTCAGTACAGTGCTCTGCACAAAGTAAGTACTCAGTAAATATAAATGATTGACTGACTGACAGACTAAGCATGCCTATTCCATTTGTAGTACGTACCCCCTTCAATAAGAGGTGGGATGGGTGTGCCCAAAAGCTGGTTGTGAATTTCCCTGAACAGAGTAAGCCTTAGAAAATCACCTTGGTCAGTGTGTTGGAACTTCATCAGCTGGCTCTGATTCCAACCGATTAAAACTTTTGCCCTGGAAATACATTATAAGCTACCGCCTCACCTCATTAAAAGTTGGAAGTAGCCAAATGCTTCTAGCTAGAGCCCTAACATTCCAGGATTGCTGGAATGGCTTAGATAACTATCAGAAAAACAAAAATGAGAGAGTAGCAGAAGGAAATGTGAGGTAAATGAGATTAACTTTCTAGTTCCCCTTACTTTAAAGCAAATGCTTTCATAGACTGATATCAATTCAATATCTTATAATTATCCCAAGGAAAGTTTAAAGACATTTAATCTTCACTTTGCTCTCCCAGACCATGGATCAAAGTGGACTATCTTGATGTTTCTAAAGACCAATCATCATTCACCAAAGAGAAATAAAGGCAATCACTAAGCAAATAGCTCTACATTCCCAATCCCACAATGCAATAATTTCATCATAATTCACATCTCAAGTCAATCAGTGAAGGTTTCCCTCTTATTTGACCTCGATTCTTATTTAGGAGTCACAGTGACATAAAACTAATCACTTAAAGCCTTGCTTAAATGGCTTTGGTTGGATGGTGGGCAAAATGTGGTGTTTACACTGTCTACCCCCTCTGTGAAAGCCAAAGCAGGATGCTCTTACCATTTTTGCAGACAGGACAACACTGTTCTGGTTCATAGACTGGATTGACACATTCCGGAACTGCGCAGTCTGCGACAACACAGTGAACTTCATTGCTGGGTTCACAGCGACACCATTCACATGGAGAGGGCTAGGAACAAATCTAAAATTAGCCCCTTTTCTCCCCACAGATGAACGTTTGCACATTCATATATTGTCAGAAGATAAAACATCAGTGTTTAAAAAGACCGTTTTGCAGTCATTCATTTTACCATGTACAAGATCACTCAGATAAAACCATCTAAACATTGACCCAAGCCTTGTAGTGTCTGCACCAATGTATCAATGGCTATGTTACCAAATAAATGAGATCTCTCCATTTTCCAATGGATCCTCCTTTCTCTTACCTAAGTCCAAGTCTAGTCCTTCCATCTAAAAGGAATTGCAGTTTAAATTGCAGTTAAAATGTGATTGGTTTCCATTGTGACATAAATGCTAACCAACCTTGTTCTGTGATAAATGATAAATTTCCTGCCTTTTGGTTTTGTTTTTTTTCTGATGAACTGTGGTGCCACTTAAGTTTCTGAGTGGGAATATGGACAATTTGGATCTTTTAATGTGTCCCAGAATAGGAGGTAGCTCAAGGAAGAGGTAAGACACCAGAAAAAAGGCACACCTGCCTTACCTGGTCACTCTTTCATTAATCAACCTAGAATCCATGTTTTCCAATGAGAATTTTAGGATTGGGTTTCAGGTCTGCCACCCTAGAGATTGTGACTTTAAAGAGCTAGGGTTTTCCCTTTCATCTTGCTCATGTGGCTTGACAAGAGGACTAAAACCGGTTGATTTTCCAAAGGAGCTTCTGGAAAGCCAAGCTGAATAGACTAGAAAGATATATTTTTTTAACTATAAATGAAAGAAAATGAAAAATAAATTCCCAACCACTTTCATGTTTTATATGCCATATATTGAGTTTAGATTTTGTTGCTCAGTGCCAAGAGTACCACCAACATCTAAAAGTGGTCACAATGTGTCATTTTCAGTCTCTTATTTACTATTATAGTGCTATTTCTCACTGTAACAAGAAAAGCACAGGATTCTGAACTCCCACCTCAGTGGCTTAAAAGTTTTTCAGTGTACCTTTAAAAGAAGCACAATATTTTTCAAACCAAATCATTTGTTCTCAAGAAATTCATTTCCACCCTAAATTTATTTACTACATAGTTTTGTCTCAGTGTCTGCAGTTCATAATTCCTATCACTGCTCGTCTGCTGTGACTTTGTTAATTTAGATAATGTCAGAGCTCTTTGAGTCGGAGGAGTCTGTCAGGGCAGAATTTTTCCATCTAATTATCTTCCTAGATTCAACTTGATTCTGATTTGTGTTTGAAGGGCTGGATCTTATGTTTCTTTTGCTAGCTTTTTTTATTCAAGTCAGTCCTGAATTTAAAAAAATATAAAATTAAACTCCCAGAATAGGACAAACTTTGGAATCTTGGTTAAGTTCTGCTTTTTCTTTCCCAATTTGATCAATATGTTATTGAATAGTGTAGTTAAGCATTTTGATGGATGCTGATTCTTTTTAAGGCCTCACTCAAATTGTTCTACTTTATTATGCAAATTGCTTTGGTTTTCTCATGTTTCTTGATGAACAATCTAATTTAAAAAATGATAGATGTAGGAAACTCCTTCAAAGAGTTTCCAATAAACAAACCTAGACACTGTCTTACTCCTATACTATTTCTGAGAAAAGCATAAATGCACGATGAACCAAATTCTATCTTGTGTTGTCCCCTCTAATAGCAAAAAGAAATGGGGGTAGGGCCTGGGCCTGGTGTGGGAATTTGCATCTAGATTGATAACTCCAGGAAGATAACCTTTTAAGGAATGGCTATTCACCCCACTTTCAGTTACAGAGCACTTATGTTCATATCTGTAATTTATTTTAATGTATATCCCCCCCTCTAGACTTTAATCTCTTTGTGGGGAGGGAACTTGTCCACCAATTCTCCCAAGCACTTAGTACAGTGCTTGGCACACAGTAGCTAGCTAGTAGTAGCTAGTAAATACCACTGAATGAAAGAAAAAAACTCATAAAATGTAATCATAGCCAGGACAATGGAGTTATGTTTTATTTAAAATTGCCCAAATGCACATTCCATTTTATGGTTTTTTTATTATTATTTTCCCCTCCCTGGGCCTACTCTAGTCTTCTCTTAGATGTGGCAATGTCATTTCAATCATAATGCCCTCTAGAATTATCCTTCGATTCCAGCACTCAGATTCCAACATCCGCTTTTATTTTTCCACTTCTAATTACAGGTCTCCAAATCCTGTATCTTTTTCATGTATTAAGGCCTTGTCACTGTTTTAATCTCTATCTTCTGTTACTCGATTTTTTGGCCAAAGCTGATCCTAGCTCTTATCTCCTCTGACTGCTCTCTCCTTTGACTTCTAAATAGTTCTGACATCAAACACATCCTCATGACCTAACCCATTTTCTGTTCCTATTGTGTTTGGAAGTAGATGTCTTTCATGTGGTGAGAGTTTCTTTTAAGTAAGATGGTATTCTATTCTGATCACTTCTTATAGCTTTAGATGAAATTTTAAACCCCTTCAAACAGGGAATGCTATAGATGGTGTGATGCTATTAATAAGCAAACACTGGATCTTCACACTATACCACATTATTTTGTATCTTCTCATCTGAAATATACGGATAACCTCACACAAAACCAATCCTTCTTGAAGACTTTAGAGAATATCCCAGGTTATGTAAAAACAGTGTACTCTGGACCAGGTACAGCTACATGTAATTGCTTTTTTAAGATATGGTCGATGTAAGAGCAAGAGGACATTTAAAATGCTACCTTTGGTAAATTAAATAATTTGTAATAATAATAATAATAGTGATATTTATTTAGCACATATGTGCCAAGCCCTGTACTAAGTGCTGGGACAGATAATCAGCTCCCACATGGGGCTTGCAATCTAAGTACAGAGGAGAACCGGTATTGAATTCTCATTTTTCAGAGGAGGGAACTGAATCAAAGAGAAGTTAAGTAACTTGCCCAAGGTCATATACAGCAGACAAGTGGCAAAACTGGGATTAAAACCCAGGTCCTCTGACTTCCAAGCCTGAGCTCTTTCCACAAAGCCGTGTGGCTTCAATCACATGTTTAATCCCCATATACTAAAATTTTTCCACATGAATGATCTCTTCAGGAACTCGAAGAATATATACATATACATATATATATTTTAATTTCTGAAGGTTTTTCAAAGAACTATCTATATTAACTTTGGTTTATCAAGGAATGAAATTTTTCAGCTGTCAAATTAAGACATTCTGGAAATGCATTATGTCTTATACAGATCAAGGTCAGTGAACTGATGCATGTGTGTGTGTGTGTGTGTAATATCAGAATGCATTTGGTGATAGTTTGGTTTGGAATCCAAAAATTGCTGAGTCTAGCCATCAACAATCTATACAATTACTTAATTTATATCCTGGGGTGATACTTAAGGAAATGCAATTGGAATACAATATAATACACTCCCTAGGATATTAATTCCAAATGGAACCAGAATAATATCACACAGATGATTCCTTTTTGTGACAATAGACAGCTCTTACAGAGGATATCCAATTTGGTGTCCCACCTGCTACTTATTAGCATTTATGCCCAAATAGCCCTAGGCTGAAACATTTAACACCATTTTTCTTGGTCTACAATTAGACATATTTCCTAGATCCCATTGGCATCTCTGGGCTGAGGCAGCATGGAAAAGTTTTCAAGTATGCTGACTTCCTAATCTTAATCAAGGGCTTAGTCCATTGTTCTGTATACACTAGGCTCTCAATAAATTCCATTGACTGATCTTGCCACAAAAATTAAAGTCTATTCTGATCAAAGAAAAATCCTTATAGGTGAGAAATATGTTTTACCATCAATCACTATTATAAAAAGGAGACTGGAATGATGCAGTTAATTCTTTTATAAACCAAAAGGGCCAAGGATAAAAAAAGAAAGAGCACCAATTTTCCTAATCAAACTTCCCAGAAGGCACTTCTCTGCACTTTCTGCCTATTAGGGTAACCCAGTAAAGAAGAGAAGAGGAAAGCTTAGGCAATATGGGTCCTTTGCTATCTTGTTTCTTTCTTCCCCTAAAACCTGGTCTGTGCTGCTTTAAGCCTCATGGACTTTTTCTTCCAGTGAATTTCTCCATGTGGATAATTTATCATTTTTCTGGCAGGAGTATATACAAGGAGTTATGGAATTTATTAGTTTTCCCCCTTTTCTAGTAAATATACTCATGATTTGAATTAAATTCTATTTCCATATATGCTTCCTTTAGCCAATCTTTGTATATAATCTTTTTCTGCCTGTCTTCCTCATTAGATTATAATTTTTTTGAAGGCAGTTTCCTGTCTTCTACTTTTCTGTATGTTCCCAAGAGTGTACTGTGGTATTCTGCACATAGTATGCAGCCACTAAATACTGATGAAATCTGATCTCATTGTTTTTGAAATCACAATTCAGTTTCACAGATTGAAATGGCTCTTCAAGAGATCTTTTCAAATAGCATGAGAATGACGTCCTTGGTGCTGTGACTAGCAATCAGTGGTATTTTTTAATGGTATTTGCTAAGTGCTTACTCCACATCAAGCACTGTTTGGGGGTACATAGCGGGTACAGACATTTACTTGACAGTTTTTGAGTGCTAACTGTGTGCAGAACACTATACTGAGCCCTTGTGAGAGTACAGTACAATAGACACAATCTATTAATAATAATAATTGTGGTATTTGTTAAGTGCTTAAAATGGGTCAGGCAATGTGCTAAGTGCTGGGTTAGATACAAATTTGTCAGGTTGGACACAGTCCTTGCCTCACCTGGGGCTCAGTCTTACCCCATTTTACAGATGAGGTAACTGAGGCACAGAAAAGTTAAATGACTTGCTCAAGGTCACATAGCAGACAAGTAGCAGAGTCAGGATCCTTCTGACTCCTGGGCCCACGGTCTATCCACTAGACCATACTTCTTCTTCTTTTCCCTCAAAAGTCCTAGTAAGTCCTTTAACCTTGGCAGAGCAGATATTTCCCTACTAATTGATGGATAGGTTTTTTTGTTTGTGGTTTTTTTGGGTGGGGGGGGGGGCATTGGCAATCATGGGTTCAGTCAGTGGATTCATAGAACAAAAAAAGGAAAAGTGCTAAAGAAACAACCAATGTGGCAATTTCTACATGGGCCAAGTGCATTACTTGCTGACACTGGAGAAGTCGGTGCTTCCCTAAATTTTTGATGGATTTTGTCAAAACCCCATATACTCCTAAGATTTTTGTAAAAATCAGATGTCTTTGAGTTTTAAAAAAATCACTCAATTCACCTGGGCAACTGCAAACAATGCACTTCTTGGGTCAGCATTAGAAGCTACTAGAAAATGAATTCAAGAAAAATATTTTTAAGTTCATTGGATGATGATTTGGAAAAGCTTGGAATTTTGAAATCAACTGGTAGGTTTCTGGGTTTGTTTATTTTTTAATTGACTCTCAACCAGAGTTTTGAAGGACTGGAAAGGAATCGAGGAGAAGTCTCGTCTTGGGAATAGGTGTTGAATGCTCCTCCCAATTCACTGCATTTGGAGTCTGCTCTAGAATTCTTAAAATATGGATTGGGGATCTAACAGGATAACAATTTATGGTCATGACAATAATAGTTTATGGGTGACCTTCATTTCCTGACTCAAAAATTCTCAAAACTTGGACAAAGCTGAGATCATAGACAATATTCAGATTTTACTTCACTGTAGTTTTATTTACTTCACTGGGCATAACGGAGGGTAGAAATCTACTTGACTGTTCTCGAGGATGTCTTTGCCAACACTGAAGTGAAGCCCATATTATAGAAGGTAATAGCACATAAAAATATAACAGCAGGGAACAAAGTTGGAAAGGAAATCTTTGGAGGTCTTTTTAATTTAGGGAATTAGGAGAGCCTGGTCAAGGAAACACCAAGGAGAAAGTGTGTCAGCTCCTTCTCAGTTCTCCAAATTAGACTATTATAAACCAGTAATTTCAAAATAAAATTAAGCCTTTGATAATGTGCCACTGCAAATACTTAATGAGATTTGATGAAAAGTTAATTTTAGTCCACTGATAAGATAGATTGCTAGTTAACTGAGGCCCTGGAAAGGGTTGTTAAAATTGGGACTATATGTGAATCCTATACATTTCCATTCTAAGGATCCCATTTGTCACCTGACAAATTTGGGAGGACAGAGAAGCTGTATAGCTTTAAAATGTTCATGTAACACTGAAAAGAACAGTTGGTTGATGGTAGGGGAAGAACTGCCATCCCCACCCACGCCAGGATAAAAGCAGCAGGGCCGAGTGGATAGAGACTAGGCCTGTGAGTCAGAAGGGCCTGGGTGCTAATCCTTACTCTGCCACTCATCTGCTGTGTGACCTTGGGCAAGTCACTTCAATTCTTTATGCCTCAGTTCCCTCATCTATAAAATGGGGCTCGAGACCATGTCCAACCTGATTATCTTGTATCTACCTCAGTGCTCTCCTATGAATCCATGCCTTATCTTGGCAGGAGAGTTTTCATTTGCTGATGAAGCTTAGAGTTATGACACTGAGAGATATTCTCTTTCAAGGTTACCCACAGTGGAAAGGTCTTAGCTGAAGCCTCAGACAAAGTTGATTCACCTGTGCTGGGCAGCAGCAGCAAGGGAAAGAGTCAAAGGCAGAGTGTCAAGTGATCAAAATGTTGATCAAAGACAACGACAGAGACTCAAGTTTTAACTGTGTGGAAGAAGGCAGTGCTAAGCTACTTCTGCATTTTTTACCAAGAAAACTCTATGAATACATATACCAGAATGGCTACAGGTGAAGATGGGATATTCAGGAAAAGATGTGTCCATGGAGTCGCCATGGATTGGAAATGACTCGATGGCATTTGACGACAACAACCCCAATGCTTAGAACAGTACCTGGTACAAAGTAAGCACTTAACAAATACTACAATTATTATTGTTAATAATTATGGCATTTAAGTGCTTACTGCACGTTAAGGACTGTTCTAAGCTCTGAAATACATACAAGTTGATCAGGTTGGATAAAGTTGAGAGTTCTTTGTCACTTTAATCAATCAATCAATCGTATTTATTGAGCGCTTACTGTGTGCAGAGCACTGTACTAAGCACTTGGGAAGTACAAGTTGGCAACATATATAGACAGTCCCTACCCAACAGTGGGCTCACAGTCTAAAAGGGGGAGACAGAGAACAAAACCAAACATACTAACAAAATAAAATGAATAGAATAGATATGTACAAGTAAAATAAATAAATAAATAAATAAATAAATAGAGTAATAAATATGTACAAACATATATGCATATATACAGGTGCTGTGAGGAAGGGAAGGAGGTAAGATGAGGGGGATGGAGAGGGGGACGAGGGGGAGAGGAAGGAAGGGAGGGGGAGAGGAAGGAAGGGATAATAATGGCATTTATTTAGGGCTTACTATGTGCAAAGCACTGATCTAAGCGCTGGGGAGGTTACAAGGTGATCAGGGTTACAAGGGGATCAGGTTGTCCCGGGGGGGCTCACAGTCTTCATCCCCATTTTACAGATGAGGTAACTGAGGCCCGGAGAAGTTCAGTGACTTGCCCAAAGTCACACAGCTGACAATTGGCAGAGTCGGTATTTGAACCCATGACCTCTGACTCCAAAGCCCGTGCTCTTTCCACTGAGCCACGCTGCTTCTCTTTACACCCATGGTTCCAGAGAACCACTGATGTGACAAACTGTACTTTGATAGCTACTTGTCTTGAAGGAAGCAAAAGAGAGAAAAGACTTTGGTAACCCCTGTGAACTAGACATATAGCTCAATAGGTGAATACTGGGAATACAAGAATGATGATCTGCAGCCGACTGGCCCCCACCTAAAAGTTCAATCTTGGAATGGTTCTCAAACCTTTTTTAGACCACAGCCCTCTGAGAGAGGCAGAGTCACACATCACCTAATCAATCAATCAATCCTCTAGACTGTGAACTCACTGTGAGCAGGAATGTCTGTGATTATATTGTACTCTACCAAGCACTTACAGTGCTTTGCATACAGGAAGCACTCAATGAATACAATTGAATTGAATGAATCAATCACACGTAGTGAGCACTTACTGTGTGCAGAGCACTGTACTACTCGCTTGGGAGAGTACAATAAAACAGAGTTGGTAAATTTAACCCCTGCCCACAAGGAACTCACAGTCTAGACAGGGAGATAGACATTGAAATTGACTACAGATATGTACGTTAGTGCAGTGGGCAAATACAGATCCAAGTGCAAGAGTGATGCAAGTGGGGGTAGGGAAGGCCACTTGGAGGAGATGGATTTTAATAAGACTTGCTTGGAGAAGCAGTGTTGCCTAGTGGGTAGAGCATGGCTTAGTTACCTCATCTGCAAAATGGGGATTGACTTGTGTTTATCCCATGGCTTATAACAGTGCCTGGCACACAGTAAGTGCTTAATGAATACCCACAACCTCCCCCCTCCAAAAAACAAATTTCATGAGGGTCATGAGCCCACTGTTGGGTAGGGACCGTCTCTATATGTTGACAACTTGTACTTCCCAATTGCTTAGTACAGTGCTCTGCACACAGTAAGCACTCAATAAATACGATTGAATGAATGAATGAATGAATGAATGCAACCCACCAAGGGCTGTACTGGGAGGGGAAGTGAAAGGCTACTCACTATTGGTAGGAGAAGGTGGTCATCCCATATATTTTTACCTGAGAGAAGTAAGTTCCCCTGCTCCTGAAAATACTAATGATAATAGATGGTATTTGTTAAGCCTTATTATACATCAAGCACTGTTCTAAGCACTGGGGTAGATACAAGTTAATCAAGCCAAACACAGTCCCAGTCCTACATAGGTCTCACAGTTGAAGTAGGAAGAAGAAAGGTATTGAATCCCTGTTTTACAGTTGAGAAAACCAAAGCACAGAGAAGTGACTAGCCCAAAGTCACATAGTAGGCAAATAATAGAACTGGGATTAGAGCCCACATCATCTGACTCCTAGGCCAATGCGCTTTCCACTAAGCCATGCTGCTCTCTGATCATCTGGCCCCAAGAGAGGAGGGAGGATAGTAGTGGGATGCAGTTTCAATCTATAAATAAATGAGGCAGCAATAGTCACACATCTCAACCTTTGGAGTATCTTGGGGTTTACAAGTGGTGTGGCTGTCATCATTTGAGAACTCCTCTTCTAGAACACATTTGTATCGAAAGGAGTCAACAGAAGTCAAATCTTTGCATTTTCATTCTGATATACAACCGAATCATGGCTACCTTGGGCAAGTTAATCTTTCCATCTATAAGTGGTGGACAGCATTATTGATGTTTTGGATATGAATGGCATGAAGGTGAGAAATAACAAATTGCAGTGAAAAATTAAATTTGGGTCTAAGTGCAAAACAAAATGGCTTCAATACTCCAGTGTTAGCATTTTTTTTGCAATAGGGTACTATAGCTCGTTTTTAATAAACCTTCCTGTTGTATGACCATAGATCCTTCCTGATACAAGTTCCATCAAGAATAGAGCAATGTTGAAATTTAACAGTGGCCTTCCCAGCCTAAGCCCTGATTTCCCTTTTCCCTCACCTTTGTACTTGGATCTGTACCCTTTATTCACCTCCCCTCAGCCCCATAGCATTTATGCACATATCCATAATAATAATAATAATGGCATTCATTAAGCGCTTACTATGTGCAAAGCACTGTTCTAAGTCCTGGGGAGGTTACAAGGTGATCAATTTGTCCCAAAGGGGCCTCGTTTTAATCCCCATTTTATAGATGAGGTAACTGGAGCACAGAGAAGTTAAGTGACTTGCCCAAAGTCACATGGCTGACAATTGGCGGAGCCGGGATTTGAACCCATGACCTCAGACTCCAAAGCCATGCTCTTTCCACTGAGCCACGTTGCTTGTCTCCTCCTCTAGACTGTGAACTCCTTGTGGGCAGGAATCATGTTGCACAGTGTGATTTTGCCAGTGGTTAGTAATGGAAATCAAACATCATTCTGAATGCTCTTGGATTTTAATGGTTGTGAAATAATTCACAACACAGTATTGTTCCTATGACTTTGCTTCCAGGATACTCATTTTTTCACTACGAATTTCAGAAAACAAAGCTATAATCAAGGAGGTCCTGACTGTCAGCCAACCCAGTCTCTAGGCTACCAAGGGAGCACCGGCATGGACCTTTGATAGGACAACTATGAGCAGGTGTCTTGTAGCTGGTGTTATGCCTGGGAACCCTGTACAGCTTGGGACCACCATCCTCTGTCTTCCCAGCTTACAAACTACCATTTTCCCCATCTTCAAAGCCCTACTAAATGTGCATATCCTCCAGCAAACCTTCTCTTACTGACCCCACTGTATTACTTTTAAAACTTACAGTACTTTATACCCTGATGCTTCTCCGACCTGTAATTTTCTTTAATGTCTGTCTCACTTGCTAAATTGTAAGCTCTTTAAATGTAGGGATCAAGTCAACTTACTCTTTTGTACTCCCCCAAGTGCATACTGCAGGGCTCTGCCCCCATAAGTGCTCAACAAATACCACTGATTGATCTGGCTTGCTTTCAGTGTCTGGTTTTCTTCTGCCTTCAGTCCTCTGGCTCATTATTTCCTTCCCTGCTGCCTTCTGTAGAGGGGTCCCATACATTCTCCATCTATGTTTCCCAGCCCATTGAGTCACAATGCAGTCTAGGAAGCAAACCTGTCAGATTATTGGCCAGGGACAGGCTGATGAAACAGTCCTCCTTTGAAACATACACCTAATCTTTTGACAGTTGAAAAATGGAACAAGGACTGAATACACTTTAGACAGAAAGATGCAAGCACTGTGAGTTTGTGGAACTTTTTTAGGGAAAGGATCATGCCTGCGAAATTGATCGTACTCTCCTAAGTGCTCAGAACAGTGCTCTGCAGAAGGAAAGCACTCTGTTCATATGATTGAGTTTTCCAAAAGTTATTTGGATCGCATAGAGGATCCTTGCTCACATTTCAGTGTCTTACAATTCTTTAGACATAAGCCCATTGTGCACAGGGAATGTATCTACCAACTCCAATAGACTGCTATATTGAACAATCCCAAGTCCTCAGTACAGTGCTCTGCACACACTAAGTGCTCAGTAAATGATTGATTGATCCTATGGACATGTAAAACTCTCATTATCAAACGGATATTCTAGATGCTCTTTTTGTTCTACAAATAAGTTTTTAACTTTGGTTGGCATTCTATTTTATTTTGTGGTTTTATAAAAGCTATAAAATGATGAAGGTTTATAATAAACTTCTAATAAATAATGCATTACGGAAACCCCCCACAATACATACAGTTTCTGTGCTCTCTGGGTGTATTCCTTATGGCAGAATACTTCCTCCCCGCCTCTATTCCATGGAAACGACCCTCTCCAAAGTCACCAATAGCCTCCATTTTGCTAAGTCCAGTGGCGTCTACTCCCTCCTAATTCTCCTCATCCTCTCAGCTGCCTTTAACACTGTGGATCACTACTTCTGCTGGAAACATCTAATCTTGGCTTCACTGCCACTGTCCTCTTCTGGTTCTCCTCCTAGCTCTCCAATGCTCATTTTCAGTCTCTTTTGCCAATTCTTCCTCTGCCTCCCACCCCTCTGTGAGAGTCCCTCAAGGCTTTGTTTCTGGTTTCCTTCTATTTTCCATCTACACCCACTCCCTTGAAGAATTCAATTGCTCCCATGGTTCCAACTACCATCTCGACTGAAAAATTCTTAAATCCATCTCTCTAGCCCTTTGTACTCACATTTCCTCCTGCCTCCAGGGCATCTCTACTTGGATGTCCTAATAACAGCTAAAATCTGTTATATCCAAAACAGAAATCTTCATCTTCCCACACAAATCCTGATCTCCCCTACACTTTCCCATTTCACCACCACCATCCTCCCAGTCTCACAAGCCCATATCTTTGACTCTTCTCTCTTTCAACCCATTTATTGTCTGTCTCCAAATCTACCTTCACAACATCACCAGAATCTGTTTATTCCTCTCCATCCAAACTGCAACTATGCTGATCCAAGCACCTACATCTTGCCTTGACTACTCTATCAAGCTCCTCATCGACCTCCCTGCCTCTCCCTTCTCAGTCCATACTTCACTCTGCTGCCTATAGAAAAAAAATCAGTCCACCCCTCCCCACAACTCGAAAACTTCTAAAATTGCCCATCTAGCTCCGCAAATGGAAACTTCTTAAAGGCAATCAATCAGCTCTCCCCCTCCTACTTTACCTCACACCTCACTGATTTCATACTATAACCTAGCCTGCAGGCTTCGCTTCTCTAATGCCAGCCTACTCACTGTGCCCCCATCTCATTTGTCTCACTGCCAACTCCTTGCCCACATCCTGCCTCTGACCTGGCACTCTCTCCTCCTTCATAGCCAGCAGATCATTTCTCTCCCCACCTTCAAAGCCCTAATAAAATCACATTTCCAAAAGGCCTTTCCTGACTCGGCTCTCATTTCCCCTATTCACTTTGTTCTGTATCCTTAAGCATGTAATATTCACCCCACTCACAGTATTTCTGCACATATCCATTTCCCCTATCTATAATTTATTTGAATGTCAGTCTCCCACTCATGAGTGTAAGCTCCTTGGGAGGAGGGATCATGTCTACAAACTCTATTGCAGTATTCTCTCCAAGCCCTAGTACATGCCTTGGCACAAAGTGAGTACTTAAATGCCATTGATTGGTACAACACATTCTAAACCTTTATTGCTAGTGGGGCTCTTAGTTTCTAGGTTGAAAGCATTATATTCTAGTCTTTTGTATTTGCAGATTCTCCACCCACTATCATTCTTTTCCCCACACTTGTTTATCCTGGTGCTGCACCATTCTTTCTTTCCCTTCACATCCAAACCCTACTGATTTTACAATATTAATTCCAAAACCCAATCAGTTGTCTCCAGTTTAACAACCACATTCCAAGAGCAAACCCTGACTGTCTTGGAATGGGATTATTACAACAGCTGCCAGTCTTACCCTAACACAGCAACACAAAACATCCTCCTCAGACATTTCTCTGCTCCTCTTTCCCAACCCCCTTGTTGAGCCTATAGTCTCAGCTAAGAGTTGCAGCAGATTAACATTCCTGATCAGGACTCTCCACCAACTGACTCTGCTAATTACCTTTATCTCCAGCCATCCTCTACCTCGCATCCTGCTCACATTCTCTCCACAATTAAATCAATGAATCAAAAGCAAACCTGTTTGCTTTTGATCAAGCAAATCAAAAGCAAATCTTCTATACAACACATCTGACTCTGCTCCATTGTAAAGTGGGTTCCTTCATCTGTTCCAGAACATCACCCCCTCCAGGAGTGCTTCACAGATTTGGTCTGATCACTCAAAAAACCAGAAATATTTATTTATAAGGATGGAAAATCTAAACCTGATTGACTCTGTTTGCACTATCATGGTTCACATTACGTGTCTACATTTTTGTAACTTGATTTCTTTATTGCTTCTGGATTTTCCCAGACTTGCCCCTTGGTTTGTGAACCCTCTGAGGGCAATTCATTTGCCTACAGTGCCTACTATAAGATTTTGTTCAAAATCAGTTCTCAAGAAATACTGCGATTTGACTAGGCTGATTAAACCTAACCTGCCAGAGTGTATATATGCGTGGCTTGATGGAAAGAGCACAGATGGGGAGTCAGGTCAAGAGGCCCGAGTTCTAATCCTTACTGGCCACTTGTATGCTGGGCAATCTTGGGCAAATCACTTAACTTCTCTGTGCCTCAGTTTCGTCACCTGTAAAATGGAGATTTGATATGTTTTCCCTCCCACTTAGATTGTGACCCCCATGTTGGGCAGGGATTGAGTCTGATTTTATTTTCTTGCACCTACCCTAGAACTTAGCACAGTACTCAGCTCAGGGTAACCATTAAATGAATATCACAGTTATTTCCAACAAGATAATGTGAAATATGAATGATGTCAATGTGGAAAAACACAAAATGGTCTGCAACTCTACACTGAATGATGTACATTTCCCCACTGCAGGATTTTATGAATTGTGGGAATTTAGCACCTGGATGGACATCTGACTATTGTGGAACTAAGAAAACCTTTCCCCAAATGGAAATATTTATTGTCATTCAAACCAAAATGTAAGGCGTTTGTATTGCTTTACATCCAGTCCTGCTACTATGCAGAGGTTAGGGTAGAAGGCCTCGTCTTGTCATGCATCTCTAGGATTTATGATGACTTGGGCCCTTGTGAAAGAACTGAGTTTGATGATACATTCCTCATAGCTAACTCAAAAACAAGTCCATCTGTTTATGTTCATCAGAACTGAAATGTAGTATTATCTGTGTTATAATGAGGAATCTTTGATTCACCTTCCATCAACTAGAAGATATTCTCTCTCAGTTGGAGGGAACAACTAACAACTAATAACTCACCATAGTAAGTGCTTTAGCTGAAATGAATTACAACATATGTTCCAGTTACCTGGGGGAATAAATTAGCAAGCCAATCAGGAAAAGCCAGGTTTGACAACTAGATCTTGAGATGACCAATCAGAGTGAAACAGCGTTCTCTGGCCAAATTCAATACAGGGGAACCTCCTTATCTAATCTCAGTTCAGTTCATTTCTGGGCCCTTGCATGGACAGACAAATCAAATTCAGCCTGGTTTAGCAGGGAATTGTTGAGGGGGCAGTCCCCTGGATCCAGTAGAAACGTAGGGAGCACCCAGACTTTCCCTCTTCTACTTTTGCGAGGTTGCCACCACATGGAGCTATAGGCCTTAGCCTATAGCTAAGACTGGACTCACCATCCAAGACTGTTAGCTCATCGTGGGCAGGGAATATGTCCATTTATTGTTACACTGTACTCTCCCAAGTGCTCAGTACAGTGCTTTGCACACAATAAGGGCTCAATAAATGCAACTGAACAAATGAATAACCATGGTGAAATTAAGGTCAAGGTAACCCAATTACTAAATGTAAGGAAGGCAGGTGAGCAAGGTAAGACTAATCCAACCTCATGCATCCAGATTCAGAATCTTGAACCTTAGCACATTCCCGTGGCCTAGTAGGTCTGCAGATCATTGAACATGGTCATCAACATACTCATTCCACCTTATGTGGTTGGTTTTCAGCTGCAATCAAACGGGAAGCTTGTTTGAGAAATATAGATCCCTTAGCACAGCTGTGCATACTTAACACATTCCTTTTCAACTTCAGCCCTGATTGCACTAGGAGATTCACATATATATATCCTCTACCAATGTTCATTATAATTGAAGGATAGTTGCAGCCCAGAGAAATGCAACGAAGATTGGCAGATGAGGTATCAGGGTCATGTCTACCAACTCTATTGTACTCACCCAAGAACATAGTAAGTGCTCTGCACACAGTAAATCCTCAGTAAGTACCATTGATTGAATAGGCAAGAGAAAAGCATCATGGCCCAGTGGAAAGAGCACAGGAATGGGTGTCAGGAGACCTGGATTCTAATCTTGGCTCCACCTCTTACCTGTTGTGTGACCTTGGGCAAGCACTTAGTTTCTCTGCACCTTGATTTTCTTGTATGTAAAATGGAGAAGAAATACATGTTCTCCTTCCCTCTTAGCCTGAGCCCCATAAGAACCAGAGATTGTGTCAGATAGGTAAGCTCTAGACATAGGCCACTAGAGTGAAAGCTCTTTATGGGCAGGGAATGTGTCTACCAACTCTGTTATACTGTACTCTCCCAAGTACTTAGAATAGTGCCCTGCACAGAGTAAGAATTCAATAAATATGATTGATTGTTCTGATTCTATGTACCACAGTAGTTGGCATGTAGAAAGAGCTTAACAAATCTCATACATAATTATTATTTATTATAATTAAAAGACCAACAAGTTCTAGCCCATGAGCATCTATGGTGGTCTTGTTCATGGTTTCTGAGGAGGAAGTATAATAATAATAATAATAATAATGGCATTTATTAAGCGCTTACTATGTGCAAAGCACTGTTCTAAGTGCTGGGGAGGATACACGGTGTTCAGGTTGTCCCACGGGGGGCTCACAGTCTTCATCCCCATTTTACAGATGAGGTAACTGAGGCACAGAGAAGTTAAGTGACTTGCCCAAAGTCACACAGCTGACAGTTGGCGGAGCTGGGATTTTAACCCATGACCTCTGACTCCAAAGCCCGGGCTCTTTCCACTGAACCACGCTGCCAACACTGGTCAGCATGGCCTAGTGGATAGAGTGTGGGACGGGGAGTCAGAAGGAACTGCGTTCTAATCCTGGCTCCAGCACCTGTCTGCTGTGTGAACTTGGGCAAGTCACTTAAATTCTCTGGGCCTCAGTTACCTCATCTGTAAAATTAGAATTGAGACTGTAATCACTACATGGGACATATACTGTGTCCAATCTGATTGGCTTGTTTCTACCCCATGCTGAGTATAATGCCTGATACATAGTAAGTGCTTAAAAAATACCATTTTTAAAAAAACCCTCAAGTATATACCTAGGGAAATATCACCTTACTTCCACAAATCAAAAGCTAGTTTAGTGCACCCAGCTTTGACAATGCAGGTCCCTGTCAGGGAAGACAGTGGAAATGGACTAGATCCATTAACCAAAATATTTACTGAGCACCACCTACTTTCAGAGCAGTGTACTAAGTGCCTGAGAGAGTAAGAGAGAATTAGTAGACGGAATCAGATGACTGCCTGATGTATGAGAGTTTCCTTTCTCATGCACATCCTCAGTTTTCCAAATGGGGAGACCATGAACAGTCAAATGTGCATGTTCCAGTTGGGAAGGAATTTACCCAGCTCCATAAGCTTTAATAACAGCCCTCACTCCTTACCATTACTTTCATTCATTTTACAGTAACCTATGAAGGAAGCTAGTATGATTTTCCCCATTATACTGATAGAGGAATGGAGGCCCAGTGAACCATCAAATGGAATTTACAATATTATCATGGTATCTAGGCCCCTGAGTCACCCTGCTTCTCTTTGACCTTCAGGAGAAAGTTATACTAATGCTTTGACAGAATTTATGAACATTTAAGAACCTAGTTTATCAAAAACAAGTGAGATGCTCTGTCTTCAAGGTCTTCCTATGTCTGTTAAGTCAAAATATTAACAGCTGAACGGTATGAGAGCTTATTTTGAGGGAGGGGGTCTTCCTTATAATTTGATCAAGAAATATTATCATAACTACAGATTCTTGATCAACTCTACCTGGAATTAGTTCAAGCCTTATTTCAGTCATTTGCTTCCACTTCTAAGTACTTCTTCGTTTAAGTCGCTAATAAAAATTGCCTGGAACAAAAGATGTTGATTGAGATTTTCACAACCTAGAAATGGCCACAAAAAACAGGGGGGTGGCTGGAGCAGTGAAGCAAAGGTCCTGGATCTAGTACAACTAGATCACTGAAACATCTCTATCATATTACTGTGGAGATTCTTGATGAGGAAATATGGTATGCCTAAGGAAAGAAGTCACCTATCAGAGACAGTTTGAATAGAAGCAGTGTGGCTCAGTGGAAAGAGCCCGGGCTTGGGAGTCAGAGGTCACAGGTTCTAATCCCGACTCCACCACTTGTCAGCTGTGTGACTTTGGGCAAGTCACTTCACTTCTCTGTGCCTCAGTTTCCTCATCTGTAAAATGGGGATTAAGACTGTGAGCCCCACGTGGGACAACTTGATTACCTTGTATCTCCCCCTCCCCGCCCCCAACAGCACTTAAGTGCTTGGCACATAGTAAGCACTTAACAAATATCATTATCATTGCTCTGCTAATGTTTCATTAGAAAAGGAAGTAGACAAACCACTCTATCTTGAAAAGTTAAAAAAGTTAATTTGGAGATACCCCACCACTAACAAAAACTGTGAGTGGTAGGGAAAAGAAAACTCAGAGTTTAGAAATAGCCTCGTAAGCAAACCTTGTAAGGTTTGGGGTGAAATGTGAAAAGGGACTCTAGATGTTGCCTCATTTACATTTTCATTTTCCATTTCCACTATTGATCAGTATGGAAGATAATATAAATGATGCATTTTGCCAAGAAAGTATAGACAAGAGACTGATGGTAACTAGAAATAACAAATTACCATCTGGTGACTGTAAAGGCATTCTGGGAAACTACCCTTTCAACATGGGGCCCAGTAGATTTAAAATTGGTAAATGGGATGAATAAGGGCTTTTGCCTCATAAATTTCAGTCCTCAGATGAAGACTGATCTTTTGCTTTTTATGCATATATATTTTTGCAGAATGTAATGAAGGGAATTATGTCCAATGCAATTGTCAAAAAGAGTGCAGTTAATACCCCCACCTATAATTTTAAATAAAATCAGTTCCAAAGGGACCATCAATTAACTATTTAACAGACACTGAAAACCAAATGTTGAAACAAAGAAAATGAAAAATGAGAAAGAGACTTGGCAACATGCCTGTCAATATACAAAGATTCTTAACTGGCAAGCAGGTCTGGAGATGGGGTACTTAACAGTGAGATCCCTTTAGTCTGTAAGCTCCTTGTGGTCAGGGAACATGTCCACCACCTCTGTTGTACAGTACTGTCACAGTGCTCAGTACACAATAAGCACTCAAAAATAGCATTAAATGGTTGGTTGGTATTGACCCTTGGATGGGTGGCAATATTAGTTCAGTCAATCACCCCTGTCTTTCAACATCAAAAGGGAGGTACAATTTTTCAAGTTACTCAAGGTTGAAGTTCTTAACAAAAGTCCCCAAATCATGTTCCACATAATCTCTGATTTGTGGGGTTCAGCTTCAACCTGAAAAGAAATAGGTACTACTACTTGGTAGTAGGGATAATTTTAATGACACCAGATTAAGTAAATTTGAAATATCATGTCTTTGGGAAGTTTAGTATTATATAGGTATATATGGAGCACTAGGTCTTAGATTTTTGTTTAATGTTTTTTAGAAAAAAACCTCAATTTAATTTTCATGGTTTTACAAAGTGTTCCCAGATTATACATATTTATAAAATCATACTAAACTTCATTACTTTAATATGATATTCTGTAACACAAGGATTTTGATGTTAAAATTAGGGAAAGAGTTTCATCAATTTTTCCGCATTCAGAAAAATTGTTTAAATAATCAATCATTACCTTACGGAACCCTCAGGAATGATATATTCAACTAGAAAAACTTGAAAGTAGGTGAATATTCTGCAACAATGGGAGAAATTTTCTCAAGTCACCTGAGGTCATGAGGTGGCATACTAATCTTAGGGAGGCAGCATGGCCTAGTGGAAAGAGAGGAGCTTGGGTGTCAGAGGATCTGGGTTCCAATTCTGGCTCCACCACTTGTCTACTCTTTGATCTTGGGCAAGTCACTTCATTTCTTTGTGCTTCGGTTTTCTCATCTGTTAAATGGGGTTAAATCCTACTCTTTCCTGTTTAGACTGTGAGCCTCATCTGGTACAGGGGCTTTGTCCAGCCCGATTATGTTGCATCTTTCCCAGTGCTTACTATAGTACTTAGCACATGGTAAGGCCTTAACAAATACCAAAATCATTATTAATATTGCTATCATTGTTATTATTATTAAAGAGGTGATCATGGAGGTGCAGTATTGCCCTCTTTTCTTCTTGAGAAGCAGCATGGTTTAGTGGAAAGAGCATGGGCTTGGAAGTCAGAAGTCATGGGTTCTAATCCCGGCTCCAGCACTTATCAGGTGTGTGACTCTGGGCAAGTCACTTAACTTCTCTGAGCCTCTGTTACCTCATCTGTAAAATGGGGATTAAGACTGTGAGCCCCACGTGGGACAGCCTGATTACCTTGCTTGACAGTGCTTGGCACATAGTAAGCACTTACAAATACCATCATAATTATTATTTTTATTATTATTCCTCTCTAGAGTGTAAGTTCACTGTGGGCAGGGAACATGCCTACTGACTCTGTTCTGTTGTATTCTCTCAAGTGCTTAGAACAGTGCTCTGCACATAGTAAGTGCTCAATAAATGATTGATTGATTAATTCCCCACCCCTGTTAAATTGCCCTGAAACTGTTAAAATGAAAAATATTTCATCAAGAAGAGTGAATGGAATTTGAAAGGAGGCAATTTAGAGGGGGCTTTTTCTTCATGCCTACATAAAATGGTGATTGTCCTTTCAGCTATAAGTATCCTAATCACATATGACCTGACATACTTCAGGGGTACAGCAAATCTCTCAATGCCAATTTTTTGTAAAAATCAGCCTTATAGAAGGATAGTTAAGATTGGTTTCACATTGTATTGTTTGGCAATCAGTTATGAAAAGTAAATCAGTGGTACTTATGGAGCACTTATTGTGTACAGAACACTGTGCTTAGCCCTTGAGTACAAGATAACCTAGTTGGTGGACATATTTCCTGTCCACAAGGAGCTTACAGTCTATAGGAGTGCTTATAGTCTAATAATAATAATGACGGTTTTTGTTCAGTACTTACTATGTGCCAAGCACTGTACTAAGCACTAGGATGGACACAAGCAAATCAGGTTGGACACAGTCCCTGTCCTACCTGGGGCTTACAGTCTCAGTCTCTATTTTACACATGAGGTAACTGAGGCACTGATAACTGAAGTGACTTGCCCAAGGTAATGGAGCAGACAACTGGCAGAACTGGGATTAGAACCCATAATAATAATGATGACATTTGTTAAGCGCTTACTCTATGCAAAGCACTGTTCTAAGTGCTGGGGAGAATACAAGGTGATCAGGTTGTCCCACAGGGGGCTCACAGTCCTAATCCCCATTTTACAGGGGAGGTAACTGAGGGACAGAGAAGTTAAGTGACTTTCCCAAAGTCAAACAGCTGACAAGTGGTGGAGCTGGGATTTGAACCCATGACCTTGTCACTCCCAGGCCTGTGCTCTAGCCACTCCACTATGCTGCTTCTCTAGAGGATTAGTTTAGAGATTAGTCAGAATAGTGAAATGTGCCTACAACTGTGTTATTTTGCACTCTCCCAAGCACTTAATACCATGTTCTGCACATAATAAGCGCTCAATAACTATGATTGATCAGAAACAATATTTAAGGGGCTAGATTTTGCACTTCTGTAAACATCTTCTACTAGTAAGATTGTAAGCTTCTTGAGGCAGAGCCTGTATCTCTAATTTTTGTTGTATTCTTCCAGGAACTTTGTACAGTGCTCTGAACACAGCAGGTATGCTATAAATATTGCTGACTGAATAATTCATTGAGTAGACATGGATCATAAGGTGCGGCAGAAAGAAGACATGGACAGTTTTGGCTATCATGGATTATATAGAGTGCTAGATAAAGGGTTTCTTTGTGACGGTAAGGGTATGAGTTTTGCGGCTAGCAAAGTTCTCAAACCATGCTTTGTTTGAGAGGTGGTACTAGTAGTAATAGCATATATTAAGCTTACTGTGTGCACAGCTCCGTACTAAGCATTGGGAGAAGATTCACAGGTGGGAATTAGATACGGTCCCTATTCCTGTCATTCATTCATTCATTCATTCATTCAATCGTATTTATTGAGTGCTTACTTTGTGCAGAGCACTTGGGAAGTACAAGTCCGCAACATACAGAGATGGTCCCTACCCCACAATGGGCTCACTTTGAGCGTCTCAAGATCTAAGACTCAATAGTCCTTTCTGTAGTGCAGTACCCTGATTTTAGATTTCTGAGTGAATCAGGTTTGTAACTTTCTGCCTTGATCCCCGAAATTTCAATTTTCTATGACATTCTCATCTGTCTTTTCCAGACTGTGCTGCACTGCTGAGAAACATTAAAATAGGCATTGTATTCTGCCGTAGAGGTGGATTCATGCCAGCAATGGAGGCCAAATTATGCTATGAGCCACTGGCACTTTGCTACCCCTGACAGTGATGTGTGAGAATCAGATAGCAAAATCAGTCTAATGGCTTGTAAAGTATTATGGGAGCCTTTAGAAGGAAACACTGTAAATAAACATGCAAGATGCTATAAAATAGCAGTTTTAGCAAGAGCAAAAGTTTATCAGGTAATCACCCGTCTAATCCCCACGATAGGGTTCTGATAACACACTCTGAGATAACTGTGGCAAGGCAAAGATGATTGTTCACCTATTGAACGGGGGTTCTGCTTCCCAGATCCTGTTATTAACAATTTTTTCTTGGTTTTACAATGTAAAAACTTCAATTTCAAAATTATTTCCATCCTTTTAAAGGGGCCGGTTATCAGAGTAGACCTCTGGCAATGACCTGCAGAAGTAGAGGATCAAGTGGACTGACTAAATCACACCAATCTGGATACAAGTTGGTGAGGTAGTTCATATTCTACTGGGATAACCTCTAGATTGTGTGGTCGCCTCTAGACTCTAAGCTCGTTGTGGGCAGGGATGTGGGAAGCAGCGTGACCTAGTGAATAGAGCATGGGCCTAGGAGTCAGAAGGACCTGGGTTCGAGTCCTGGCTCTGCCACTTGTCGGCTGTGTGACCTTGGGCAAGACACTTAACTTCTCTGTGCCTCAGTTACCTCATCTGTAAAATGGGGATTAAGACTGCGAGCCCCACGTGAGACAACCTGTTGACCTTGGATCTACCCCAGCGCTTAGAACAGCACTTGGCACATAGTAAGCACTTAACAACTACCATCATCATCATCTCCTCCATATCAATCACAAACTCCTCACCATCAGCTTTAAAGCACTCAATCACCTTGTCTCCTACCTTACATTCCTGATTTCCTTCTACAACCCAGCCCACACACTTCACTCCTTTAATGCCAATCCACTCACTGTATCTCCATCTCATCTATCTCACCAATGACCTCTTGCCCCTATCCTGACTCTGGCCCAGAACGCCCTTCCTCCTTATATCTGACAGATGACCGCTCTCCCCACCTTCAAACCTTATTGAAGGCATATTTCCTCGAAGAGGCTTTCCCCGGCTAGGCTCTCATTTCCTCTTCTCCCACTTCCTTCTGTGTTTCCCTTGCTCTTAGATTTGCCTCTTTGATTCACCCTTCCCGTAGCCCCACAGTACTTAAGTCCACATCCGCAATTTATTTATTTATTTAAATGTCTCTCTCCCCCTTGTGATAGCAAACTTGTTGTGGGCAGGGGACATGTTGTCCAACTCTTTTATGTTGCACTCTCCTAAGCACTCAGTATGGTGCTCATCACACAGCAAGTACTCAGTAGCTACGATTGATTGATTTAATAGGATCTGTGAGCCTGAAATAGCAGGCTTCAGGTTCTATTTAGCAGGAATTTAGGCCCTTTAAGGCAGGCAATGACATTTTATTCATGAGGCACATCTTTCTTATCTACTAAATTAAACCCTTAAGCTACTGATTGGACTTGTAGGCGATCCTAATTAAAACTAGCCAAAAGAAAAAATAAAATCAAATGCAAGGGATAAAATGAGCTTCACAATATTGTTCCACGGGACCAAAACATCCAAACTAGAAAAAAGTTTTTTAAAAACACCCTTTTTATTACTAGGAAAAAGAAAAGGCTAACCTCTTTGTGATTCCCTTGAAAACCAGAGATTTTGTTCCTTGAAGATACCTATGGATGGATCACATGGGTAATATGGTGCATTAAATTCTGGGTATCCAGCTATTTAAAAGTCTGACAACTTTTGTATTCTGTATGTGGAGATCATAAGAGTGTGGCATTTTTGTAGCATTTACCCTTATATTCATTAGATTTTCAGCTCTGGAATGTGTAGAAAATGGTTCCAGTAAAACCAGATGCAAAAGCTTAATAGACATGATTACTCATGGGGACTGAAAAATTGTAGTGTCTCTGTGAAATGTATCATCATTTATGATACCAAACAGTTGATTCCTGCATAAAAGTATTTCAGATGTGTCCAGCCATTCCCTAAAGAATTTCAGTTTGTTCATCATGTCTACTGTTCTGATGGAAAAAAAAACCCACAAAACAAAGCACAAAGAACATAAGCAGCAACGAACAGAAAAGTCGACAAGACCAGTTCTATATTTCTTAATCAGGACTAAATGTTAATAGGAATCATATGCTTGATCTAATAGAGAATTTTCTGCTTCAAGACACTTCTTGGGCCGAGCCTGAAAATAAGTGTTCTGGCACATTATTACTCAGTAAGTAGAGTGGGTAGCTCATACCTTAAATTCCTCCAAGATTTTATAACTTTTCCCATGATATTCACAGAAATTTTTCACTTCTTTGCATTCAGGACAGCATCCATTGTGTTCCACTTTAGTGCACTTTGGGTGAATTTGGGGGCATTCCGGCTGGTCACAAACAGGTCCATCCAGAGCGCAGACACAAGGACAGTTAGAATGCCCTGGGAAAAAGCGTTCTCCCAGTTTGTAAACAAAGCCGCTGTCATCCACACACCCTTTCCCTCGGTAGTCATCAAAGATCAGATTGTCATTGCTTGAGGTCTGGTCACCTTCATCGGCGGGGTAATCTTCATGATTGATGGCAGCTGGGATGACCCAACCAGGGATTATCAATAGAAGTATGCAGGCTTCATGAATGCGAAAAGCCATCCCCCTCCTCTAAGACTTCTGCGTGTAGTTCTGCTATTAAATATACCCAGCTGCCTCCATTGGAACACCGGGAGGATGGGCTGAAAGCAAATATTTAAAAAGAATAATTGGGCAACGTAAGAAAAGATATAAAGACCGCCCTTTCAACCTGCTCACTGGGGTAGACCCAGGCTTTTAAAATCCCGAATAGAATAATTTTTGATGTCTCTAAATTTCCAACTAGAGAATTCAGCTTGGGAAATATCTACTTTAAAATGGTACCTTTGGGAACGTTTTTAGGCAGGAAATCTCAGTTCATATGCATCATCTGGTTTCAAAGGTTTCAGATTTTACTGCGGTTTAATGACGAGTTGGCCGAGTCTTAGAGAGTTGAAGTGATATGACTCAGATTAGGCAGTGAGTAGATCAAGAGAATTTGAATTCACTTTTATTCTTTCACTTTGGTTAATGACATTACATCACATGGCATTTACACATTAGACATCTCCATATGTTAAAAGTAAAAAAAAAAAATAGTTTGGAGAGCTTAAAAGTGACAGGTGGAAAAAGATAACAGTATCTGAAGTTTTACATGTATGGGAATTGTAATGGCATAAACGAACTCACTTCCATTAAAGAAGTACTGTTTGTTGGATAAAGGTTTAGAACAGTAGACATGGACCTGGGTTGCAACAAGTGGGGGTGCAAATCTCCTCAATATTTCACGTAGAAAAGAAAGGATAAAAATGGCAGATCAGAATAAGACTTTCTAAAAGCTTTGGCAAAATGCATTTCCACATATTGGTCCAGGTATTTAGACATTAAACCTTTCATGGACTGGGAATATACATCATAACCCAACACCTGGTATTCATTGAATAAATGCTTATTATCACTGAATACTAATAAAGTAAGTGGGTGCTTGGAGAATGTTTTCAAACTGATTTTCTTCATAACTTCTGAAAACTGCATTACAGAGTTGCATGATTAAGTTGGAGGTGTTGGCCACCCCAAACTTCAAGTGATGTAAAAATTATGTAAGGTGTCTGGAGCACCAGTAGTAGAAAGCCTTTTATGAATTGTAGAGTGACTGTCTCAAAAAAAAAAAAAAAAGACACGGGGTCAATCTTAGCTTTTTTCTAAGAAATAGCAGGGAAGAAAATTAATCCAGAATACATTTTCCTGTGACATTTTATTGGTCTGGCCCATATTAGTGTCAGGATTATAGCATTATTTACGTTCATGTTTTGGTTTACTTTCCAGACCTAAGCCAACGTAATGACAAACTGCCTCCATTTATTTTAAGATAGGGGTAAAGAAATAACCTTTTTTAAAATAGGCTTTCTCCCTAAAACTTTTCATGAGCCACAATAAAATATTTGTTTTTTTCAATTTCAACGAAATATTTGTATTCTGAAAAAAGGAAAATCGGAGGAAGTATATTTACTTACACCCTGAAGGAAATTGTTCTTTAATATTGTAATTTTCTATGAGTAACGATAAAGCAAATTGATTTTTTTAAAACGTGTCAAAAACAATGACTCATGACAGAAGAAGAAAGGAGAACCTCGAATCTCACTAGGAGAGCTAGATGATATAGCTGACAAGCAGTAATCTCCTAAATGCTTCCGGAGAATCAAACACTTGAAAACTGTGAAGCTGTTTTACTAAAAGAAGCATGCATTCATAGAAGTCGGTGTGTGTGTGTGTCTGTGTGTGTATGCGTCTGTGCCTGTGTGTAGGTGCGTGGGTCTCTGTGTGTCTAGTTTAAATTTGAGCAGAACCTATACAGTGCCTCCTGACAGATGCATTCTACTATCTGCTCCAATATACAAATGTCAGGTCTAAGATAACCATTCATCACCGGAGACTTGGTAACAAGATCATTTATCCTGCTACCAGCTACAGGTAGGAATTAATTCACCAAATTAAGGCAAATGCACATTTTCATAAAATCGGAAATCACACCCATCATTTCCATCGAGGTGGAAATAGTCAAGATTATTCTACTCCCCCTTCCCAATGTACTTGCCGCTCCGGTTTTCCCCTCAACACCCCACAGATAGAATGAAGTTCCGAGTCTAATGAAACGAAAAGGGAAGCGGTATTCTTGAACGGTTAGGTGCTCTCAGCCTCTTAAGGATCCCTTGATTTGGGAAAGAACCCCGAAACCAATCCAATGAAAGGTTTATGTCGAGATATGATCAAGTAAACAAGCAGTCCTTCTTTACAACTGAACTCAGCCCCCTCCCAACCCTGCTTATCACATTACATATGACTCGGCATCTAATCTTCAGAGCAGAAGAACGCAACTCCTGCTAATAAGGTGCACTCACCTCATCCGACGGGAGGTTATGGGTTGGTGGCGTCACGGCCCAATCGGACCTGAAAGGTTGGGGGAAAAGCAGTTCCTCTTAATTATCCAAAGAACGCATCCTGCGGGGATGCGTTAGAGCCCATCCTCTCCCCTCTCTCCCTCCCATTTCCAAACCCAGGAAAGGAGCGGCCGGATACCCTTCCCCAGAGCGGCCCGGCAGACGCCCGGAGGAATTGGGATTTGGGACCTCGGCGTTCAGAATTCCAAGCCGGGAGGTGGGCTGCCGACTCCTGGAAATCCAGGCTCCGGGAGTCGCCTCATGTTGCGCTTGAAGTGTGGCTGGATTCGCCGGGGTCCTCGGGCGCGATGTGTCCGGTGGTGGCTTTCCCCTCGCCCTTGGGCAGCCGGGCAGGCTTCCACACTGAGCCCCACGCTGTGCCCGAGGCTGCGCTGTGCCCGGGTCCGGGTCCGGGTCCGCGTCCGTGTCCGGCTGGGGCTAGGGTCCGCGGCCCCCGGCCAGACGCAGCGAGCTGGAGGCCGGAGCCGGCTGCTCCCGGACCAGCTTCGGCATCGTCCCCGGACGCTGGGCTCAGGGATGGGGGGGGGCGGGGGGGGGTGGGTGCGCTGCCCGGGCAGCCCCACCACGGCCCGGGGAAGGACCGGGACAACTTTAGGAGCAAAGGAAGGGGCCGGACAGCGATCCCTCCGCCCCGGCTCCGGCCAGGTCCGTGCCAACACGCCCGGGCGATGGATGGCTTCAGCACCGTGGACAGCGCCCTCCTCCTCCTCCTCCTCCTCCTCCTCCTCCTCCTCCTCCTCCTCCTCCCCTTGCTCCTCCTCTCCTCCCCCTCCTCCTCCTCCCCTCTTCCTCCTCCTCCTCTCCTCCTCCTCTCCTGCTCCTCCTCCTCCCCTCTTCCTCCTTCTCTTCCTCTGCTCCTCCTCCTCCCCTCCTCCTCTGGATCCTCCCCTCTTCCTCCTCCTCCTCCTCTCCTGCTCCTCCTCCTCCTCCTCTCCTCTTCCTCCTTCTCCGCCTCTGCTCCTCCTCCTCCCCTCCTCCTCTGGATCCTCCTCCTCTCCCTTCTCCTCTCCTCCTCCTCTTTCTCCTTCTCTTCCTCCTCTCCCTCCTCCTCTGGTTCCTCTTCTCTTCCTCCTCCTCCTCCTCCTGCTCCTGCTTCTGTGGTCTAGGGGTCGCTTACCTGCACACGCATGCCCCCATCCATCCCCCGCCCCCCGCTTTGGGTCGATGCCATTACGCCCAATGGATCCTCTGGTCATTCATGCATTCATTCATCAGTATTTATTGAGTGCTTACTGTGTGCAGCGCACTGGACTAAGCGCTTGGGAGAGGACAAATAGGCAACATTTGCTCTCCCCAAGTTCCGTCGATGGAAAGCAACCCTCTGCGGGCTCCGGCTTCCCCCGGAGAGGAGGAGGCACGTTTCTGGCAAGGGAAGGTCGCCCTGGCTCCGGCTGGTGGCCGAGCCTTTTGCCGCAGACAGGCCTCCCCCTCCCCCCTCCCTCCCTCTCCCCCTTTTCCTTCCTCCCCACTTCCCACCAGGACCCCAGAGCCACCCGGGAAAACTTCAGCTCTTCCTCCAGCGCGGGGATTTGGAGGAAAAGTCTCTGCGGGCCGGAGGTGCGGGGATTGGGCCAGTGGCAGGCAATCCCTTGCAGCGCATCTGGTCCCTCTTTAGGCGTCCTGCCAAGCGAGGCGTCTCCCCCACATCCCCTCCCTACCGAGGAGGCGGCTCCCTGGATCCCAGCTGGGAAAAAGGGGAGGGGGAAAGCAGGAGGCAGGCTCGGACACGCGGACGAGTTTGGTGGGTGGCTTTTATTGGGGGGAAAATGCACCCCACTTACATCACTGCGGGATGTGGGGGGATGGGGGAGATGGGGGAGAGGGGGAGATGGGGGAGATGGGGGAGATGAGGGAAATTGGGAGATGGGAGAGATGGGGGAGATGAGGGAAATTGGGAGATGGGAGAGATGGGGGGAGATGGGGAGATGAGGGAGATGGGGGAGATGGGGGAGATGAGGGAGATGGTCTCAGGACCAGATGCGGACTGTCCCATCCGCCCCCCCGGAAAACAGGTGCCCGGCGTCGTAGGTGAAGGCCACGCTGTGCACCTCATTTTCGTGGCCCGTCAGTTTGTGAAGCTGCCCCGATTTGAGATCCAGCATGTGAATGGTGCCGTCATTGCTCGCCTGGGCCACGATCCGACCTGGAAGCAAGGAGGGAGACAGAGACAGACAGACGGACAGATGGACAGACGGACAGGCAGAGAGAAAGAGGGTGATGAAAGTTCTCCAGGAACAAAGTCAGCCTTGCAGGCTGGGGACACCGACGGTCAGGTGGAGGCAGCTGGCTCCCGCCCTGGTCTCCTGCTAACGGGTCTCTCCTGGCTCCCGAAACCACGCTTTCTTTAGAAGAAGGATGCAACTCCAGAGTAGGAGCGATCGATAATGATACCATTCGATTTCAGTGGGATTACGTGAACTAGAGGATCTTTGCTTGCCCTTTATGCAGGTGACACGGACAGTTTCATCATTCTCTTTCCATTTGATTTTAATAAAAACACCCTGTGGTTCCTGTTGATTTTAAGCAACCACACAGAGCCCATTTTTAAATGGCAAAGGCTATATTCTAGACCCCGATTACCAGAGAGACTTTTCAGAGTATTTACAGAGACTTGCGATGATTTTAGAATTCTACGTGAAACTGTTGATAGTTTGGTCAGCAATTCAGCTGAAGCGTCGGTTTCTGAAACCATGATTCCGCCACTTCCTTTTGTAAAAGGCAGCAAGTTTAATGATGAGCTTCGAGTTCTGAAAAAATCAAGAAATTACTTTTAAAGATCTGGCACTATCAACTGAGAAATGATGGGATTAGGTCTCACGACCCAAAACAAATAGCATTTCTCTTCCATGAGAAAAATGAATGCAACAATGCAGTATCTTTAAAATCGTCCAGTCTTTGGTATGTATATTTTTTGAGAAGTGAAGATATATCATAGTGAACTTGAATTAATGCTGACATTAAAGAAGCTAATGAAGCAGCTAAACAGTAAATTATGAGGTTAGAAACAACAGGATGTTTTCCTTTAATCTCAAAATCTCTTAGGATAGCCAGGTACAGGGCCTTACTTTTGTCAGTCTAATTTGCACTTCACTTTGGAATTATATTGTCTTTCACGTCAATCTAATTGTTGCCAACATGGTTTCCTGCAAGCCATCATTCAGACAGAAAAATGACCTCAGTGAGTAGCAAGAGGATTACAGATCTGATTTGCTGTTGGAAAAGGGGGAAACAGTGTGCAGAATCATCTCCAGATGCTTTTAGAAATGTAATCCCAAATTATGCCTCAAGTGGTCATGAATATTTGTAGGAGAGGGAAATTGGGAAAGTTGAGCTAACCATGATGAATGTGACCTATTTGCAAACCTTTACAACTACTGGGCTTCTTCATCTAGAACAAAACCTGATACAGCAAAGATCTGTAGGATGGATTAGGGTGTCTGAAGCAGCAGATGTGAATATTTATTATGAACTCTCTCCTAGCAAATCTTTGCTGACAGAGGCATTACATATGGATTTTACTTGCAGCCAGACTCTATCTAGCCAATCACTGTGGTGTCTCCTCTAAGAGCCAAACAAATGATGTTTGCTGGAAGCCTTAAGAATGCAAGGCTGGAGAGGGGCACATACTTAGGCCCATTTCTTTTTCAACCAAACAAAAGCAATAGAACCAATGACCCATAAGAAAAATAATGATTTAGGCAAGGACATTTTTGTTATTGCTATTGTTAAGGAAAATCCTGGCTTGGGTGAATTTCCCAGATCCTTCAGTGACTTTGCCACTAGTAAACATATTCACCAAGGATAAAAGGGGAAATGAAATTTCAATCTCATCCATCCTGCCTCTTACGCTGAAAACATTTAATTGGATTGACCACTACCTAATACAGCTGGTTAAGCTTTAGTTTACCTGAATGAAATGCCCTGGTGGTTTCTATATGTTCTATTTTAAGGTACAAGATGCTGATGTTTGTCTCAAAAGGGAACATTTGTGCACTATTTTCTTTATGTCTATCTTCACCAAATGTGTGCTTGAAGAGGATGGCACCCAGAAGGCACTGTCGGCTCCAGGAGCATAACTGGCTCTGAGGTTGAGCCTGGGGAATATTTGATGTGAAAATAATATAGGGTGCCACATTACCATAAACATAGAGATGATTAACGTAAATAACACCCATACACTGTCTGTCATATGTGTAGCCATATATGCAAATGGACTGTGAGCTCATTGTGGGAAGGGATTGTCACTGTTTATTGTTGCATTGTTCTTTCCCAAGTGCTTAGTGCAGTGCTCTGCACACTGCACACACTTCATAAATACAATTGAATGAAAGAATGAAATTAATGGAATAATCTGGTTGAATTTATTCAGTCAAAAAATCTGAAGTATGATGTATAATCTCTAGTCCATGAGCTCATTATGGCCAGGAAATGTCACTGTTTATTTTATTTTCCCAAGTGCTTAGTACAGTGCTCTGCACACATTGCTTAATAAATACGATTGAATGATGAATGAATCTGAAGTATGCTAGATAGATGATATGAATTACATATACATATATATATATAATCTGAAGTATGGTAGATAGATATCATACCTCAGATTATATAGTTTAGAAAATGTGAGATTTTTTTGGCCAAATGTTGGAATATAAATTTTGGGATGGGAGGAATGGCATCAACTTGTTTATGATGTCATCACAAACATTTACCAAGCACTTACACTGTAAAAAGCGCAGTAGCAAGTGCTGGGGAGATTATGTAGAAATTGATCAATTTGACCCACAAGAGACTTCACAGCCAAAAGGAAGAAGAATATGTTTGCCTTTGTCCAAACACTTTACACAAATCCATGCATATGGAGCACTCAGTATCTCACTTAGTACAGTGCTCGGCACACAGTAAGCGCTCAATAAATACGATTGAGTGAATGAATGAACAGTATTCAATGGTGATAATGATCAAATCAGTTTTTGCCCAACTATAGAAGTCGAGTCCTCTGAAATCATGTGAGTTGGTAGATTTAGGGAACCCGTTGCTAAATTTCATTACTTATTGAAGTTGTACACATTCAAGAACCTATATAGTGAATCAACAGACCAATCAATCAATACATATCAAGGACTTCCTACTTAGAGCACATAAGCAATAGTGAGAATGTACTAGAGTTAGTAGATTCATTCAATCGATTCATTCAATCGTATTTATTTAGTGCTTACTGAGTGCAGAGCACTGTACTAAGTAGATAGCATCCTGACTCTCCAGCAGGGTACAGTCTAGAAGTTTAGGGGACAGACACTAAAAATGATTTACAGATAGGAGAAAGAAAGACAAGGTCATAGGTACATGAACTAGTGCTTAAGACAGAAGAAAAGAAAAGTTAAAAAAAATACTGCAGCTTTCTAGATGACCACATAGTTAATGAATGAAAGGTATTTATAAGCACAAGCATGTGACAAGCAAAAAAGGATGGCAGTTGTTCTCACACCACTTGCTAAATGCATTCTATTTTTAGCCCATTACTATATTAATGATCAATCAATTTTACTTATTGAGCCCTTACTGTATGCAGAGCACTGTACTAACTACGTGGGAGGGTACAATATAACCCTGAGTTGGTGGACATGTTCCCTGCCCAACAGAAGCTTACAGTCCTTATCACACCACACTATTTGTCTTTACAAAAGTTGTAAGAGTGAGAAAAAGCATAGGGAAGAAAATGGAAAGTTGTGTCAAACCAGCGTACAACAATAATATGCATTATAATGTCAATGTACTTCTGCCTTCTTTCAGTAGAAGATCTTGGGCAGTGGGGAAGAAAAAATTGTGTTTCATTGAATGTTTCTTAATTGACAGATGAAGTAGAGGTAAAATAATTGGATTGCAAAACTCAACTGAAATATATTGTGATTTTTCTTTATCTAGCATCCAGAGAGGATTTGTAGTGGAACATAACACCAAAATAATCATGATAAGGAATATAAGCAGGCCACATACATTTTTATTAGGGTGGCCGTTTACAGCTATGGACTGAGGGGGCCCAATTTATTTAAAGAGGAATGAATGCAAATTGATATTATACACATTTTATGAAATGTAGGCTACTTACTAGACATGGACATGTAAACGTCAGAAATCAGGTAGTGTAGTATCTTGCTATTGCTGCTTATTTGGTTCTTTAGAGCACTGTACATTGCACCAGCAATAGAGGACATGTCATCTACAGTACTTAAAGGGGTGATGATAACCCTAGAGTCAACATGACTCTAGAGTCAACTCATTTTGCAACTTCCACTGAAAGGGAAGTTGACATTTCTCTCTTTTAAGCCTTTCAGTGTGACCCTGTGCATGAATCAAAGGGGATGGATAGAAAGCATATGGCATGTCAGGAGAAAGAACTGACTGGCATGACTGTAGTCCCTGCAGTGATTGCCAACTCTTTTTGGCTAATGAGAATAAGACAAAATTTGGCCTAAACTCAAACTCCTTGGTGGCAAAATGCTATATCACCACTAGATGAACCAATCTATACGTCCTTAAGGAGTCAATAAATTACAGAGGGATTGCAGAAGTGTGGTGGTCCCAAAGTTAAAATTCTAAGGTGCCTGGCACATAGGGAGTGCTTAACAAATACTGTGAAAAAAATGTACTGAAATTATTGAGTTCCTTTTTGGTCTACCTTCCTCACCATTTTTAAAGCACACTCTATTTGGCCTGGAGAATCATTATTAAAATATATTACACTGGAAAGGATTGCATAATTGGATTTTATAGTCAACAACAGTGTAGACAGTTTAAAAATAAAGCATTCAAAATACAAAAAAAATCACCAATTTAAAGTTGTTTTCAATAGGCTACACCCAGCATCCTATATATTTTACAGAACTCATTTTGCAAATTAAATTTCATAAGAAAAATAATCGCTAAGAATACAAAAAAAATTACACTATGTCATTGTTACTGAAACATGGGGATATTACAGATTCTTGCTTATAATATATTCCTGTTAATTGAAATTCTCCTTTGGAAGGAAAACATGAGCAGAAAAAAGTGAATTCATATTGAGCCAGCTGAATTAACTAAAGCCTTTGTAGCAGAGCCTTAACCTGGGCTGCATCCTTGATGGAAATGCCTCAAATTCACTGCCCTTAGGTAATGTGCTATTAGCTCCACCACCGTTCCCAGAGCAGTGACTGATGAAGAATTGGCCTTATGGAAAGCAGACAGGCCTGGGAGTCAGAGGACCTGGCTCTGGCTCCTGGCTCTACCATTGTCTTCTGGGAGACCCTGGGCAAGTCACTTCACTGCTCTGCACCTCAGTTTCCTCATCTGTCAAGTGGGAACTTCATACTTGTTCTACCTTCTATTAAGACCGTGAGCCCCATTTTAATTAGTTAATTTATTTATTTATTAAGGTATTTGTTGAGTGCTTACTATGTGTTGGCTGGAATAGGTAAAGGTTAATCAGGTTGGACAAAATTCCTGTCCTACATGGGACTCAGAGTCTAAGTATATGGGTCAGGGACAGTTTCTAATCTATTTATGTTTTATCTACCCCCGCACTTAATGCAGTGCTTGGCTCATAGGAAGTGCTTAGCAAATACCACTAGTATTATTATTATTATAGTTAACAATCATCATATAGTAATATAATCTAATACATTATATAATACATGATAGATATAAATTAAATTATGAATATAATAATATTATTATTAAATAATTGCAATGTAGGAAAATTCTTGAGGGACTGGAAGGTCATGACGAAAGCAACCTGTGAGGGTCATAAGACCATGAGTCGTTTATGAGTCATCATAAGTCCACTTATGAGTCAGGCTGTGCCTGACCTAATTATCTGGTATCTATCCCAGTGCTTAGTACAGTATTTGGACCATGTAAGTACTTAACAATTACTTTTAAATTATTATTATCATTTCTAATGTCAGATCCAGGAAGGACAATTTTTGTCAAAACCGCTGAAATGAGTGGGACTTTGAGAGATAAATTCATAGTGTTCAATCAACCAATAGTATTGATTGAGTGTTTACTGTGTACAGAGCACCGCATTAAGCATTTGGGAGAGTACAATAAAATAGTTTTGATAGACACAATCTTTGCCTATAAGAAGATTAGAGTCTAGAGGGGAAGACCGACATTATTAGAATTAGAGATTGGGGAAATGGAGAGCTATAAGGATAATAAGTGCTGTGGGGCTGAGGGTGGGAAGAATATCAAGTGAGAAGCACTTGAGAAGCACCGTGGCCTAGTCGAAAGAGTCTAGGCCTAGGAGTTAAAGGACTCAAGTTCTAATCCTTTCTGTGCTCTTTTTCAGCTGTGTGACCTTGGGCAAGTCACTTCACTTCTTTGTGCCCTGGTTACCTCGTCTATAAAATGGGGATTACAACTGTGAGCCCCATGTGGAACAGGGACTTTGTCCAACCTGTTTATCTTGTATCTGCTCCAGCACCAAGTACAGTGCCTGGCACATAGTAAACACTTAACAAATACCATTTAAAAATGCGTATACGGTAGAGATCCATGTGCATAAGCAACGTAGAAGGTTGCAAGGAAGGCAAATGAGGGCTTCTTGGTGGAGATGTGATTTTAAGATGGCTTGGAAGGTGGAGAGATTGGTGGTCTCTCTGATACTATGACAATGAGATAGGTGAGCTCGAGGTGCTTACTCCTCTGCAAGAACAGGTGAGTGTTCTCCTGAACACATGCTCTACCATTGAAGATGAAGCCCTTTAAAACATAGGATGAAAATATATGGCATTGGTGCTACCTTCTGAGGAAATCACCATTGCAGTCAGTGCCATAAAAAAATAAGAAAGCTTCTGGGCTCAGTGGCAGACTTACTGAGGTCTACATGCACGAGGGAACACCCAGCTTCAACACGTGCACAAGATCTTCAACATGTGAAACGCTAATAAAATTTCACAGGATAGCAAAGGTATCTCTAATGTCACCATCTTTTTTATGGCATTTGCTAAGTGCTTACTATGTGCCAGGTATTGTACTAAGCACTGGGGTAGATACAAGCTAACCAGGTTGGTCTCACTCCCTGGGCCACATGGGGCTCATAGTCGTAATCCCAATTTTACAGATGAGGTAACTGAGCCACAGAGAAGTTAAATCACTTGACTTGCCCAAGGTCACAGAAGAAAAATGACAAAGAAAAGATAAGAACTCGGGTCCTTTAACTCCCCAGCCTAGACTCTTTCAACTAGGCCACGATGCTTCTCAAGGGCTTCTCACTTGTTATTCTCCCCACCCTCGGCCCCATGGCACTTATGTTCATATCCTTATAGCTCTCCATTTCCCCTGTCTCTAATTCTAATAATGTCGGTCTCTCCCTCTAAACTCTGTTCTCCTTATAGGCAAGGATTGCATCTACCAAATCTATTGTAATAATAATAATAGTAATAATAATAATAATGGCATTTATTAAGCACTTAGTATGTGCAAAGCACTGTTCTAAACTCTGGGGAGGTTACAAGGTGATCAGGTTGTCCCACGGGGGGCTCACAGTCTTAATTCCAATTTTACAGATGAGGTAGCTGAGGCATAGAGAAGTGAAGTGACTTGCCCAAAGTCACAAGGCTGACAATTGGAGGAGTAGGGATTTGAACCCATGACCTATGACTCCAAAACCCGGGGTCTTTCCACTGAGCCACACTGCTTACTCTCCCGAATACTTAACCAGCAGACAAGTGGTGGAGCTGGGATTAGAACTCATGTCCTTCTGGCTCTCAGGTTTGTGTGAGATTGGTTACTCATGAATGCCATTGATCAAACCACTCCCAGAATCACAATATGACTTCAGACCACTGTGTGATACAGAAGACATTATCTTCCTAGCTGTTTAGCTCTTTGGAAAGTATAGAGAGCAGCACCAAGACCTCTATATGGTTTTCATAGACCTAAGGACTGTACTGATACCATCGGTAGATCTGGATTCTGGAAATGAGTAAATTTGGCTGCCATGAAAAAAAAAATCATTAGAATTCTGAGATCACTTCATTACAGCATGACTGACCATAGTAGTGATCATGTCTACAAGCTCTATTGGATTTAGAAGCTGCATTACCTAGTGGATAGAGCACAGGTCTGGGAATCAGAGGACCTGGGTCCTAATCTCAGTTCAGGACAAGTCACTTAACTTCTCTGGGCTTCAGTTACCTCATCTGTAAAATGGGGATTAAGACCATGAGCTCCATGTAGGATGTGGACTGTGTCCAACATGACTATCTTGTATCCACCCCAATGTTTAGTACAGTCTGGCACATAATAAGTCCTTAACAAATACCATCTTTTAAAAAAAATCCTTTATTTTATCGTACTCTCTCAAGAACTTAATGCCATGCTCTGTATACAGTAAGCACTCATTAAATTCCATTGATTGAAGGGGAAAGGCAGGGCTATTTAGAGGGCTTGGTCTTTTCCAATCCATAAGCACTGTAGTATTTGGTAAGTGGTTTGTATGTGTCCAAGCACTGTACTAAGTGCTGGAGGAGATACAAGATGATAGGATCAGACATATCCCTGTCCCACAAGGGGCTCACGGTCTAAGAGAGAGGGAGAACAGGTATTTAGCTCCAATTTTACAGAGGAAACTGAAGCTCAGGGGGTTGAACAACTTTCCAAAGGTCACACAACAAGCTGGAGACAGAGCTAGGACTAGAACCCAGACTCTTACCAATAGACCACATTACCTCTGAGGTAATTATGGTTATTATGATTACTATTATTTACTGGTTCTCACTAAGTCCTCATTTTCTCTACTCTCTTGCCCTTCTGCATCATCCTTGCTCTTGAATTTGTAACCGGTTTGACCCCACCCTCAGTCCCAAAGCACTTAAATAGTAATAATTGTGGTATTTGCTAAGCACTTACTTCATGCCAGGAAAGCACTTTGTACTAAGCCCTGGGATGGATACAAGCTAATTGGGTTGGACACAGTCCCTGTCCCACGTGGAGCTCACAGTCTTGATCCCCATTTTACAGATGAGGTAACTGAGACACAGAGAAGTTAAGTGACTTGCCCAAGGTCACACAGCAGATGGTTGGCAGAGCAGGGATTAGAACCCAGTACCTTCTGACTCTCAGGCCCGTGCTCTATACACTATGCCATGCTCCTTCTCTACATACATTTCCATAATTTATTTTAATGTCTGTCTCCCTTCTAAGCTGTAAGCTCTTTGTGGGCAGGGAACATGTCTACTAACTCTCTCTCAAGTACTAAATACCATACTAAACACACAATAAGTGTTCAATAAATATGACTCATTGAATGATACTGGATAATCGGTGTCAAATACACTCCCTGTCCTACCCAGGACACACAGTCTACGGAAGAGGGAGAATAGGTATTATATTCCCATTTTAGAGATGAGGAAACTGAGGCATAGAGAAATTAAATGATTTACCTAAATCACCCAGCAAGCAAATGGCATTTTGGATATTAGCACCCAAGTCTACTCAAAGAACCAGCATGGCCAAGTGGATAGAGCACAGGCTTGGCTTTCAGAGCACCTGGGTTCTATCCCAGCTCCTCCACTTGTCTGTTGGGTGATCTTGGGCAATCACTTCATTTCTCTGTGCCTCAGTTCTCTCATCTTTAAAATGGGAATTAAGATTATGAGCCCCATATGGGAAAGGGACTGTGTCCTATCTATTAGGTTGTATCTACCCCAGTACTTAGAACAGTGACTGGCAGAAAGTAAGCACTCAACAAATACTATTAAAAAAAAAAAAGAGTCCTCTGACTCTCAGGCCCATATTCTTTCCACTAGGCCATGCTACTTTCCTAGGTGTCCAAGTTGGCAGATTAGAATAATAATAATAATAATAATAATAATAATAATAATAATGACATTTATTAAGCACTTACTATGTGCAAAGCACTGTTCTAAGCACTGGGGAGGTTACAAGGTGATCAGGTTGACCCACGGGGAGCTCACAGTCTTAATCTCCATTTTACAGATGAGGTAACTGAGACACAGAGAAGTTAAGTGACTTGCCCAAAGTCACACAGCTGACAACTGGCAGAGCCAGAGTTTGAACTCATGACCTCTGACTCCAAAGCCCGTGCTCTTTCCACTGAGCCACGCTGCTTCTCTAAAAGAGTCTCTAAAAGATGCAAAAAGAGTCCTAGGTGCAGCAGTCAGAATGTGATTCTGCTTTCCTGGGAATCTACTCCAACTCAACAGACTTTGACTATTATCTGAAATCCTAGAGAAAGTCATTCAAGTTGACTGCACCCTACAGGCATATATCCACGGAGACATGCAAATAATGATAAGCACCTTTGCTGATTCAGCCAGGTATTAGGGATTGATGGGGAGTCTAAAGAAAACTGAGATACCATATTAGCCTGCATCAGGGAAGTCAGACACATAACTAGAAAAAATCTACTTGGCAACACAGAATTCCAAGCTGTCACAGAATGATTTTAGCTAGGCTGTACACTGACCAACAATGCAACGTGAGTTAAAGCAGTAGAAAACGGAATCAAGAAGACTGTAAAACAGAACATGGTATTAGGCTCCAAACCAAACAAAAATTTACGGAGCTGTTACACTGCCCAGCCTTTTCTACAACTGTGAGACCTAGATTCCTTCCAGCCATCATATAGATTCTTTGGGTAGTTTCATCACGCATCATTTTTGGACCACGTTCTATACCAAATGACGGAACAAAAAAACAAAAACTAACCACATCCTACTAAAAAAACAGTCTGCTAGCATTATTGCTTACTATAAAATGCAACAAAATACAACTGCACTGGGTGGGACATTTGAGGAGAATGGGTGACAGCAGGGTAGTCAAGCAACTGCTGAATGGTGATATGAAATTGAGAAATTGAAAGAAAGGAGAATAGAGAAAACACTTTAAAGATACAGTCAAAGCCTCTGACAATACCGTGTCCCAGTAGAGAATTGGAAATCAATTGCAATGGACAGATCAACGTGGCACATTACAATCAAGTAAGGTGCAGCTCCTTTTTGAGCAGAAGCTCCATAGGGATTCTGAGACAAGGAGGTAAAAGTGGAAATGGCCCCAGGCTCTTAATACAGCAGATTTGTGTGTGTACAATGCAGTTGGGAGTGTGGATCCCACAATGACACTCTCTCTTTATCTCTCTCTCTCTCTCTCTCTCTCTCTCTCTCTCTCTCTCTCTCCTCTCTCTCCTTTACACACACACACACACACACACACACACACACACATGACTTTCATCATTGGTGACATCTTTTAAATCCAAAGGACAGTGTTCTTTCTATGTATATATGCTTATTCAAACATGCACATCTCGGGGCAAAGGCATTTCTGGAAGTTCCATCAATATTTTCAGACATAAAATAATATTAATAATAATAGTAGTAGTATTTGCTAGGAACTTACTATGTGCCAGGCACTATACTAAGTGCTGGGGTGGATACAAGCAAAAAGCAGCATAGCTCAGTGAAGAGAGCATGGGCTTGGGAGTCAGAGGTCATGGGTTCTAATCCTGATTCTGCCACTTTTCAGTTGTGTGAATTTGGGCAAGTCACTTAACTTCTCTGTGCCTCAGTTACCTCATCTATAAAATGGGGATTAAGACGGTGAGCCCCATATGGGACAATCTGATCATCTTCTATCCTCCCAGTGCTTAGAACAGTGCTTTGCACATAGTAAGCGCTTAACAAATACCACCATTATTATTATTATTATTATCAGGTTGGACACAGTCCCTGTCCCACATGGGGCTCACAGTCTCAATCCCCATTGCAAATAGGTAACTGGGGCACAGAGAAGTGAAGTGACTTGCCCAATGTCACTCAGCAGACAGGTGGTAGAGTCAGGATTAGAACCCATGGCCTTCTGACTCGCAGACCCATGTTCTATTCACTTTATTATACCACATAACAAACCGCTGCTTCTGGACCCAAGATAAACCTCAGAAAACTAAAATAATTAATACACCTTATATCTCAAAAATGTTTGTCCTGACAGACTAGCTTACACAATGGGAGAATCTAACTTCTTAGGTGTTACTCAATTTGAATATGTGATTTGATTTCCATTTGAAAATATTAAAAATTTTCAATCAGGAAGGATAATTTTCCATTTTACTATATATAACAATTTTCCATCAGCAGACTCACAGTTAGCATGAAAGGCATATATAGATAAATAAAATATACAATGAAATTAATGTCAATACATATTTATATACCCAAGGGGGGTGGGTGGGTGGGGTGTGTGTGTGTGTGTGTGTGTGTGTGTGTGTGTGTGTGTGTGTGTGTGTGTGTGTGTGTGTGTGTGTGTGTGTGTGTGTGTGTGTGTGTGTGTGTGTGTGTGTGCGTGCGTGCGTGCGTGCACATATATGAATGGGCATTAATTTCCTTGGATATTTTATCTATATCTTTTGCGCTTAGTGTGAGACTACTAATGGAAAATTGTATCCAAGTTATGAGGGTACAGTGCAAATGACTGATGCATGATTGACTGTCCTTTCCAAACTGGGAACATAAAAGGATTTTCCTATGCTGAGCAATTACATTTGGGTTTGGCAATGTGGGTTCTGTTTTTGATTTTGCCTCTTGCTAACACGATGTTCTGGAAACCTTTGCTCTAAATGTCATCCTATTTCTATATTTCTATCTCCACGAGCCAGACTGATCTGTTTGCTGCTGCTGTCTTCCAGGAGTTCTAAACCATCCTTGGGGATTGTCTCATGCCCCTCTACACTGCAAGTTCATTATGAACAGGGAACATGTCTGCTAATTCTGTTGTAGTGTACTCTCCCAAGTGCTTAGTAAAGTAATAATAATAAACATAATAGGTGCTCAGTAAATATGATTGATTGGTTAATCTAAAGTATAATTTTCTTCAGGCTCTTTGTCTTTGATCATCTTCCTCTCCCCATTCAACATCTGCTTGGGAAATCGGCTGCCAGCCATTCTTGCAACACAAGACCCAGTGAAGCTAATGGTCATTGTGCTATTTGTTAAGTGCTCACTCTCTGCCCAGCACTACTAAGCTCTGGGGTGGATGAAAGATAACCAGGATGGATACAATTCCTGTCGCACAGAGATCTTACAGTCTAAGTAGGAGGGAGAACAGGTATTAAACCCCATTTTACAAATGAAGGAACAGAGGTACAGAAGTTAAGTGACTTGTTCAAAATCACAGAGCAGGTAAGTACCAAAGCCAGGATCAGAACGCAGATCCTCTGACTCTCAAACACGTGCTCTTCTCAAAAAACAATGTTGTTTCCCTGGTTTGGGGCTGGAGGGCTGACTTTGTGCTAAGGGTTCCTTGTTTGGGATCTTATTTGCCATTATATCTTAGGTATAGCATGTTGTTGACCATTCAGTCAATCCACCTATCAAGAGTATTGAGGACATCTGTATTGAGCATTTGTGATAGTTTTATAGAGTTAATAGGCAGTCCTATTTATTGAGTTCCTACTGTGTGCAGAGCACTGTACTAATCGCTTGGGAGAGTACAATACTACACTAATCAGACACATTCTCTGCCCATAGTAAGCTTACAGTCTAGAGAAGAGTACGGGAAACTGCCTTGCAGTTATGGAGAAGGCTAGGCACCACAATCTCTCTGCAAATGTTCACTTTGGTCTGGAGTACCATACTCTGCCTGTCAGTTTCCTAAAGGACAAACTGATTTCTTGATTGGCTTCTCTTTTTCGACTTCTTCCTTTCACTTCCAGGTTCTGTCATGTCCGGCAGAATTCAGCGATCACTTTCACCTCTGTATTATCGAGGAGACTATCAAGCTGGGAGAATTCAGACCCCTGTGGAGCTCCGGTACATAACTCCCATCTTATCATTATTCCAAAGTGCAATGCTGATTTAGCAAAACAGTTCAGAATAATCTGTCACATCTTCTTGTCTGGGTGTTTTCAGAATACAGTCATCGGCGTAGAATTAAAAGCTCCTCTATGCCAGATTCAAAACTTTCAAAGAGAGTGGTAGCCTGATGAGGTGACAAACGTTTTCTAGGGGACCAGAGTACTTCTAACTCTGCTGCTGTTTCCTTAAGCATGTTTATGCAGATACTGAAGAGAGGGGACATGATCTAGTGAAGAGAGCCTAGGGCTGGAAATCAAGAATACCTGGGTTCTAACTCCTCCACCACTGGCTTACTGTATCACCTTAGGCAAATTGCTTGTCCCATCAGTAGTATGTATTGAATGCTGACTTTGTTCAGAACAATATTGAGTGCTTGAAGAGTATAATAGAGTTAGTAGACATGGTTTCTGCCCTCAGGGAGCTTACTCTAAGATGCTGAGATTTCAGTATGGAAGGCAGGGTGAACCAGGGAAAAGATCATGAGTCTGGGAGTCAGTCTGGAGACAAGGATCTAATCTCCACACTGCTGCTAGCCTCCTGTGTGACTGGGGAAATCACTTAACCTATTTTTGTCTATCTCTTCATCTGTAAAATGGGGATAAGATAGCTACTCCACTTACCTCTTAGCTTCTGATCCCCATGTGGGACAGGGACTGTGTATGATTTGATTAGGTTGTATCTACCAATGTATTTAACACAGCACTTGGTACATATTAAGTATTTAATAAACACCACTGGAAGTTCTGATCCAATGGAGAAGTTCAGATAGAGCACCTTCAACAAAGCTAAAATTAGCCACACCTTTGAGGAGTAGTCTGGAAGCTTGACTGAATTCTCATGGGAATCACACTTATTTGGTAGCTGTCTGGCTTAAGCCCTATTAATAGGATTAAACACTTTCGTAAAGATGACAAGTTGAGAAATCTTGTTAGTGCTCTCTGAATTTCTGAAGGTGAGGTTAAAAAATGTTGTCTCTAGGAGCCATCCTTCATAAGAATAAAGTGTCTTCCTTAGAATTGTAATAGCATCACTATGTCTGGACCTGTGACTAGGGCAGATTTAAAACACAGCTCTTGCCTTTGGCATGGAGTAACCTTACTTTTCTTTGGATTTGGAAATTTGGAATCCAAAAATGAATGTATGCCTTCAGTCTATATGTAGTGCACTCACAAATGATAGTCTGTGAAAAAAAAAGTTTTGGTTTTCGTTATTGAAAGAATTTGGTGACAGACAAATATTTGGGTTGAATGAGAGACATGAGTGGAGGATAATGCCAATGTTGCTGATTTTTTGGTCAAATTTCTTATATGTTAAATATAAATAGGTGGTTGGGCCTTTTTTTCAAGGCCAAAATTTCAATCGTTCCCAGAATCCTATATATGTCACTGATCTTATATTAGTTTGAAACAAACAATCACAATCCTCTGGTGAGCACGTCTTCGTTAAAGAGTCAATTTTGAGTTTAGTAAACACAAAATACTAATCCTAGCTTGTGCCTTGTCCCTCTCTCTCCTGTCAGGGCAAAAACAGCAACTCCAAACTGAATCACCCCGTGGAGGGAAAGCATTATCTGCATTACTCTCTTAACGGTATGCAATTGACCTACTATATTAAGTTTGTGGTCCTAAGTGCATCGAGCATATGTAGTAGAGCTGTCCTAGAGTTCCAGAAGAGTGACATTGCATCCATGAGTTTGAATATCATTGAAAAACTCTTGCACACTTGTGTCCAGGAAAATAAGGCAAGACCCCTACGTTGGACCCCCTTTTATGGTATTTGTTAAGTGCTTACTAGTCACTCATATATATTGAGCACTTATGTAGCATTCATTCAAATGTATTTATTGAGCACTTCCTGCGTGCAGAGCACTGTACTAAGCACTTGGGAAGTACAAGTCGGCAACATATAGAGACGGTCCCTACCCAACAACGGGCTCACAGCAGGCACTGTACTAAGCTATGGGGTAGGTACAAGTTGATCAGATTGGACACCCTTGCCCGGCATCCTGCAGTAGGGCATCGTGGACACCTAGGGTGCTGTCAAATTGCACAGCTCTCTCCCCCACAGCTACACATCAATCTGGGCCCAGCCTAGTTTTCCTACAGCTTTGAGAAACAGCACAGCCTTGTAGAAAAAGCACGGACCTGGGGGGTCAGAGGACCTGGATTCTAATCCCAGTTCTGCCACGTGCCTGCTGTGTGATCTTGGACAGGTCACTTCACTTTTCTGTGCCTCAGTTACCTAGTATGTAAAACGGAGATTCAATACCTGTTCTCCTTCCTACTTAGACTTTGAGCCCTGGATTGGACAGGGACTGTGTCTGACCTGATTATCTTGTACCTTCCCCAGCATATAAGCATTTAAAACAGTGCCTGGACACACAGTAAGGGCTTAAAAAATACCACAATCATTATTATTACTATTTAGTTTTAACTTGCAATACTGTAGCCAATCTATAGCGGGACATGCGTTTGTATCATGAGTGCAGTAGACATGATGGTTCCCTCTGCATCATCCACATTCTCACCCATGCCTCCAAAGCACTCATTTGGAATGGTTATCAGAGGCAGAGGTGAGAGGGATATATATATATATATTTGAAACCTCTTTGTCAGCAGAGTGAGCCCTCTCTAAGCTACTGTGGAATATGACATTGACTTGGAGTTAATCAATAGATGGATTGATAAATCAATCATATTTATTGAACACTTATTGGGTGCAGAACACTGTACTAAGTGCTTGTGCTTGGAAGAGTACAGTACAACAGAGTTGGTAGACACATTCCCTGCCCACAATGAGTTCACCATCTAGAGGGGTAGACAGACAATACTATCAATGAATAAGTTAAGGATATGCACATAAATGCTGTGGGGCTGAGGGAGGGGTTTAGAAAGGGATCAAATCAGGGCAACAAAGAAGGAGAGAGAGAAGAGAAAATGAGGGCTTAATCAGGGAAGGCCTCTTGGGAGAGACAAGCAGCGTGGCTCAGTGGAAAGAGCACGGGCTTGGGAATCATAGGTCATGGGTTCAACTCCCAGCTCCACCACTTGTCAACTGTGTGACCTTGGGCAAGCCACTTAACTTCTCTGGGCCTCCCCATCTGTAAAATGGGGACTAGGACTGTGAACCCCACGTGGGACAACCTGATCACCTTGTATCACCCAAGCACTTAGAACAGTGCTTTTCACATAGTAAGCGCTTAACAGATACCGTCATTATTATTATTCAATAAGGTGGCTGATGCATTCTTCAAATAAAGGGAAAGCACAGGATGGAGGAGTCGGAGGAATGGTGCAAAAGTGACACTGCAGCAAGAAGGAAGCCTACTCCTCCTCCTTTCTCAGTGACTCTTGGGGAGTGGAGCAGTTGAGGTCCCTTCAGTGGAGGGTGGTTTGATAACTGGTGTCGCCTAGGGAGAGGCAGGCTTCAGTGATGGTGAGAAGGAGTAGTCATTGGGTCAGGAACAGGTCAGAGATGAAGACTGAGAGTGTGGGGTGGAGCTTTCCCTCTTAAACCTGGAAACATGGGGCTTGTCCCTTTCTACATGTAAACCACAGAAAAGCAAAAACCCAAACGACATGAGTGGGATGTGGCGCCAAGTTTTACTGAGTCCCTTAAAGAAGAAACTCCCTTGAACTGTGAATTCCCTGGCCAAAGATGATGTCATTTTTCTTTTAACAGACCTCTGATGAGCAGGGTGCTTTGCTGGTATTTTGCTGACATTTAAGAAATCATGCTGATGGAAACCTCTGATTTTTATTAGAAGAATAAGTCACAACACCAGAGGCTATTTAGCAGTTAATGTATCAAAACATTTAGAGCTTGATCCCTCCTTTGAGAACTCTTCAACACATCTAACTTAATTTACTCTGAATGGCCATGGTTACTAGCTACCAGGAGCTAAGTTTATTGTGGATAAATGTCTCTGTCATTCTGAAGTCCAAACCAGCACTAGTTAATTAGAATCACCAGAGAGTATTTAAGAACATATACAATGAAGTATATTGCTTTCCTCCTAGAAAATTAATTCAGAAAGCAGGCAACTTATTTAGTAATTGAATGCTTTAAATATTAGAACTCCATCAAAAGGATTCAAAATTTCTCTACTGTTATGTTGTTGTTGTATAACAATGTTGTGTAACATTGTTACGTAACAATATTTCTCTATTGATAGAGAAGCAGCATGGCTCAGTGGAAAGAGCCTGGGCTTTGGAGTCAGAGGTCATGGGTTCATGGGCTCCGCCAACTGTCAGCTGTGTGACTTTGGGCAAGTCACTTAACTTCTCTGTGCCTCAGTTACCTCATCTGTAAAATGGGGATGAAGACTGTGAGCCTCACAAGGGACAACCTGATCACCTTGTAACCTCCCCAGCACTTAGAACAGTGCTTTGCACATAGTAAGTGCTTAATAAATGCCATTATTATTATTATCATGTATTATCCTGAAGTTATCATTCGAGGAAATAAAACAGAAAAATCAAAACTCAGTTAAACAATGCACATAGAATGGGGAGATTCGCATTGCTGTACTTAGCTCTGAGGAATCTTTTTTTTTGGGGGGGTGGATTTCCACTGAATTAATTTGTTGGCTTGGAGCTATTAAACCTAATTTCATTCCTGCTTTTAGTGAGCGGGGAAGCAAAAGTATTAAGGCAAATTTTAAATATGTTTTCTCAGTTATTCACTTAAACTGCTACTTTTGCTCTCTCTTCCCTTCATGAAACAATCACATATACACATATAGTCATTTTATATTTAATTAAAATTAGCATCAGATATGAGTTTAGGAACTTTGTCTTGACTACAAAAGTGCAAAGCCTGGAACAATTGAGGGCAGGAGATTACATAGCATATTTTGAAAAAGGAAGGGAAGTTTGAGCAATAAGGAAATGATTTTCATGCACATCAGAGTCAATTTAGAGTGATTCTCTAGATCAATAGGCAGGAATGCTTCTCAGCACTTATTACCTGGGCAGGGAGTTATTGACTAACTTCATTGATTTCTCCTATGCATGAGAAGAGGCATTTGCTGTTTCTTCAGAAAGATGCCTCAAAGTGAAAAGTATCAAAAAATTACTTAAGTTTTAAGGATTTGCATTAATGATTAGACCTCGGTCATTATTCGGAACTTCACAGCATCTTTGAAGAAGATGTGATGCGATTTAGCCTATTTTTTGTGCATCATTGCTGATCAATGTTATGTACTGTGAAAGACATTACTAGGGAATTTAACTTGCCCAATGGCAAGCAATTCCTGCAACGAATTTAGATGGTTTTTCAAAAATTGATCATCTTAATAAAGTGTCCCAAAAGTGCAAATGTTTGAAGTGTTCTCTTGTTGGTAGCATTAAAGATTGGCACTGGTTTGTAGATGTATGAACTTGGTGCCAAGTTTAAGGGTGAAATGGTTTTAATGTCTGTCTCCCCCTCTGGACTATAAACTCCTTGTGGGCAGGGATCATGTCTACCAATTCTGCTATATTGTACTCTCACAAGCCCTTACTACGGTATCCTGCACACAACACACAGTAAATTCCACTGATTAACTGCCTAAATTTGTCATTGGATACAGCAGAGGAAGGAGAGTGCCACCGGTAATCTCCTACTTTGACGTTTTAAGCAAACGTGCAATTTCACTGTAGTAAGAGTCGATCTATTTTTTAAAAGTAAATGGTGAGTAGCATAGCTGTTGATAAAATAATTCATTATAGACCCACAATGCAGATAATTGTATATTCAATAGCCTATTCCCATTAAATAGGACACATTTTATACTGTTATTCTAACAACTTTCAACAAATACAGTAATTATTTCCTGTTTTTCCAGTGTAAACTATGTTTTACTTGGGAAAGCAGTTGCTTGGCAGTGTAATAATTCCTGAACTCTAAAACTGACTAATTCTTCTAGAGTAGTTTTTTAGTCAAAAAAACCTTGCTTCGTCTAGCTCCTCCCACTATTTTTTGACGTTATTTCTGCAAAAAAAGCATAAATAAATAACTTCCTAGATGGTCCATTTTCCTGAATGTGGTAGAACTAGTCAGTGGTATTTACTGCATGCTAACTATGTAAGGAACACTGTGCTTAACTCTTGGGAGAGGATAATATGACAGAATTAGCAAATATGTTCCCTGCCCATAATGAGCTTAGAATCTAGAGGGGGAGACAGATATTAATATGAATAAATAAGCAATATATAATATCTAACTTGAAGATATGTAAATGCCCCTCTTATTGCAAATAAAGTCCAAGTAGTTTTAGGACCAGATCATGGTTTTGCTATTCATCTATTCTGATGACCCACCAATTTCTTCCTCCAAGTAACCCAGACAACTCAATCTTGAGAAACCATGGTATCAGCTAAGGTACTGTGAGAGAAAAATAAAATCTCTGAACTTGCTTGAAGAGATGAAGACCAACTGAAGATGAAGCTGAAACTGAAGCTGAAACCCAGAGAAGATGACCAATGTAAATTTCCAGTGACTTGGCAGGGACTGGAATCTATACTGTGTTCTGAAAATAAAAACAAACCCAAAACCTTGGAGACTCTCCATAGCATCTTCATGAACAATAATAATAATTGTGATATTTGTGCCAGGCACTGTAATAAGTTCTGTGTTAGTACAAGTCCTTGTTCCACATGGGACTCACAGACTAAGTAGAAGGGAGAACAGGCATTGAATCCTCATTTGACAGATGTTAATCCCCTCCTCAAAAATCTCCAGTGGCTACCAGTGAACCAAAAAGCAAAAACTCCTCACTCTCGGCTTCAAGGCTGTCCATCACTTCGTCTCCTCCTACCTTACCTCCCTTCTCTCCTTCTGCAGCCCAGCCCGTACCCTCTGCTCCTCTGCCACTAACCTCCTCACTGTCCCTTGTTCTCGCCTGTCCCGCCGTCAACCCCCGGCCCACGTTCTCCCCCTGGCCTGGAATGCCCTCCCTCTGCATATCCGCCAAGCTAGATCTCTTCCTCCCTTCCAAGCCCTACTGAGAGCTCACCTCCTCCAGGAGGCCTTCCCAGATTCAGCCCCCTTTTTCCTCTCCTCCTCCCCATCCCCCCCCACCCTACCTCCTTCCCCTCCCCACAGCACCTGTATATATGCTTGTGCAGATTTATTACTCTATTTTACTTGTACATATTTACTATTCTATTTATTTTGTTAATGATCTAGGTTTACTAGATCTAGGTTTACTTCTATTTATTCTGATGACTTGACACCTGTCCACACGTTTTCTTTTGTTGTCCGTCTCCCCCTTCTAGACTGTGAGCCCACTGTTGGGTAGGGACCATCTCTATATTTTGCTAACTTGTACTTCCCAAGCACTTAGTACAGTGCTCTGCACACAGTAAGGGCTCAATAAATACGATTGAATGAATGAAAGAATGAATAAATGAACGAATGAGGAAACTGAGGTGCAGACATGTTAAGAGATTTGCTCCTAGCCCATCCCTCACCCAGCAAGGAATGGGCAAGTTTGGACTGCTGAAAAACATGTAGGAGTGAATTCATAAGTTAAATCCTGGGAGAATGAGGAAAAGGTAGGGAGCATCAACCCCTTTTCCACCCCTTCCCTCCAGTGATTCAGGGCCTAGGTTTCAGATCTTCCAAAAAAAAATATTGACCATTGGGTGAATTTTTACATTTCTCAAACTTTTTTATATTCTTACAGAAGAGTCCTTTTTTGGGCTAAATACAGATGGCATCTCCACTCTCCACTGGTGCTGTGGTAGTGCAGTGGGTCAATGGTAATAATAATAATTATAGTAATTGTGGTATTTGTTAAGTGTTTACCATGCACCAGGCATTGTACTAAGCACTGGGGTATATATACGGTAATCAGGTTAGACACAGTCCTTGTCTCACGTAGGCCTCAGAGTCTTAATCCCCATTTTATAGATGAGGTAAGTGAATAGACTTGTGCAAGGTCACACAGCAGACAAGTGGCAGAGCCAGGATTAGAATCTAGGTCTTCCTGGCTCCCAGGCCCATGCTCTGTCTACTGGGTATTCCTCGGGGTTGTATAGAATTTTTTTTTCTTATGGTAGTTTCAAGCACTTACTTAAGCCAGGCACTGTACTAAGAACTGGAGTACGTAGTACAAGTTAATCAGGTTAGACACAGTCCATGTCCCACGTGGGCTCATAATCTTAATCCCCATTTTACAGATGAAATAACTGAGGCACAGAGAAGTTGAGTGACTTGTCCAAGATCGCACAGCATACTAGTGATGGAGCTGGAATTAGAACCAAGATCCTTTGACTCCCAAGCCTTTGCTCTATCCACTATGCAATGCCACTTCTCAAGAAATCTTTGGTTTGTTCCAATTTTCACACTCTCACATGGCTTCAGCTTCGGCATGCCACTATTTGTTACATTCGCATATTCTGAATACCACAGAGTGGGATGAAAAATTAGTCTCTTCAAACCTATCCTGATATTTTCCAGGCCATGCTGCTCTTCACAACAGGTTGGGGCGGGAAGAGGTTTATCAGGGAAGACTGTCTAGATGAGATATAATTTCAGAAGGGCTTTGAAGATGAGGAGAGTAGCGGTTTGCTGGCTGGGAAGTGAGAGGGAGTGCTAGGCAGAAGGGAGGGTGTAAGCAGTTGATGGTGAGATAGGTGAAAATGAAGCACAACGAGGAGGCTTGAGAGAAATGAATCATGAAAGCCCGAGTATAGTTGGAGAGGAGGGAGTGTAAGTAGAGGGGAGACAACTGATTGAGGTGTCAGGAACTTCTGCTTGATGTGGGGAGGAATGGGTAATCACTGGAGGCTTTTGAGGAGTAAGGAGATGTGTGTAAAACAATATTTTAGAAAAACAACCTGGACACCTGAGTATGGACTGGAGAAACTGCAAGTAGTAAGGTCTGTAAGACGGCTGATGCAGTAATTGAGTCGGGATATCACAAGTGTCTGGTCCAGCATAGTGGCAGTTTAAATGGAGAAGAAAGGGAGGATCCCGGACATGTTTTAAACAAAGAACCAACAGTGTTTAGAAATTGCCTGAATATGGTGACTTGAAGAGAGACACGAGTCAAGGAAAATGCCAAGCTTGCGGGCTTAAGAGAAAGGAAGGATGGTTGGGTTATTGAAAGTGTTGGAAAAGTTAGGTGGAGGAGAAGATTTGGGAGGGAAGATAAAGGAGCACAAGTTTGGTCATATTCAGCATGAGGTTCCAAGAGATCTTCCTATATACAGGGAAATGCAAGATTGTAGCAGAGGAAAGTCATGGGGAGAGAGATTTAGAAGGCATCCATGTAGAAATGGAAGCTGAAGCAATAGGAGCAGATGAGTTCCATAAGTGAATGACTGAGAGGAGACGAGAAGCCAGAACTGAGTTTTGAAGAACACCCTGCTAGGGGGGAGAGGCAGAGGAAGGGCTGACAAAAGAGATCAAGAAGGCATGGCCAGAGAGATGAGAAGATGCCTGGATCAGAGAACCCAAGTTAGATAATTTGGCCAGGAGTTTGGACTGGTCCACAGTGAAAAAACAGCTGTGTGGTCAAGTAGGATTAGGGCAAGTCCCACAACGTTTTGGCGTGGTTTATTTTATAAAATGTTAATGAAGCTTAATCCTTTGAGATGATTCCATTCCGTGGTGCTTTATAGAGTCTGCTTTATAGAATATAGAACCTGGTCTCAGCAAATTTGATATTAGCAAGCTGCTGGACTTTCCAAGCAGGGGTCCAGCGCTGGGGAAGAGAGAGGTGGGAGTTTGAGCTGGAAGTCATATGATGCAATCCAGAAGGAAGGGCTCTTCACTCTGCCTTTCATAGCAGCCCTACAGCCCAAGCTGGACAATGTGGAAACTGGTGTTTGTGAGCCATCGGGACCCCGGGGTAAAAGTTTTACTCAGTAAATTGGTCAGTCATATATACTGAGTGCTTAGGGTGTGCAGAACACTGTACTAAGTGTTTGGGAGACTACATCATGACAATATAACAGGCATAGAGAAGCAGCGCGGCTCAGTGGAAAGAGCACAGGCTTTGGAGTCAGAGGTCATGGGTTCAAATCCCTGCTCTGCCAACTGTCAGCTGTATAACTTTGGGCAAGTCATTTAACTTCTCTGTGCCCCAGTTACCTCATCTGTAAAATGGGGACTAAGACTGTGAGCCCCCTGTGGGACAACCTGATCACCTGGTAACCTCCCCAGTGCTTAGAACAGTGCTTTGCACATAGTAAGCATTTAATAAATACCATCATTATCATTATACTCCTTGCCCACAACAAGTTTACACTCTAGAATGAACTTATGGTCTAAATAAGATGGAGGTGGAGAGACAGGGAGTGGGGTCAGACAGGCAGGTGGAGAAGAGAATTTACAAATAATTAATTCCCAAGTCTTTGAAACTGTGAGAAGAACATAATTTAAGTAACAGGAAACTGCCTGCTTTTGACTCTTTCATCTCTCTATGAAGTATGAGTCAGTAAATCATCACTTTGTGCCAAATATTGTCTCAGGCGCTGGAGAATATGGCTGCAACTTGTGGACAGGGAAAATGTCTGTTTATTGTTGTATTGTACTCTCCCAGGTGCTTAGTACAGTGCTCTGCACACAGTAAACACTCAATAAATATGGCTGAATAAATGAATGGATGCAATGTTCGGACATAGTGAGAATCAAAGTGGTCCATGTTTTTATCTGTTCATTATTCTGGCCATCCACTCTCTTGTCTGACCTTCATTTGTATTTTCAGTCAACTCAGATTTCTAGAGTTGTTCCCTTTAGGCACTTGATATTCACCCCATCCTTAGCACTTATGTACACATCTAATTTATTTTAATATCTGTCTCCTTATGTACACATCTGTAATTTATTTTAATATTTGTCTCCCCCTCTAGACAAACTGCTGGGGGGAACAGGTCTGCCAACTCTATCAACTGTAATAATAATGATGGTATTTGCTAAGTGCTTACTATGTGCCAGGCACTGTTCTAAGCACTGGGGTAGATACAAGATAATTGGGTTGGACACAGTCCCTGTCCCACATAGGTCTCACAGTCTTAATCCCCATTTTACAAATGAGGGCTTACTGGAAAGAGCACGGGTTTGGGATTCACAGAATGTGGGTTCTAATCCCAGTTTAGCCACTTGTCCGCTATGTGACCTTAACTTCTCTGTGCCTCAGTTGCCTCATCTGGAAAATGGGGATTAAGACTGTGAGTCCCATGTGGGACAATTGAAATGCCTTGTATCTACCCCAGTACTTAGAACAGTGCTTGATACATAGCAAGCACTTAACAAATATCATCATTATTATTATGGGAAGTACAAGTTGGCAACATATAGAGACGGTTCCCTACCCAACGGGAATTGAATGACTGAGTGAACATCCTCCCTCCATGACCCTTTGCATTTGAGCTTTTTTTCCTGTAGAGCTATGTTAACCTAACACTGTCTCAATCCCCTGCACCCTTCCTCCTCCCCCTCCCCTACTTTCCACTGTCATTGCCACTGGGTGGGGGAGGTCCCCTTTTCCAGTTAGCCCGGGCTAGGGCTCCAGTCAGAGAGCAAGTGGTGGAAACAGCAAGTGGTGGTTGAAGTCCAGGAGCTCCTCCTCCCACCAATCCACTACCACAAGCCTTTCACCTTTTCCTCTCCAGCATCCCTCACTTACTCCTGCTCCATGATGCTATTGATGCCTGTCTACTTGTTTTGTTTTGTTGTCTGCCTCCCGTTCTCTAGACTGAGCCAGTTGTTGGGTAGGGATTAATCTCTATTTGTTGCCAAATCGTATTTTCCAAGCACTTAGTACAGTGCTCTGTACACAGTAAGAGCTTGTTTTGTTGTCTGCCTCCCCCTTCTAGACTGTGAGCCCGTTGTGGGCAGGGATTCATAATGATGGCATTTGTTAAGCGCTTACTATGTGTGAAGCACTGTTCTAAGCTCTGGGGGGGAAACAAGGTGATCAGGTTGTCCCACGTGGGGCTCACAGTCTTAATCCCCATTTTACAGATTAGGTAACTGAGGTTCAGAGAAGTTAAGTGACTTACCCAAGGTCACACAGCAGACATGTGGCAGAGCTGGGATTAGAACCCATGACCTCTGACTCCCAAGCCAGGGCTCTTTCCACTGAGCCATGCTGCATCTATCTCTGGCCAAATTGTACTTTCCAAGCGCTTAGTACAGTGCTCCACACACAGTAAGCACTCAATACAATTGAATGAATGAATGAATGAAAAGTGCTTTGGCACATAGTAAGTGCTTAACAAATACCATCATCATTATTATTATTATTTGTGCCTCAGTTCCCTCACCTGTAAAATGGGGATTGAGACTGTGAGCCCCATGTGGGACAGGGACTGGGTCCAACCTGATTTGCTTGTCTCCACCCCGGCATTTAGTACAGTGCCTGACACACAGTAGGTGCTTAACAAATACCATACTTATTAGAAGCAGCGTGGCTTAGTGGAAAGAGCACAAGCTTGGGAGTCAGAAGACGTGGGTTCTAATCCCAGCTCCACCACCTGTCTGTTGTGTGACACTGGGTAAGCCACTTAACTTCTCTGGGCCTCAGTTACCTCATCTATAAAATGGGATTAAGACTGTGAGCCCCACGTGGGACAACCTGATTACCTTGATTCTACCCCAGCACTTTGCCTGGCATCTAGTAAATGCTTAACAAATACCATTATTATTATTAGGGGTGGACTCCTGGGGCAACCCCGCCCAGCCAAGCAGTCGCTGATGGCTGAACCAGGACCTCCTGGGAACAATACCCAAGTTACTTCCTTGCTGGGCCATCAAGGAAGATGATAAATGATTCAAAAGCCTGCAGGAAAAAACTACCATAATTTAAACTGCTGATATATAATAATAAAGGTGTTTAAATGCTTACTACATGCAAAGCACTGTACTGAGCACCAGGGTAGATCCTGGATAATTAGGTCTCACATGAGATTCACAGTAAATAGGGAAGCAGCGTGCCTATTATTCTTATAGTATTTGTTAAGTGCTTACTATGTTCCAAGCACTGGGGTAAATACAAGGTAATCAGGTTATCCCACGTGGGGCTCACAGTCTCAACCCCATTTTACAACTGAGGTAACAGGCACAGAGAAGTTAAGTGACTTGCCCAAGGTCACACAGCAGACAAGTGGCAGAGCAGGGATTAGAACCCATGACCTCTGACTTCCAAGCCTGGGCTCTTGCCACTAGGCCGTGCTGCTCCTAGTGGAAAGAACGCAGACCTAGGAGTCAGAGGATGTGGGTTCTAATCCCACTTGTCTGCTGTGCTACCTTGAGCAAGTCAATTGACTTCTGTGCCTCAGTTGCCTCATTCATTCATTCATTCATTCAATCATATTTATTGAGCGCTTACTGTATGCAGAACACTGTACTAAGCACTGGGGAAGTACAAGCTGGCAACATATAGAGACTGCCCCTACCCAACAGTGGGCTCCCAGTCTAGAAGGGGGAGAAAGAGAACAAAACGAAACATATTAACAAAATAAAATGAATAGAATAAATATGTACAAATGAAATCAATCAATCAATCAATCAATCAATTGTATTTACTGAGTGCTTACTGTGTGCAGAGCACTGTACTAAGCGCTTGGGAAGTACAAGTTGGCAACATATAGAGACAGTCCCTACCCAACAGTGGGCTCACAGTCTAAAAGGGGGAGACAGAGAACAAAACCAAACATACTAACAAAATAAAATAAATAGAATATTTATTCTATTCTATTAAATAAATAAATAGAGTAATAAATACATACGAACATATATACATATATACAGGTGCTGTGGGGAGGGGAAGGAGGTAAGGCGGGGGGGATGAAGAGGGGGAGTAAAACGGGGACTGAGACTATGAGCCCCATGTGGGACATGGATCATGCCCAACCTGATTAACTTGTATCTATCCCAGCACTCAGTACAGTGCCTGGCACAGAATAAGTAGATTCTTAAATGTATGAAAAGACTATTGAATCCCCAGTTGGCTTCAAGGCTCTCCATCACCTTGCCCCCTCCTACCTCACCTCCCTTCTCTCCTTCTAAAGCCCAGCCCGCACCCTCCTCTCCTGTGCCACTGATCTCCTCAGTGCCTCGTTCTCGCCTGTCCCACCGTCAACCCCCGGCCCACATCATCCCCCTGGCCTGGAATGCCCTCCCTCTGCACATCCGCCAAGCCAGCTCTCTTCCTCCCTTCAAAGCCCTACTGAGAGCTCACCTCCTCCAGGAGGCCTTCCCAGACTGAGCCCCCTCCTTCCTCTCCCCCTCCTCCCCCTCCCCATCCCCCCGCCTGACCTCCTTCCCCTCCCCCACAGCACCTGTATATACGTATATATGTTTGTACATATTTATTACTCTATTTTATTTGTACATATTTATTCTATTTTATTTTGTTAATATGTTTTGTTTTGTTGTCTGTCTCCCCCTTCTAGACTGTGAGCCCACTTTTGGGTAGGGACCGTCTCTATATGTTGCCAACTTGTACTTCCCAAGCGCTTAGTACAGTGCTCTTCACACAGTAAGTGCTCAATAAATACAATGGAATGAATGAATGAAGAAACTGAGGCATATAGAAATTAAGTGACCGTTTACTTGTTTTGATGTCTGTCTCCCCCATTCTAGACTGTGAGCCCGTTGTGGGCAGGGATTGTCTCTGTTGCTGAATTGTACTTTCCAAGCGCTTAGTACAGTGCTCAGCACACAGTAAGTGCTCAATAAATATGACTGAATGAATGAAAATGAAACAGGAGGTAAGTGGCAGAGCTAGGATCGGAACCCAGGGCCTCTGAATCCCAGGCCCAAACTCTTTCCCCCGGGGCCAAGCTGCTTCTTGTCTGATGAGGTTAGAGGCGTGGTCCAGTGGAAATAGCCCAGGATTTTGTGTCAGGAGACCCTTGGTTTAGCCCAGTTCTGTTGTGGCCTTGTATAAGCCACTCATTCATTCATTCAATCACATTTATTGAGCACTTACTGTGTGCAGAGCACTGTATTAAGTGCTTGGGAAGTACAAGTTGGCAACATACAGAGACGGTCCCTACCCAACAGTGGGCTCATGTCTCTGTCTCAGTTTCCTCCTCTGCAAATTGGACATAAAACACCCTCTCTCCTTATGTTCTAGTTTATGAACCCCTTGTAGGAAGGAAGTGTTTACGAGCTGAAAATGATCACATCTACCCCAGTTTAGTGCAATGCTGAATACATAATAAGTGTTTAATGACTATGCTAATGATAATTATTGTATTGTTAAGTTGAATTGACTTGGAAGCTAAGCAGTAAGAGTGCATGTGGCCTGCATGTCAGAGTGCCCTAGCCAGGCTCACAGGGGAAGAGAGAACCACTAACCTCCTCACTGTGCCTCGTTCTTGCCTGTCCCACTGTCGACCCCCGGCCCATGTCCTTCCCCTGGTCTGGAATACCCTCCCTCCCCACATCCGCCAAGCTAGCTCTCTTCCTCCCTTCAAGGCCCTACTGAGAGCTCACCTACTCCACGAGGCCTTCCCAGATTGAGCCCCCTCCTTCCTCTCCCTCTCCATCCCTTTGCCTTACTTCCTTCCCCTCCCCACAGCACCTGTATATATGTATATCTGTTTGTATGTATTTATTACTCTATTTATTTATTTTATTTGTACATATTTATTCTATTTATTTTATTTTGTTAATATGTTTTGTTTTGTTCTCTGTCTCCCCCTTCTAGACTATGAGCCCACTGTTGGGTAGGGACTGTCTCTATATGTTGCCAACTTTTACTTCCCAAGCGCTTAGTACAGTGCTCTGCACACAGTAAGTGCTCAATAAATGCGATTGAATGAATGAATGAATGAATATAGCTATAATTCTATTTATTCTGACGGTTTGACACCTGACTACATGTTTTGTTTTGTTGTCTGTCTCACCCATCTAGACTGTGATCCCGCCGTTGGGTAGGGACCGTCACCATATGTTGCCGCCTTGTACTTCCCAAGCACGTAGTACAGTGCTCTGCACACAGTAAACGCTCAATAAATACAATCGAATTAATGAATGAATAAATACGATTGAATGAATGAAAGTAACGTGACCTAGTGGAAAGAGCACTGGTTCGGGAGTCAGAGAACTGGGCTTCTAATGCCAGATCTGCCACTTGTGTGACCTTGGGCAAGTCACTTCTCTGTGCCTCAGTTTCCTCAACGGTAAAATGGGGGTTCAATACCAACTGCATAGACTGTCTGCCCCATGTGGGACAGGGATAGTGTCCAATCTGATTAACTTGCATCTACCCCAGAGCTTAGAACAGTGCCTGGCACGTAGTAAGTGCTTAACATATGCCATCATCATCATCACCATAACTGGAAAAATACTACCATGGAACATTAAGGAGGCTAGGGAGACTCTTCTTCAGCCTCTGCCAGACTGTAGAAATGTGGAGGGTGGGATGGGGCAAAGGTAAATCTCTAGTGAATTCATTTCAGTGACGATCCACACTTAGATCACTTGTAGAGGATGGATTTCTCCTGGTTGGCTTGAAACCTAAACCACCTTCCCACATTCCCACTTCCTGGCCTATTCTCAGATCCTGGCAGTGGGAGGGCAGCTGGAACTTGGTCTTTTTTTTTCCTTTTTAGCCCCATTTGGTTTGAGAGGACAGCACACAGGCCTTCTCTCCCCCTGCTCCCCTCTCCCCAACCCCCCTCCTAATTTTACCAAGTCCAGGCCTTCAGATTTTTCTAATAATTACTTTTCTTTACTTTTATCACCTTCTGTACTTGAGTATTTAGCAATAAAACCACTTTGTTGAATCAGGAATATCCCTGTTTGGCCAACAATTTCAAATTGTCTCAGAGAATTCCAGAGGTGCACATTTTGCCTTGCCCTTATTTTATCTTTGAGTACAATTCTTTTGTCTACAAAATCTAGATGGCATGAATGGTCCTTCCACCCTAATGCTATTTTGGCTGCTCATTTCCCCATTTTTCCATTAGTTCAAAAAGTAACTACTGACCATTTTGCATATATTTCAATCCTATCACTTAATATTGAAGTGGTTTGGCAAGCATGCAATTAAATATTCAAACGCAGTAAAGAGATTATGCTTTTTAAGCTCCAAATCCAGGCTCAATCTCTGACAAAGCTTGTTTTGTAACCTGCAGGATCTACTCAAAACTATTTAAAAGCCATCTCAGCAATAGACTTCTCCCTTCTTCTCCAGGGATAAATGAGATTTGTAAACAGTATTTCACCATCTTTCTACTATGTCAACTAACACAATAAAGACTAACATAATAGCAAATGATTACTTCAACATTTTAAAGTGTCCATATCAAGCCCATTTGATTTTTGAATTCAGATTCACAACAATAATTAGTGATAACAATAATTGGTGTTTTTTCATGGTATTTGTTACTACATATCAAACACTGTTTTAAGCAGTTGGGTAGATGCAAGTTCATTTGGCTGAACACAGTCCCTGTCCCATATGGGGCTCACAAACTAAGTAGGAGGGAGAACAGGAGAACTGAGGCACAGAGAAATTAAGTGACTTGCCCAAGGTCACTCAGGAAGCAATTGAAAGAGCCAGGATTAGAATTTATTGTGGGCAGGGAGTATGAGAAGCAGCGTGGCTCAGTCGTAAGAGCCTGGGCTTTGGAGTCAGAGGTCATGGGTTCAAATCCCAGCTCCACCAACTGTCAGCTATGTGACTTTGGGCAAGTCACTTAACTTCTCTGTACCTCAGTTACCTCATCTGTAAAATGGGGATTAAAACTGTGAGCCCCCGTGGGACAACCTGATCACCTTGTAACCTCCCCAGGACTTAGAACAGTGCTTTGCACATAGTAAGCGCTTAACAAATACCATCATTATGATTATTATGTCTACCAGCTATTGTACTTTCCTATGAGCTTAGTACAGTCCTCTGCACACAGTAAGCACTCAATAAATAGTATTGATTGATTGATTGGAGTATTTATTGTTTACTCTGTGCCAAGCACTGTACTAAGTGCTGGGGTATATACAAGATAATCAGGTCACAGTTCCTGTCTCACATGGGACTCACAGCCTATTACGAGGGAGAACAGGTTATTGTAGTCCCACCAAGGCACAGAGAAGTTAAAGGGCTTAACTAGTATCACCCAGCAGGCAAGTGTTGGAGATGGGATTAATTCAAACCCAGGTCCCCTAACTCCCAGGCTCCTGTTCTTTCGCTAGGCTAAGTTGATTTCACCTGGATGAAATCTCAGGTTTCAGAATCGCAAACAATTCTAAATCAAGTACCAAGAGTCCTCTTTTGACCCAGAACACATACCAAGTGAATTCCAGTTTCCCTAATTTAGTTCTGGGATGGCTAAAGCATGGGCCTGCAAATCAGAAGGACCTGATTTCTGATCCTGTCTCTGCACTTGTCTGCTGCGTAACCTTGGGCAAGTCACTTAACTTCTCTGTGCCCCAGTTACTTCATCTATAAAATGGATAGACTTAGGTGGGACAGGGTCTGTGTCCAATCTGATTAACATAATAGTAATAATGATGGCATTTATTAAGAACTTACTATGTGCAAAGCACTGTTCTAAGCACTGGGGAGGTTACAAGGTGATCAGGTTGTCCCACAGTGGGCTCACATTCTTCATCCCCATTTTACAGATGAGGCAACTGAGGTCCAGAGAAGTTAAGTGACTCGCCCAAAGTCACACAGCTGACAAGTGGTGGAGCAGGGATTTGAACCCATGACCTCTGACTCCAAAGCCTGTGCTCTTTCCACTGAGCCATGCTGCTTCTCAACGTGCATCACAGTGCTTAGTACAGTGACTGGCACATAGTAAGAGCTTAACAAATACCATAAAAAAACTAAGCAAAGAAACTCAGAAGTACAGAGATTCTCAGCAAAGCAATTTTAAGAGTTTTACATGTCTTATTTTATTTTGTCAAATACTAAAACATCTTGGCTGTGCAATTGAGTCTAGTCTTCTAAATCAGTAGTTGGTATAAAGAAATTTCAGAATAAAGAATAGTTGTCCCATCCCTTGGTTTGTTGTGATCAGAGCTTACTTTCCCAACTTTTTAAGAAAGGATATGGCATTACTATATCTGATATAATGCTCCTTTTAGAATTTTTCTACCTGTGCAGCATTTGATTGGAGTCGTTTTGACAAATACTTAGCTCTGTGATTGAATTCAGCCTTTTGAATATTTCAAGTCTTAACTAAATCATGATCAAAGTAAGCCTGAGAAGAAACCAGAACTGCGAGATTTGGTAGAGTAGTTGTTTTTTAATTCAAGAAGCCAAGTTTATTTTTAGCTCTGAGAGAATATAAAATCACAACAATTAGATTTGGAAAAGAAAAACATGCACACCCATTCATGCCATTTTACAACTGGCAGATCTTCTCTTTAATGTTTAATGAGAAACTGCTAGAGGAAAACGGTTTTTGGATTTGAGCAGAGAACTTGGCAGGAGATTGCTTATTGACACCTAATTTTGATCATATGGGCAAACTGTAGTTCTATCTATAACCAATTAAATGAGAAAAGTACATTGATTCAAATGTCCATCACCAAAACCTGCCGGTCTCACCTCACATCGCCAAGATCTGCCCTTTCCTCTCCATCCAAACCACTACCTTGCTGGTTCAATCTCTCATCCTATCCTGACTAGATTACTGCATCAACCTCCTCTCTGATCTCCCATCCTCCTGTCTCTTCCCACTTCAGTCTATACTTCACGCTGCTGACTGTATCATCTTTGTGCAGAAACGCTTTGGGCATGTTACGCCCCTCCTCAAAAATCTCCAGTGGCTGCCTGTCAACCTACGCATCAAACAAAAACTCCTCACTCTTGGCTTCAAGGCTCTCCATCACCTCACCCCAATCTTACCTTACCCCCATCCTACCTCACCACCTTTCTCTCTTTCTACAGCCCAGCCCACACCCTCCGCTCCTCTGCCGGTAACTTCCTCACTGTACCTCGTTCTCGCCTGTCCTGCCGTCGACCCCCGGCCCACGTCCTCCCCCTGGCCTGGAATGCCCTCCCTCCACACATCCGCCAAGCTAGCTCTTTTCCTCCCTTCAAAGCCCTACTGAGAGCTCACCTCCTCCAGGAGGCCTTCCCAGACTGAGCCCCCTTTGTCATCTCCTCCTCCCCATCCCCCCCAGCCCTACCTCCTTCCCCGCCCCACAGCACCGGTATATATGTTTGTACAGATTTATTACTCCATTTAGTTTCCTTGTACATATTTACTATTCTATTTATTTTGTTAATGATGTACATTTAGCTTTAATTCTATTTGTTCTGATGACTTGACACCTGTCCACATGTTTTGTTTTGTTGTCTGTCTCCCCCTTCTAGACTGTGAGCCCGTTGTTGGGTAGGGACCATCTCTATATGTTGTCAACTTGTACTTCACAAGTTCTTAGTATGGTGCTCTGCACACAGTAAGCACTCAATAAATATGATTGAATGAATGAAATGTCCAAATGCCTTATATTTTTAGCTCCAACATATAATTATTCAACTATTAGGGAAAAAGATCCAGCACAGCCTGAAGACATGCAAATGTTTTAGAATGCTAAATCCAAGTCATCAGCACATGTTTGGTGCCATGTTGAAAATCTAGGACACCCCTAAAAGAAAAAAGAAAAACTGCACAGACCTGGGAGCACTATATTTCATTCCAGGACCATGTTATAGGAAAGAAATGTTAATCACCTGGCAATCTGGTGTATCTTTAAAACCAGATTAGGTTAGTATGATTGGCAGTTTTGTATCATCAATCAATCAATCAATCAATCGTATTTATTGAGTGCTTACTGTGTGCAGGGCACTGTACTAAGCGCTTGGGAAGTACAAGTTGGCAACATATAGAGTCAGTCCCTACCCAACAGCGGGCTCACAGTCTAGAAGGGGGAGACAGAGAACAAAACCAAACATATTAACAAAATAAAATAAATAGAATAGATATATACAAGTAAAATAAATAGAGCAATAAATATGTACAAACATATATACATATATACAGGTGTGGAGAAGGGAAGGAGGTAAGATGGTGGGGAGAGAGAGGGGGATGGGGGGAGAGGAAGGAGGGGGCTCAGTCTGGGAAGGCCTCCTGGAGGAGGGGAGCTCTCAGTAGGGCCTTGAAGGGAGGAAGAGAGCTAGCTTGACGGATGTGGGGAGGGAGGGCATTCCAGGCCAGGGGGATGACGTGGGCCAGGGCTTGTCAGCGGGACAGGCGAGAATGAGGCACGGTGAGGAGATTAGCGGCAGAGGAGCGGAGGGTGCGGGCTGGGTTGTAGAAGGAGAGAAGGGAGGTGAGGTAGGAGGACACGAGGTGATGGAGAGCCTTGAAGCCGAGGGTGAGGAGTTTCTGCCTGATGCACAGATTGATTGGTAGCCACTGGAGATTTTTGAGGAGGGGAGTAACATGCCCAAAGCGTTTCTGGACAAAGACAATCCGGACAGCAGCATGAAGTATGGACTGAAGTGGGGAGAGACATGAGGATGGAAGATCAGAGAGGAGGCTGATGCAGTAGTCCAGACAGGATAGGATGAGAGCTTGAACGAGCAAGGTAGCGGTTTGGATGGAGAGGAAAGGGTGGATCTTGGCAATGTTGCGGAGCTGAGACCGGCAGGTTTTGGTGACGGCTTGGATGTGAGGGGTGAATGAGAGAGCAGAGTTGAGGATGACACCAAGGTTGTGGGCCTGTGAGACGGGAAGGATGGTAGTGCCGTCAACAGAGATGGGAAAGTCAGGGAGAGGGCAGGGTTTGGGAGGGAAGACAAGGAGTTCAGTCTTGGACATGTTGAGTTTTAGGTGGTGGGCAGACATCCAGATGGAGATGTCCTGAAGGCAGGAGGAGATGCGAGCCTGGAGGGAGGGGGAGAGAGCAGGGGCAGAGCTGTAGATCTGGGTGTCATCAGCGTAGAGATGATAGTTGAAGCCGTGGGAGCGAATGAGGTCACCAAGGGAGTGAGTGTAGATCGAGAACAGAAGGGGAGCAAGAACTGAACCTTGGGGAACCCCCACCGTAAGGGGATGGGAAGGGGAGGAGGAGCCTGCAAAAGAGACTGAGAATGAATGACCGGAGAGGTAAGAGGAGAACCAGGAGAGGACGGAGTCTGTGAAGCCAAGGTTGGATAGCGTGTTGAGGAGAAGGGGGTGGACCACAGTGTCGAAGGCAGCTGAGAGGTCGAGGAGGATTAGGGCAGAGTAGGAGCCGTTGGATTTGGCAAGCAGGAGGTCATTGGTGACCTTTGAGAGGGCAGTTTCTGTGGAATGTAGGGGACGGAAGCCAGACTGGAGGGAGTCGAGGAGAGAGTTGGTGTTGAGGAATTCGAGGCAGCACATGTGGACGACTCGTTCAAGGAGTTGGAAAGGAATGAGAGGAGGGAGATGGGGTGATAACTAGAAGGTGAGGTGGGGTCAAGAGAGGGTTTTGTATCATGTCCCTAAACAACTTAGAGGAAAACCAATATAGAAAATGGTTTTGGGATTGTCTTCCCAGAGGAGAGTCAAAGCTGAGATTCTTCCTTTATCATAAGCATGTTATTGCCAACTGTGGCATCTCTATTAAGCTTGTTCTCTTACCTAAACATTCCTATTACTGCCATCTTCCAAGTTTGTCACTTCTACTGCTTTGACAGCACAAACACTACACTGTAAAATCTGTCAGTCCAGTTGATTTCCTACAGCTTCTGACACTTGCAGCTTTTTAATATCAAGCTGTCAGCACACCTAAGAGAAAAGCAGGTGCTTTTATGTTCAGAGCTGTTACTGTGACTACCATCAGGCATACTTTAATCATTAGCCTTTTAGAGCAATGGAATTCAAACTTTAATAACCTTAGAGTCCCAGGCTGAAAAAAGTGTTTGGCATAAATGTACCCCGGGATTAAGCTTGCACACTTTCCTGGGGCAATCAGTTAGAAAAAAATAAAAATAAAAAAGGTCATTTTTATAAGGTTAATGTCCTCTTTGCTTTTATGTTTATATGTTTTTAAATGCATATTTTGTTTCCCTTTCCTGGGCAAAAGACTCAGTGGTATTTACTTGAAAGTCAAGTTGGTTAGTGCTGAAATTTTCTACTAAAGGGTGCAATTGGTCAGTTAAGTAGCTCTTTGTGTTATTTTAGGTGTTGGCATACCATAAAATAATTACGTACCTTTCCTTTTTCTGCCAACACTTGATTTCAGTCACATTGCCCGGTATTTTTGAAAAAGAAGAAGTGTCATGACACTCTCTTTTACCACAAGACTGTAGTAACTTCTAGACCATAAACTTTGAAAGGGCATGGAGGCAACCGTTCCACATCTAGCAAGATTGCTTCCTTCTTTCAATGTGGCAAGTAAAAGCCCCTAAGTGATCCTAATGTACTTCTCAAGGGGGACGGTGGGGAGGAAGAATGTTTTCCTTTCCACTTCCCCTACACTTGTGGGTCCATTTTAGGGGTGAGGAAGAGGAAATGGAGGAGATAAAGAGGAAGTTGTGGGCAGGGATCATGTCTACCAACTCTATTGCACTCTCCCAAATGCTTAGTCACCTTTCAGAGTGGCACCTGGAGAGTTTCCAGTACTCTACCAGTCTTGGCTACAGAAGGGAGAGTCTAACAGAGGCATATCCATTTCTTTCCTAGCTTGGGCAGTGGCTAGAGAGTGGAAGGCAATCTGCTACAAGTCAAAACTCACCTGTTCTAGGTAACAGCGGCATGGGAGAGAGTCGATGACAGAGACTTGTTTACTGCGTGGAAGGAGGCAATGGTAAACTGCTTCTGAATTTCGACCAAGAAAATTCTATGGATACACTACCAGAACAATTACAGATGGAGTTGGGGCATTCTGGGAGAGATGTATCCATGGCATAGCTAAGGGTTCGACATGACTTGACAGCATAAGACAACAACAACAAAATTACTTAGTACAGTGCTCTGCATACAGCAAGCACTCCATAAAATACTACCGAAGTACTGTCATCTAGGTAATAACCAGCTTGGCTCTGTGAAGGTAAAATCTGATGAGGCTGATCTAGTTTCTATGGCTGAGTGATGGGCCTTGCTTAGATTGATGTCTGTCTATTTCATATATATATATATATATATATATATATATATATATATATATATACACACACACACACATACACACACACATATATATATATACACATATATGGTATTTGTTAAGCACTTACAATTTGCCAAGCATTTTATTAAGTGCTAGGGTAGATATAAACTAATCAGGTTTTTTGTCCATGTCCTACATGGGGCTCACAGGTATCTGAGGCACAGAGAAGTTAAGTGACTTGCCCAAGGTCCCACAACAAACAAGTGGTAGACACGCTGCTTCTCTCTCTTTCTCTCTCTCGATAATATAGAACAGGGCACACACAGTATCTTGACTTTAGATACTGAAGTATAAATTGGGAATATAAGGTTTAGATCCCAAAACCAGCCAGAGAAACCAACCGAACTTGAAGTGTCAGTGAACCAAAAGTCAATTTGATTGGTACTTTTCAGGAATAGGTCCCGGGCGCTACTATTTTAGAATTAGCTGGGAACAAGGAATAGATTAAGATGACTTCAAACCAAATGAGGTGATTCTTAGGCTCTTGAACAAAAGAACCACGGGGAATTGGAGAAATGGCCAGAGACAAGTAGGAAAAAAAAATCAAGTTCACTTGAAGAATGGTTCACTCAGAGAAGACAAACAAATGATACGAATCCATGATGGAGGATACCTGACTTGAAGTGTTGGGATATCACCTAATGAACAAGCAGCAATGTAGGGTCATGGTTAAACTACTGTGATCCTTGACTACAGAAACAGCATTCGGGATGTAGGCCCTGAGTCAGTCCTCTGGCAGCATAAGGCACTACTTATCAGGTACCAGTGAATGGGTCTGAGCCATAAAAAGTTAGAAGTTTGAGAATAATGAAAAAAGTGGTTCAGAGAAGGATTAGAAATAGAAAGATAATAATAATAATAATGATTATGGTATTTGTTAAGCACTTACTATGTGCCAAGCACTGCTCTAAGGGCTGAGGTAGATACCTGGTAATCAGGTTGTCTCACATGGGGTTCACAATCTTCATCCCCATTGTACAGATGAGGTAACTGAGGTACAGAGAAGTTAAGTGGCTTGCCCAAGGTCACATAGCAGACAAGTGGTGGAGCTGGGATAAGAACGCACGACCACTGACTCCCAAGCCCATGCTCTTTCCATTAAGCCACACTGCATTTCCTTATTGATGATTAAGATGATAAAGTGATAAGAAGGTAATACTTTTGATAATATCCATAGAGAAGCAGTGTGACTTAGTCGAAAGAGCATGGGCTTGGGAGTCAGAGGAGCAGAGGACATGGGTTCTAATCCCAGCTCTGCCACTTGTCTGCTGTGTGACCTTGGGCAAACCCCTTAACTTCTCTGTAAATCAATGACCTCATCAGGAAAATGGGGATTAAGACTGTGAGCCCCACGTGGGACAACCTGATTACCTTGTATCTACCCCAGCACTTAGAACAATGCTTGGCACAGAGTAAGCACTTAAAAAATATCAAAATTATCATTATTATTTATATTTATGTCTGTCTCCCCCTCTAGACTGTAAGCTCATTGTGGACAGTGAACTTGTCTGCCGACTCTGTTGTATTGTACTCTCTCAAGTGCTTAGTACAGTGCTCTGTGCCCAGTGAGTACTCAATAATTGAGTAAAGGACCTGGACTATGAATCCAGAGAAGAAGAGATGAAGGGGGACTAAGCAGCTAGTTTTCAAGAAGGTGAAATGCTAGTTCAAGTGGAAAGAGTCATTCGATGTGAGTCCTCGTCTCCACAAAGAGTAGAGTAAGAGGTAATGACATGAGCCATTTGTACAGGATGGCTTGGGGGCTGGAGAGGGGTGTGACTCCTGAGGGCAGGGGTTACACTAGGTGACACCTTGGGGTCCTTCTCAGATGCAAGACTGGAAATAGTGAGGCATAGTGGAAAGAGCACAGGCTTGGGAGTCAGAAGTGGGGAGTTTTAATCCTGAATCCACCACTTGCCTGCCTTGTGACCTGGGGCAAGCCGCTTAACATCTCCGTGCCTCGGTTGCTTCATCTGCAAAATGGGGATTAATAACCTGTTCTCCCTCCCCCTTGGCCTTGTAAGCCATCTGTTGAACAGGAACTGTGTTCAATCTGATTAACTTGTATCTACCTTAGCACTAAGAACAGTGCTTGACACATAGTGAGCACTTCACAAATACCATGAAGAAAAGCTGTTTTCTACCTTTCAGAGAATCACACCACTGGAATGGCAGGTGATTCCCAATTAGAGGAGGAAATGGGAAGGGAGAAGAGGAATCTACCCCTTGGGTATCCACAATGGCACCCAACATGTCCAGTCCTTGATATGAATGGGATTCAACATGGCAGATCTCCACAGTGACATCAGCTGTTTCTTCTGGCAGAGTTCCGTTTCTCTCCACTGCTGCCACCTGTTCTTGCACACTTATCTCTTCTAGAGTCATGAATACACAAAGGGAGAAAATTTGCATGGGCTAATGTCACCGACATTATGCAGAGTCTGCTGCGGAGAACAGAAAATGGCATGTTACAAAGGCATTTATTAAAATGCTACTGAAAAGCACGAAAGAGTCCAATAAAAACGCTACCCTTGGGAAATGAACCATGCCATTCTTTGTTCTAAGGGATGTTGGGAATTGAATTGACCTAATTCAACTTGGGTGGGTGAAATGTTTCACCAGGGAATTGAGAGTTGTTACAAAAAGTTGCTTTCTGGTGATATTTTACTGTCTGCCTCCCCCTTAGACTGTAAGCTCCTTGTGGGTAGGGATCACATCTACCAACTCTGTTGTGTTTTCCCAAGAGCTTAGTATGGAGCTCTGCAGCAACAGTAGTAAGCACTTAATGGGTGCAGAGCACTGTACCAAACACTAAAAAAGAATGCACAACTGCGAATTAGGCACAGTCACCAGCCTTTGGGAGCTCACAATCTAACAAATCTAACCATGTGCACACAGTAAGCCTCAATAAATGCCATCGATTGATTGATTCAGGGTACAAATTAGGAAGAGAAGGAAGTCTCATTTCAAATGTAGGAACAATATAAATGTTCCTAAATGTAGCTGTTTTAGAAGATTTGTTTATTCTATCAATTTGGTTGCAGAATCCTGTATGATTGAACTTTGATACCCCTTCTAAGTATTTCCTATTCACCATACAAGACTGACTATGGCAGGAGAAAGACTAATCAGCTGCCCTCCTTCAGTAAACCTCGGCTAATAAATAACTCCTGATATTCTGAAAAAAAATTGTGTTGAAATCTTTGAGGGAATAAATTTATGGACCACTTAACCTTCTGCCCAAGGAACAAATCCAAGTCATATGTGAATTATATGCCTCTGAGGAATAAGACCCAGCTTACACTGCCAAAAAGAAGCAGCGGAATACAGTGATTATCTGGATAATCCTGTAAAATTTCCATAGACCCGAAACTTAAGTTATAGAGACATTTTTAAAGTGCTCTTCAAAGTCCATGTAAATTTGCAGAAGAGATGAATTACTTTTCTTGAGGTTTTTTGAATAACTGCCTCAATTCATCATCACCAACAGCATTGACTGTGTATCTACTGTTTTCTGGACACTGTACTAGGTGTTTGGGAATACTCAATGGAAGTAAAAGATTCAACCCCTATCCTCACAGAGCTTTCAGTCCAGGTGGAGATATATAAGCACAAATTCTCAAATGTACAATGGATAGAAGAGAAACAGCATGGATCAAAATGATGAAAAGAATAACTCAGTGACAAACCTGATATTCATACTTAAATTGTGAGTTTCACGTGGGACAGGAACTGTGTCCGGCCTGATTAACTTGTATCTACCTCTGTGCTTGGTTGTTTAGAACAGTGCTTGGCACATAGCAAGTACTTAAAAATGTAATAATAATAATAGTACACACAATAAGGATAAAGGTAACTGTTGTAATGACTTGACCAAGAAGATAAGGGGGCTTAATCAGGGAAGGCTGATATAGAAGAGACATGTTTAGGAGGGTTGAGAAGTTTTCCTTCAAAAATATAATCCTAATGTAAATTTAAGGTTAGGTCTGCAGTCAATACCACGGACATCCTGAGTAGGTTCCAACTGATCACCCCACCTGCCCTCCAAAAATGCAAGAGGATACCAAGCTTCCTGAAGCCAGAGGGAGAATAGTGTGAAAATCTGAAGCAACGCTGTGAGAAATTTGAACCTTTAAGACCAAGCAAGGTAGATAGCCTAAGAGGGATAATGTCTGATCTGAACTGCTGAAGAAAGAAGTGTGGCCTACTGGAGAGAGAATGGGCCTGGGAGCCAGAAGGCTCTGGGTTTTAATCCTAAACCAATTACTTGCTGTGTGACCTTGGACAAATCACTTAACTTCTCTGTTTCCTCAACTGTAAAATGGGGATGCTTGTTCCTCCTCCTACGGAGTCTGTGAGCCCCATGTGGGATAGGGACTGTACCTGACCTAATTAACCTGTACCTAGCCCACTGCTTAGAACAGGGTTTGACAAATAGTGGGCACTTGAATACCTTAAACAAACTCAAAACTTCACTGGACCAAACATGTTATGTAGACTTACGGGCAATTATTGTAGGAATTACAAACTTTGTGTTTTCTCTGATGTCAGAGGTCCCAGGGCCTAGGACCAGAAATACTTGGTGTCAAGCACTGTTTTATGTGCTGGGTTATATAAAAGTTAATCAGGTTGGACACAGTTGGGGATCACATTCCCTATAGCAGGCAGAACAGGTACTGAATCCCCATTTTACAGTAGAGGAAATTGAGGCACAAACAAGTCGAGTGACTTGCCCGAGGTCACGCAGCAAGCATTTGGCAGAGCCGGATTAGAGAACCTGGGTTCTCTGACTCTCAGGCCCGTGCTCTTTCCACTAGGCTAGGGTGCTTCCCCAATCGCAAGATATGCAGTGTGTGACAGACTCCAATTCATGTTGTTCATTCAGAAAGATTATCCTTGCTGTTGGCTGCATTGGCTATTTCTGGCACCTGGGGGTACTTCTGAGTTTGCCTCTTGGTATAACAATCTTTAAGTCCCTAAGCATCTAGAAAGTCACCCCACCCCCTCTCCTCCTCCTTATGTGCCTTTCTTTATTCCCAGTTTCTTCCCCTTTGGGTAATTTATTTGTGTTGCTCCCACGCCAGAGTAGAAACTCTAAGTTTTGTGTGAAATTGATGTCATGTTAGTACCATAATCTGATTACCATTTCCAGATAGATGCTGGCTGCTATAGCCCAGTTACCTACTGCTCTACTTTGTCTAAACGTGCTAGTGTGGTGGCTGGCCAGCAGAATCAGAGCTGGCATACAATTCTGGCTCTCTAATGGGCCTCAATTCTTTATAAACTCGTTGTGGGCAGAGAATGTGTCATTCATTCATTCGATCGCGTTTATTGAGCACTTACTGTGTGCTGAGCACTATACTAAGTGCTTGAAAAGTACAATGAAGCAATAAAGAGGGACAATCCCTGTCCTAGAGGGGGTGGAGACAGACATCAAAACAAGTAAACATCAATGTATAAATATATATATATGTATAATATATAAAAGGCATCAATATAAATGATATGATAATTATATGATGTCATATGTATAAAAGGCATCAATATAAATGAATAGAATGATAGATATGTGCACATCAAAAGAGTAAAGAGGCATCAATAAAAATAAATAGAATTATAGATATACACATATATATGTAAGTGCTGTGGGGTGGGGAAAGGGAGGAAAAACAACAGGAACAAATCAAGGTGACGCGGAAGGCTGGGGGAGCTAAGAAAAAGGGGGCTTAGTCTGGGAAGGCCTCTCAGAGGAGATGTGCCTTCAATAGGGCTTTGAAGGGATTTGTTTGGCGGATTTGAGGAGGGAGGGTGTTCCAAGCCAGAGGTAGGACTTGGGCCAGGGTTTGACAGCAAGACAGGTGAGATTGAGGCACAGTGAGAAGGTTAGCACCAGAGGAGTGAAGTGTGTAGGCTGGGATGTAGAAGGAGAGAAGGGAGGTAAGTTAAGAAGGGGAAAGGTGAGGGAGAGCTTTGAAGCCAATAGTGAGGAGTTTTTGTTTGATATGGAGGTTGACAGGCAACCAATGGAGATTTTTGAGTAAGGGCGGGGTGACATGCCCTGAAAGTTTCTGTAGAAAGATAATTCGGGCAGCAGAGTGAAGTACGGACTGAAGTGGGGAGAGGCAGGAGGTTGGGAGGTCAGAAAGGAGGCTGGTGCAGTAATCCAGCTGGGACAGGATGAGGAACTGTACTAACACGGTAGAGGCTTGGATGCAGAGGAAAGGGTGGATCTTGGAGATGTTGTGAAGGTGACTCTGGCAGGCTTTGGTGAGGATTGGATTGTGTGGGGTGAATGAGAAAGTGGAGTCAAGGATGACACCAATGCTGTGGGCTTGTGAGACGGGAAGGATGATTGTGCCACCCACAGTGATGGGAATGTTCCAGAGAGGACAGGGTTTCAGAGGGAAGATAAGGAGCTCAGTAATGGACATGTTGAGTTTTAAGAGGTGGGAGGACAGAGATGCAGAGATGCTCTGAAGGCAGGAGGAGATGCAACTCCAGAGGAAGGGAGAGAGAACAGGGAAGGAGATGTAGATTTGAGTGGCATCTGCATAGAGATAATAGTTGAAGCCATGGGAGCAAATGAGTTCTCCAAGGGAGTGAATGTTGATGGAGAATAGAAGGGGACCAAGAACTGACCCCTGAGGGACCCCTACAGTGAGGGGATAGAAGGGGAAGGAGGAGCCCATGAAGGAGACTGACAATGAATGGTCAGAGAGATAACCAGAGAACAAGGAGAACATGGAGTCAGTGAAGCTTAGGTTCGATAACATATTGATAAGGCCATGGTCCACAGTATCAAAGGCAGCTGAGGGGTAGGGAAGGATTAGGATGGAGTAGGAGCCATTGGATTTGGCAAGAAGTAAGTCATTGGTGACCTTTGAGAGGGCAGTTTCAGTGGAGTGAAGGGGGCGGAAGTCTGATTGGAGGAGGTCCAGGAGAGAGTTGGAGGAGAGGAATTCGAGGCAGCTAGTCTAGATGACTCACTCAAGAGTTTGGAGAGGAAGGGAAGTAGGGAGATGGGATGAAAACTGGAGGGGGCTGTGGGGTCAAGGGAGGGTTTTTTAGGATGGGGGAGACATGGGCATGTTTTGAAGGCAGTGGGGAAGAAGCCATTGGAGAGTGAGCGGTTGCAAGTGGTAGCTAAGGAGGGAAGAGGCGAGAGTTTTTATAAGGTGCAAAGTATTGTACTCTCTCAAGTGCTTAGTACAGTGCTCTGCACATAGTAAGTACTCAATAAATGATTGAATTAATTTTGCTTTCGTATGTGGTACAGGCTATGGCTTAGTGGAAAGAGCACAGGCTTGGGAGTCAGAGGCCATGGGTTCTAATCCCGGCTCCACCACTTGTCAGCTGTGTGACTTTGGGCAAGTCACTTAAGTCTCTGTCGCTCAATTACCTCATCTGTAAAATGGGGATTAAGACTGTGAGCCCCACCTGAGACAACCTGATAACCTGGTATTTACCCCAGTTCTTAGAACAGTGTTTGGCACATAGTAAGCGCTCAACAAATGCCATCATTATTATTATTATTATCATTATTACATAACTTTGGCATTAAGTTAATTGTTAATTCATAGCATTTTGCTGATTCTTGCTAAGCAATTCAAAATCTTTTTGTGGGTCTTCATATGTGTAAGCTTCCTGAGCACAGTCGTTAACATAAAGTGTTTTTTATGCAGAGAAGCAGCGTGGCTCAGTGGAAAGAGCACGGGCTTGGGAGTCGGAGGTCATGGGGTCTAATCCCAACTCTGCCTCTTGTCAGCTGTGTGACTTTGGGCTAGTCACTTAACTTCTTTGTGCCTCAATTACCTCATCTGTAAAATGGGGATTGAGACTGTGAGCCCCACGTGGGACAACCTGATCACCTTGTATCCCCACAGCGCTTAGAACAGTGCTTCACACATAGTAAGCGCTTAACAAATACCATCATCATCATTATTATTATTATGCCTGATTCAAGGGCTTTGAATGGTGCTTGTAGCTTGTTGAGTTAGGAGAGTTTCCTGGAGGACTGGAATTGTGTTCTAACATCAGAGTCCAGGTTCATCATTGTATACTGAAGAATGGCAATGTAGAATAAATGAAATTATACTAGACCGGTGAAACTATGCTTATCTCTCTTGATAACATTAAAAAGATTTAGTTTTGAGATAAGAGGCTGGAGAAGCAGCATGGTCTAGTGGAGAGAACTCAGGCCTAGGAGTCAGAGAACCTGGGTGCTAATCCTGGCTCCTTGTGGGGTGATCTTGGACAAGTCACTTAACTTCATTGTGCCGCAGTTCCCTCATATGCAAAATGGGGATTCAATACCTGTTCTCCCTGTTCCTTAGAAGAGGCCCATATGAGATCTGATTATCTTGCATCTTTCCCAGTGCTTAGTACAATGTTTGGCACATTATTATTATTATATTATATTTTAATAATAATATAATTATTATATCATCCCAGAGTAGACTTTCCACTGCCTATGCTGATGACTCCCAAATTTACCTCATGAACCCCAACCTCTCTCCTGTTCTATTATCTCACACTGATTTTCTATGATATTTATAGTCAAGCACTGTTCTAAATGCTGGGGTACATATAACAATCAGGATGGATGAAATCTCCATCCCATCTGGGGCTCCCAGTCTAAGTAGGAGGGCGAACAGATATTTAATCCCCAGTTTTACAGATGAGGAAATTGAGAGACAGAGAAGTAAGTGACTTTCCCAAGGTCACACAGTAGTTAAGTAGCACTGCTAGTATTAGAACCCAGATCTTCTGACTTTCAAGCCTGGGCTCTTTCCTCTAAGCCATGCAGCTTCTCACTTGTTCCTGTCTCTAGGACATTTCCCCATTGATGTCCCTTCAGCTTCTAAAATTAATATGTCTATAACTGAACTTCTCATCTGCCCTGCTTTTAACACATTCCTCTTCCCAACTTCCCCAGCTCTGTAGGCAATATCATTTTCCTCCCGGTAACAGAGAAGCAGTATGGCCTAGTGAAAGACCCTGGACTTGGGAGTCAGAGGATTTTAGTTAAAATTTTTGCTCCACCATTTCTCTGGGTGTATGATCTTGGGCAAGTCACTTAACTTCTCTGTTCCTCAGTTCCCTCATCTGCAGAATGGGAATTCAATGCCTGTTCTTCCTCCTACTTAGACTGTGAGCCCCATGGGGGGCCTGATTATCTTGTATCTACCCCAACACTTAGTATATTGCTTGGCACATAATATAATAATAATAATGGCATTTATTAAGTGCTTATTATGTGCAAAGCACTGTTCTAAGTGCTGGAGAGGTTACAAGGTGATCAGGTTGTCCCACAGGGGGATCACAGTCTTAATCCCCCGTTTCCAGATGAGGTAACTGAGGCACAGAGAAGTTAAGTGACTTGCCCAAAGTCACACAGCTGACAATTGGCAGAGCTGGGATTTGAACCCCTGACCTCTGACTCCAAAGCCTGTGCTCTTTCCACTGAGCCATGCTGGTTCCCCACATTTGACAAGTACCACAATTAATTAACCTTGGTATCATCTTCAACTTCTTACTCTCTTTCAACTCTTTCATTCAGCCTGTTGCTAAATCCCACCAGTCCATTATCCACATTATTTCTTAGCTCTGCTTCTTTCTACCCAATTGTCTAAACCCCTGGTTTAAGTTCTTGTCATTCCCCATTAGGGTTTAAGGACCTTCTGGGCAGGGAACATTTAATTTCTTGGTTTTGTACTTCCCAGGTGCCTAGTTCAGTGCATTGCAACCAGTGGGTGCTCAATAAGTAATAATAATGATGACATATATTAAGCGCTTACTATGTGCAAAGCACTGTTCTAAGCGCTTGGGAGGTTACAAGGTGATCAGGCTGTCCCAGGGGGTCTCACAGTCTTAATCCCCATTTTACAGACGAGGTAACTGAGGCACAAAGAAGTGAAGTGACTTGTCCTAAGTCACACAGCTGACAATTGGCAGAGCTGGGATTTGAACCCATGACCTCTGACTCCAAAGCCTGTGCTCTTTCCACTGAGCCACGCTGCTTCTCTAAGTATTATAACTATTATTACTACCAGTAAGGGAGAAGCATCTATCCAGTCAACTCTCACCCTGTTGGGTAGTCGGCTTGGGGGTAGTGGGAGAGGAAGCATAAAGTGGGAAGTTTCTTTGACTTCCGAGACCAAATGCTGGGGCCAGTGATTTTGCACAGCTGAAAATCAATTCCTTCTGCTGATGATTGGAGAGGTTGGACTAAGATGGAACTCCCAGAAGGTTTTTCTATTTACATCTCTCCACTCTTCAAAAACCTCCAATGGGCATCCATTCCGTGCACATCAAGAAAAAGCTCCAGACTATTGGCTCCAAGGTTCTCAACCAACTTTCTCTTTCTTACATACTCTGTGTCAATCAATCAATGGTATTTATTGAGTGCTTACTCTGTGCATAGTAGTGTACTAAGTGTTACGGAGAGAGCAATACTACAGAGTTAGCAGACATGTTCCCCTGCTCACGTGAGCTTACAATCTAGATGGGGAGACAGACATGAATGTAAATAAAACATCTGTAAATATGTAATTGAAAGAAATGTACGTAAGTGCTGTGGGTTCGAAGGTGGGGCAAATATCAAATGCCCAAAGTTCACAGATCCAAGTGCATAGATGATGCAGAAGTAAGAGGGGTCCAGGGAAAAGAGGGATATATCTGGGAAGGCATGTTGGAGGAAATGTACCATGTGTCAAGCACTGTTCTAAGCTCTGGGGTAGATACAGTACAATCAGATTGGACACAGGCCCTATCCCACACGAGGCTCAGAGTCTAAGTAGGAGGAATCCCCTGACCTTGGCTTCACAGACTCCGTCCTCTCCTGGTTCTCCTCTTATCTCTCCGGTCATTCATTCTCAGTCTCTTTTGCAGGCTCCTCCTCCCCCTCCCATCCTCTTACTGTGGGGGTTCCCCAAGGTTCAGTGCTTGGTCCCCTTCTGTTCTCGATCTACACGCACTCCCTTGGTGACCTCATTTGCTCCCACGGCTTCAACTATCATCTCTACGCTGATGACACCCAGATCTACATCTCTGCCCCAGCTCTCTCCCCCTCTCTCCAGGCTCGCATCTCCTCCTGCCTTCAGGACATCTCCATCTGGATGTCTGCCCGCCACCTAAAACTCAACATGTCCAAGACTGAACTCCTTGTCTTCCCTCCCAAACCCTGCCCTCTCCCTGACTTTCCCATCTCTGTTGACGGCACTACCATCCTTCCCGTCTCACAAGCCCGCAACCTTGGTGTCATCCTCAACTCCGCTCTCTCATTCACCCCTCACATCCAAGCCGTCACCAAAACCTGCCGGTCTCAGCTCTGCAACACTGCCAAGATCCGCCTTTTCCTCTCCATCCATACCGCTACCCTGCTCATTCAAGCTCTCATCCTATCCCGTCTGGACTACTGCATCAGCCTTCTCTCTGATCTCCCAGCCTCGTGTCTCTCCCCACTTCAATCCATACTTCATGCTGCTGCCCGGATTATCTTTGTCCAGAAACACTCTGGGCATATTACTCCCCTCCTCAAAAATCTCCAGTGGCTACCAATCCATCTGCGCATCAGGCAGAAACTTTTCTCCCTGGGCTTCAAGGCTGTCCATCACCTCGTCCCCTCCTACCTCACCTCCCTTCTCTCCTTCTACAGCCCAGCCTGCACCCTCCGCTCCTCTGCTGCTAATCTCCTCATCGTACCTCGTTCTCGCCTGTCCCGCCATCGACCCCCGGCCCACGTCATCCCCCGGGCCTGGAATGCCCTCCCTCTGCCCATCCGCCAAGCTAGCTCTCTTTCTCCCTTCAAGGCCCTACTGAGAGCTCACTTCCTCCAGGAGGCCTTCCCAGACTGAGCCCCCTCCTTCCTCTCCCCGTCGTCCCCCTCTCCATCCCCCCATCTTACCTCCTTCCGTTCCCCACAGCACCTGTATATATGTATATACGTTTGTACATATTTATTACTCTATTTATTTATTTATTTATTTTACTTGTACATATCTATTCTATTTATTTTATTTTGTTAGTATGTTTGGTTTTGTTCTCTGTCTCCCCCTTTTAGACTGTGAGCCCACTGTTGGGTAGGGACTGTCTCTATATGTTGCCAACCTGTACTTCCCAAGAGCTTAGTACAGTGCTCTGCACACAGTAAGCACTCAATAAATATGATTGATGATGATTTTACAGGTGTGGAAACTAGAGCACAGAGAAATTAAGTGACTTGTCCATCTAGTGTTTTTCTCTACTTCTCTCTATCTGTGAGCTACACTCATCCAAAGTGAATCTTCTCACTGTCCCTTTTACCTCTTCCACCTTGGATCTATGCTCATATTTCCCAATAGTAAGAATAATTGTGGAATTTATTGAGTGTCTATTCTGCACTAAGCACTTTACTAAGTGCTGCGGTAGGCACAATATATTGAGATCATTCCCCCTGCCTGCATCTCCCTCCACCTTTCAAATTAGCCAGACCACAACTCTCCCCGCTTTCTTTGTCAAAGAGGGTGGGATACACTGCTTTGTTCAAGAGGGTGGGATCCTCTGCCTTACTGTCCCGAGGTGACCCTGGGGTACCAGCCATCTCAAGGTCAAAAGCTATCTTGTGACCACCTGAGCCAGCAGGCGGAACTCGGAAGTGAGGGTGGGATACCGCCCCCACGACCAAACCTGCTAGATTGATAACCCAAGTTGGGAATACAGAAGGTGTCCCTCACCCCTGTGCCAATCAAATTAGGTATGGAGGAGGGGGGAGGGCAGAGATTGGATAGACTGAGGCCGGAAGCTGGAATGGCCATGCGGCACAGGCAATAAATACCTGTCGCCTCTGACCTTCGGGGTCAGAACACCAGGACACACAGCAGCAGCAGCAGCAGCCCACGTGTCTCTCTCTGCCCAGAAGGCCAGATGCCCGCTCTGCAACTAGAACCAACACACTGAGGCAAGGGCCGCGGGATGGGTGAGTGCCTCCTGGGTGGGACCCAGGTACCCCGCTGCTGATGGGAATCATGAGTGGATTCCTCCCACATAGGGAGAGCACATGGTGAGAGCTAGCCGCCCACCATATGCGCGGGTAATAGAATGAATTCTTCCCATTTGGGAAGGTAAGTGGATTCTTCCCGAGTGGGAAGTGCACATGGGTGAGAACTAGCCGCCACACCCACGTGCGATTAAGGTACGATTGTGCTCCTCCCATGTAGGGAAGCTCTAATATTGCTAATTGATTATATTCCTCCCGAAAGGGAAGTTCAATCCATTGCGCCTAAACAATTACATACATTCAATTCGCCTCATGGAATAAATTTTCTATAAAACTCAGGCTTTCTGTCCCCGGCTTCTCTCTCTCTCTCTCTCTCTCTCGCCTCGCCGATCACTGACACTTACCCAATAGTGTGGGATTCACAAACCTTGCCCAACCGGGTAGGATCCACTGGGCATGCCCAACAGACTGGGATCCAATGACACTGTCCAATGTGTATGGGATCCACTGGACCAGCCCAAAAAGGGTGGGATCAATTTACCTTATGCAACCGAGAGGGATACACTGGTCTTTTGTCCCAGAGGGCCCTCACCCAATTAGGGGTGGGAGAGACAGAGAGGCACAGTCTAGAGGCTACAGAGGAAACCGTCCAGTGGGGGATGTGTTGTAGCTGAAAGTGGAAAATGTAAAGTATCTGCTTCCAGCCTCCCCAGGCAGAAGCAGAGCCAGGTTGAACAGGTACTGGAGAGAGGAGCACAATGTCTCGGAGCCCATCAGGGGACAGGTCAGGGATCTTATCCCAATGTTCTACGTTCCGAGGTGTGGGCAGACTTCTATGAGACATCACATGTAGTGAGGATACTGGAAAGATATTGCCCAGAACAGGAAGGGATGGCAATTTTTTCCCCAGTTCAGGGTGGTCAAATGCCAGAACCTGACCCTCAGCACATATGATCATCATCATCATCATAATAATGGTATTTGTTAAGCACTTACTATATGCCAAGCACTGTTATAAGCATTGGAGTAGATACACGGTAATCAGATTGTCCCACACGGGGCTCACAGTCTTAATCCCCATTTTACAGATGAGGGAACTGGGGCACAGAGAAGTTAAGTGACTTGCCCAAGGTCATGCAGCAGACAAGTGGCGTGGGAAGGATTAGAACCCATGACCTCTGATTCCCAAGCCCAGGCTCTTTCCATTAAGCCATATTGATTCTACAGTCAATATATGGCTGTCTATATGGACTCACAACTAAGTGTTGTATGTGTTCGAATCGACATATATTGTCTACTCTTTTAGTACTTTTTTTACATTTATCCATGTTTCAATCATTTGTTCATAGCAGTTGTATCTCCCGTTATCCTTCTAACAGGAAACAGCATGGCCTAGTGGAGAGAGCACAGGTTTGGGAGTGAGAGGACCTGAGCTCCTACCTCAGATCTGTCAAATCTTTGCTGTGTGACCTTGGGCAACTCATTTAACTTCTCTGTGCCTCATTTTCCTCAGCTGTAAAATGGGGATTCAATCCCTGTTCTCTCTTCTACCTAGACTGTGAGCCCCAGGCATCCCAGCCAGCACACTTTGCTCCTCTGGTGCTAACCTTCTCAATGTGCTTTGATCTCACCTGTCCCACCATCGACCCCTGGCCCACATCCTACCTCTGGCCTGGAATGCCCTCCCTCCTCAAATTCTCCAAACAATCACTCTTCTCCCCTTCAAAGCCCTAATGAAGGTGCACCTCCTCCAAGAGATCTCCCCAGACTAAGCCCCCTTTTTCCTCAGCTTTCCCTCCTTTCCACGTCACCTCAACTCACTCCCTTTGCTCTCCCTCCCCTCCCCAGCACTTTTCTATATATGTCTATATCTATAATTCTATTTATTTATATTGATGCCTGTTAACTTGTTTTGATGTGGATATATTGATAATTCTATTTATTTATATTGATGCCTGTTTACTTGTTTTGATGTCTGTGTCCCCACTTCTAGACTGTAAGCCCAGTGTGGACAGGGATTGTCTCTCTTAATTGCTGAACTGCACTTTCCAAACAGTACTGTGCTCTGCACTGTAAGTGCTCAATAAATATGAATGAATGAATGAATGTGGAACAGGGATTGTGTCCAATCTAATTAACATTTATTTACCCCAGTTCATAGAACTGTGTTCAACATACAGTAAGTACTTAACAAGTACTATAAAAAAAAAAACACCTTTGAAGGTCACCTCTCAGATGGTGGGGTCAAAGCCAAAGTGGTTAGCTTTTGAACAGACCTGGCTAAAAATATTGGCATGAGAATTGCCAAGGTAGAGAGGCCCTAAAAGACTACAAAGCAGATGATACAAAAGGGGTTGGCTTTGCCTATCAGATGCTATTGGAGCTTTTTAGGGGAAGTTTAGCTTCCCAGCTTCCCTGAAGAGGTCCATTCCCTCTGGGCAGGGTGAAGGTGAAAATTTCCTCAGAGGGAATTTAGTAAAAAAGATTCACTATTTGTCTAATGTGCTGTTAAGTAAGTTTGGTATCGATGGGGAATATCCCTGCTAATTCTATTGAACTGTACTCTCCCAAGCACTAAGTACAGTGCTCTGCACATAGTAAGCACACAATAAATACCACTGATTAATTCTGATCCTGCTTGTGGCTTTTTGGAACATGGTCTGAAAAAGAATTCCACTGTGAAGTGTTTCTATCTGCTAGAGTGAAGGTGAACTCATTTGGTGTTATATCAGTCAAAATCTTTTCCCTTCCACTTCCCCAAAGCAAAGCCTTAGTTGGTGTTAGCTTTCAAGAACATGAAGAGTAGTTGCTGGGAATTAGGCAATCAGGCCTTTCATTTGTAGTTTAAATCTCTGTGACTAAATATATCTTCTAGACCTCAGCCTTTACATAGAAGTGCTCACAGTGGGCCTTCACGGAGCTAAAAACTCCTATCCCACATTTCCCTTTCTTTGCTCTGAATCTAGGAGAGTGAATTTTAGACCTAGTTTGGTGTATGCAGATAAATGGCCACAGACTCAGTATCATAAGGTAAAAGTTTCTAAGTCTATAAACCAGTTGTATCCTCCTAACTGTAAACAGTTTTGTCTCTCTGTCTTCCCTGTTAGACTGTAAGCTTCATGAGGTCAAGGATCTTGATTTTACCTGTTGGAATTATTTCAAGGGCTGAGTGCAGTGCTCGGTAAACAGCAGACAATAAATTCTATTGATTGATTAACTGTCTTGATAAAATGTCTTAACATAACTAGACTGGTTTAGTGGCTTTCAGGGCCCCAGTTCTACTGATGATGTAAGTTACTTAATAAAATCTGTGAATACAGACTAGAAGTCTTGAAGTTGACTTTGGCCCGTCTCTTGAAGGAATGAATCAATTAAACAATCAGTGATATTTATTGAGTCCTTACTGTGTGGAAAGCATTGCATGAAGCATTTGGAAAAGTACAATATGTTAGAGTTGGTAGAAAAGGAGCTTACAGGGGAAGAGAGACATAAAAATAAATCACAGGTAGGGAAAATAGTAGAGTATAAGGATATATACCTAAGTTCTGTGGGGCTGGGGTGAATATCAAAGTGCTTAAGAGGTATGTTGCCAAGTGCAAAGGTGAAGAGAACCAGCATGACTTCATGGAAAAAGCACAGGCTTGTGAGTCAGAAGACGTGGGTTCTAATCCCAGCTCCACCATCTGTCTGCTGTGTGACATTGGGTAAGCCATTTAACTTCTCTGAGCTTCAGTTACCTCATCTGGAAAATGGGGATTAAGACTGTGAGCCACACGTGGGACAACCTGATTACCTTGTACCTACCCCAGCATTTAGAACAGTGCTTGGCACAGAGTAAGCACTTAACAAATACTATAAAATAACAATAACTTAAAAAGCCAGCTTTTTTGAACTCTTGCGGCACCTAAGTATGTACTTTCTGGCCATCTGATGTTCCATGACACAGTGGTCATTTCCTTGATATTCTGTAACTTTTTATGGAGTTTCAGCACTGCATACTTAAAGCCTATCCGTTGTCATAGTGATCTGGGTTTGAGTGAAGCAGGTCATTTTGAAGGCATCCTTTTTAGCCCTATCCCCATTTTGGAGGATGAGTGAGCTCCTGAATAGAATTGCAGACACCCGGGGCACTGATGAATGGTGCCACAGTCAAATTGAAAGCTCTGTTCCTTGTGTTTTGAGCAGAACAATATCATGGCTGCTGACCAGGGAACAATCTTAATAAAGAGGCTGTAGGACAGGCAGCCCTCCTCCCACCCCCAGCCCCCCACCCACGTACATGCCTTATCTCGAGTCGCAGCTCCCAAAGTGCTCAGTGCCTTGGATGGGATTTAAATTAATCTCCTACTATACATTAATGTATATACTGAGTAGGGGCCTGACTTCTTGGGGCCACTGCCATTAAGCTTTCCAGTGTTCACGAAAATAAAAGCAAGTCACTTTTAATCTCTGTGCCATGTTACTGGAAATGTATGAGGCATAAGTGGATCATGCAGACAATGTCATTCTAAGGAACCTTAGGTGGTGGTGGTGATAAAATGGACACCCAGGGGATGCAAGAGGAAACTAATGTCCCACTTTCATTATTCACAAAAATTGCCATAATGCATTCTTCTCTGGAAAATTGTAAGGGTGAAAAGAAGGCTGGAATAAGGCTGGAAAAGGGGACAGAACACTGATGGCCTCACTCAATGGACTTCAATACCTGCTTCTTGCTCACCTGACATGCTGCTGTGCTCACCTTACATAACATAGTGCTCAACTCAATCAGTGACATTTGCTGAACCCTGATTTTAGTCATAGTCATAATAGAATTTATCAAGTGCTTACTGTGTGCAAAGCACTGGACTAAGTGCTGAAAGAAAATACACCAGTGTAAAATTAATCATGGTCTGTGTTCAGAGCACTGTACTAAGTTCTTGGGAGAGTACAAAAAAATATGTAGGCTTGAGATCTATCTTCTAAGACCTTGAACCTAGGGACTTGAAAATAAATTACAAGTAGGGGAAGTAATCAAATATAAGGCTTGTCTAACATTGTGCTGCGGGGGTGGGAGGTGGGGTGAATTACCTAAGTGCTTATGGGGTACAGACTCAAATACAGAGGGACCAGTGCTCATATTAGTTTGTGATTTCTATCCCTAGGTGCTGTGAAAAATGTCTCCAGTACAATATGAGCACCTCTAAATTCTACTAATTTCCAACGTTAACCTAGCCTTTTAAGCTGTGATTTCTTAGGAAATAAATGCTTGCAATGGTTGTGCTATTTTTTCATTAAAGAATAAACTTGGGTTTATACCCTTGGTGTTTACAGCATATTAAAACTCTTACTCATTATTAACAGCTCTTGCCCATCCTGAAGCAATCCCCCGAGAACATATATTAAATTAAATTATAGGGAATGTTCACTAGATCTTTCCCTAAACCTCCCCAGCCCCAACATAAAACTACCACTGGCTACTTGGGGAGAGGTGGTAAGGCAGGCTGTAGTCCCTAAATAAATGAATGATTTATGCTGGGCAACTTTTCAAGGCCTCCACCAGAGAAACGTAGAAGGCAGATGTCATGGTTCTGAACGTTAATGATGTCGTCTGATGATGCTATTTACAGAATCTATTTCTACCATTACATGTACTCTCATTTTCAAAACATATTAAACATTTCCAGGTAGTATTATTGTAGGTTTCAGGATGAATTCAAGAGTTAGATAGCTGAGGTATTGCAGATTCCAAAATTGGCAATCCAATTTATCAGCTAATTTCTCCAGCACTTAGAACAGTGCTCCAGCGCTTACAACAGTGCTTTGCACATAGTAAAACATATGCACATATAAAACTTTTCACATAGTCCTCAAAAATCTCCAGTGGCTACCAATCAACCTACGCATCAGGCAGAAACTCCTCACCCTGGGCTTCAAGGCTCTCCATCACCTCGCCCCCTCCTACCTCACCTCCCTTCTCTCCTTCTCCAGCCCAGCACGCACCCTCTGCTCCTCTGCCGCTAATCTCTTCACCGTGCCTCGTTCTCGCCTGTCCAGCTGTCGACCCCCGGTCCACGTCATCCCCAGGGCCTGGAATGCCCTCCCTCCCCACATTCGCCAAGCTAGCTCTCTTCCTCCCTTCAAGGCCCTACTGAGAGCTCACCTCCTCCAGGAGGCCTTCCCAGACTGAGCCCCCTCCTTCCTCTCCCCCTCCCCCCGTCTCCATCCCCCCTGCCTTACCTCCTTCCCTTCCCCACAGCACCTGTATATATGTACATATGTTTGTACGTATTTATTACTCTATTTATTTATTTATTTTACTTGTACATATTCTATTTATTTCATTTTGTTAAATAATACTATTGAATTTATGTATTTATTACTCTATTTATTTTATTTGTACACATTTATTCTATTTATTTTATTTTGTTAATATGGTTTGTTTTGTTGTCTGTCTCCCCCTTCTAGACTGTGAGCCCGCTGTTGGGTAGGGACCGTCTCTATATGTTGCCAACTTGTACTTCCCAAGTACTTAGTACAGTGCTCTCCACACAGTAAGTGCTCAATAAATACGACTGAATGAATGAATGAATAGTAAGTGCTTAATAAATGCTATCATTATTATTATTATTATTATTATTATTATTATTATTATTATTATTATTTTCACTTGAATTGTTTAAATCTGGCTTCAGAATACCATTCGCTATACGGCATTTATAGCTGCACATTGTATCAGCTCTAATGGAGTCAGCATGAAGTCCAGTGCAAGGGAAATATGCTACTTGATACAGAAGCTAAATTATCATAATGGAATAGTGATTAACAGAGGACTCTAATGATTAAGAGGGAATCCTCTTAATTTAGCTGCTCCAAGAAACAATGATTTTACCAAGTTGTTACTTCTAGATTTGCAAGAGCAAGATTTTGATTAATATTTATAGCCCATTTGAAATACATTTCAGTTATGGGTGGCTTGCAGATCTTACTCCCCTACAGTAAAATTTCAGGCTTGCTTCCAACAGGGCATAGAGGGAAATAGATGATGTCGACGGAATGCTTTTATGTGTGAAAGATACGTGACAATTTATTCTCCAAGAGGATAGGTCAATTGGTAAAATTTCTTTTTGAACTTGTTCTACTTCCTTGTGAGATAAAGTTTGGTGTCAGATTAATATAATGTGGGAGTGTTTCAGTTATTTTGTGGTTTTTAAAAAAATTCTAGGCTAATCTCAACCTCCCTGCCGGAGGTAGTTTGCAATTGATTCCTGCATGTTCCATTTTGAAGTCCATGTTCTATTATGCCATCATCTTAAGAAATAATAATGATAATGGTAGTATTCATTAAGCACTGTACTAAGCACTGAGGTAGACACAAGACAATCTCTTTGGACACAGTCCCTATCCTACATGGGGCCCACACGCTAAGTAGGAGGGAATAAGACTTACTCCCGATTTTACAGATGAGGAAATCAAGGCCCAGAGAAGTTAAGTGACTTGTCCAAGGTCACACAGCAGGGCGGGTCTTCTGACGCCCAGGCCCATGGTCTTTCCACTAGGTCACACTATTTGAATTATTATTACTGAACATTATAGCATAAGAAACCTGGTAGTTGATTTTCTAATCTATTAGTTAATCTTCACCTGTCAGTATGGAGGCTCCTAAGGCTGCCCAGAGGGATCAGTTCATGTCCTGCCAGGTTGGCATTTTGGGGGCTGGGGGAGTTGGTGGTTGAAATCTGGTGCTCAAAAATGTGCTTTCGTTGGTGGGAGCGAGTCACACCTCTATTCCCCAGTCATGTAAACATGAGCTTGGCTAGGGGCATGAGAATATGGAATGAAGCTGAAGCATGACATTTAAAGAAAGCTCCTGGGATTTCTGCATTTGTGCTAATGTGTGAGCAGATCATGATGAGATCTATGTTCTCTTCTAACCCCTTAGTACAGTGCTCTGCACATAGTAAGCGCTCAATAAATAAGATGGACTGATTCAACCTTTTCTCTACTTTGTTGTTAATCAATCATATTTATTAAGCACTTATTGTATGCAGAACACTGTACTAAGTGCTTGGGAGAGTATGACAGACAGATTCCTTGTCCACAATGAGCTTACAATCTAGAGAGACAGACAATAATAGAAAAAAATAAATTACAGATCTGTACATAAGTGCTGTGGGGCTGGGAGGAGGGATGAATGAAGGGAGCAAGTCAGGATGACATAGAAGGGAGAGGGAGAAGAGGAAAGGAGGGCAAGGCCTCTTGGAGGAGATGTACCTTCAGTAAGGTTTTGAAGAGTGGGGAGTGATTTCCAGTCGGATTTGAAGAGGGAAGGGGTTCCAGGCGAGAGGCAGGATGTGCACAATAATTTGACAGCGAGACCTCTTTGTCCCTTTCCTCATCCCCTCTCACCCTCCAAAACTTTCAGAAGACAGCTTAGTCCTATCTACGTATAAATTCCCCTTTGGAAGATAGTTCTAAAGGATGATCCCAATGGGCACCCTCAACAACAGACTAAAATGTTGAAGAAGACCCAGTAATGCCTGATGCTGCAGAGGACACAGAAATATTGGGTCCCAGGGTCATAGCTATCTCACAGTGACTGCCACCGACCGCAGGGGTGACCAGGTGAAACAGTGTGGATGGTTCAGGTAAAACCATCACCAGAGTGGAAAACCAACTCAAATGTGTGTTTTATTGATGGTGGGATACTCCCATTCTCTATCCAGAACAAATGTCCCTTGCACATAGCTACCCACATGGAAGTTTGATTGCTTATTAGACAGAAGTGCCATATGGTGACACACTTGTTCAGATAGCCTTATTTTGGATGTTTTTATTTGCTATCAATATGTTAAGGAGTGTTAGCTAGTCATAATTTTTTTTCAGCTCGAATATAATAATGTTGTATTATTATATTAAAAACATAATAATAATGTAATACTGATAATGTTGGCATTTATTAAGGGATTATTATGTGCCAAGCACTATGACAAGCACTGGAGCAGAAGACAAGGATTAGATCAGCCACAGGTCTCTCCGCATGGGGCTCACCATTTAAAGAGGCAGGTGGTAAAGGTATTTTATCTCCATTTGAAAAATGATAAAACTGAGGCAGAGGGAAGTTAAGTGACTCACCCAAGGTCATATAGCAGGCAAGTGGTGAAGATGGGGATATACTGTAGCTCTCCTGACGCTCAGACATAAGCACTTTCCACTGGGTCATGATAATAGGGTCTTATGGTCTGAATTGGCATTCCCCAAAATTCAAGTTATATATATATAATATCATCATCATCATCATCAATCGTATTTATTGAGCACTTACTATGTGCAGAGCACTGTACTAAGCGCTTGGGAAGTACAAATTGGCAACATATAGAGACAGTCCCTACCCAACAGTGGGCTCACAGTCTAAAAGGGGGAGACAGAGAACAAAACCAAACACACTAACAAAATAAAATAAATAGAATAGCTATGTACAAGTAAAATAAATAAATAAATAAATAGAGTAATAAATATGTACAAACATATATACATACATACAGGTGCTGAGGGGAAGGGAAGGATATATATATATATATATATGTAACTATGGTGACATTCACCTGTATGTGTGGTTAAAAAGGTGGAGACCTTTCTTGTGGTCAAATAGTGCACACAAAAAGGCAGTCCCTTGTTGTGTTGTTATGTTTGATGATGACAGCTCCTGATGCTCTCTTCTCTTTTATTTCTTCAATTCAACTTACACAAATACACAAACACACACACACACACAAAACTGGGAATGTACATGGCACTCAGCTCTAAGTAAGCTTGACAAACTGCATGGCAATTCTACTTTAGGGTACTACACAATATTATTGAGTTGGCTAATTAAGAAAGCATGTTTGTTTTCCTCTACTTTCTCTAGACTGGAAGCTTCTTGTGGGGAGGGATCAATCATTCATTCAATTGTATTAATTGAGTACCTACTGTGTGCAGAGCACTGTACTAAGCACTTGGGAGAGTACAACACAACAATAAACAGACACATTCCCTGCCCACAACCAGCTTACAGTCTAGAGGTGGGGAGACAGACATTAACATAAATAAATAAATGACAGATATGTACATAAATGTTTTGGGGCTGGGAGGAGGGGAAGGACAAAGGGAGCAAGTCAGGGCAATATGGAAGGGAGTGGGAGAAGAGGAAAGGTGGGGCTTAGTCACTGAAGGCCTCCTAGAGGAGATGTGTCTTCAATAAGGCTTTGAAGGGAGGGGAGAGTAATTGTCTGTCGGATTTGAGGAGGGAGGGCATTCCGGGCCAGAGGCAGGATGTGGGCGAGGGGATTGCGGCGAGATAGGCGAGATCGAGGCACAGTGAAAAAATTGGCATTAAAGGAGCAAAGTGTTGTGGGCTGGGTTGTAGTATGAGAGTAGTGAGGTAAGGCAGGAGGGGGCAAGGTGATAAACTGCTTTAAAGCCAATGGTGATGAGTATTTTTGAGGCAGAGGTGGATGGACAATCACCGGAGTTTTAGAATGGGATGATATCTCCTGAACATTTTTGCAGCAAAATGATCTGGGCAGCAAAGTGAAGTACGGACTGGATTGTGTCAGCCACCTCTGTTATATTGTACTCTCTCAAGTGCTTAGTACAGTGATCTGCACATAGGAAGCACTCAACAAATACCACTGATTGACTGATTCCCTTCATTACCATAATTTGAGGAGGATAAAAATACTGTTGAGGATTAAACCCTGTCTTTGAGGATAAGGACTTGGGGACTTGGAGTGGGTGGGAGGAGAAAGACTATGTCTCTAGCTGAACCTAGAACAGATGGGGATGAGGTGATGGGGAAGGGGGAGACCTATACAGCATAAATACATGCTAAAAGACCCAAGAAACTCTGAAATTCACAAAAAAGATTGTAATCAGGCATGCCATTGTTTGCTAGCCTGGGTCAGCAGTTTTTGCAGAAACTGTAATGTGCACAGTACCTTGAAGAGATCAATAAGCACGTGGACAAGGGGAAATGAGTGAATATGATATATTTAGCTCCTCAAAAGGCCTTTTGACAAGGTTGTGCACTAAAGGCTTTAAGAAATTAGATGTATCTTGGAATTGGAGGTGCTCCCATGAACAGAAAGGAGACTAACAGACTGGAAAGAAAGGAGAAAGAGAAATAGCCAATTTTCTGGATGGAGAAGTATAAATTGGGGGATACCATGGTGACTGTTGCCAGGAGCAGTTTTATTTAATAATTTTATAAATGAACTAGAAGATGGAGTGTGCAAAGAAATCTCCACATCCAGCGATGACACTAATCTTTTCCAGGTGGTAAATAAACTGAAGAAAGACCACATAAAACTAAGTGAGTAGACAGGAAAGCGACTGTTAAACCTCAGTGGGAACAAATGCAAGGTAGGGTGCCTCAGGGAAAAAAATAATCTAAAATATGATTACAGCCATTCCTCATTATAAAACTACAGTTTTATACTCATTATTAAGATAGCATAAAAAAGACAGCATAAAAGATAGCATCTTTTTTTCCCTTACAGCGCTCTCACTTCAAGATAAAGCTGCCAGGTTTACCTTGGCTTGAATACCTCCCTTTCTCTTCTCAACCTCTTTAGTATTTTGACTGATGTAAGTAGAGTGATTGAAACCTATTTCATTTTACCATTATATAATACTTTTGGCGTTTACTAGCACCTACTCTGTGGTAAGTGCTGGAGTAAATATAAGGTTATGAGATTGGACACAGTCCCTATCGCACACACGACTCACGAGCTATTTTTTCCCATTTTACAGATGAGGACCTGCAGCCCAGAGATGTGAAGTGACTTGCCTAAGGTCACACAGTAATCCAATAATGGAAGTGGGACTCAAACCCAGGCCTCCTGACTCCCAGTCCCATGCCCTGATTTTCAACCTGTTGGTAGGAAGTTCCATTTTGCTGAATAAGATGGTACCATGAAACTAATCGGAACTCCTGGACAGTGATCCTTGTGTTGGTGACTTTCTCAAGAATGCACATTTTAAAGGCAACTTTAGAAAGTGATTATTCATTTTCTCAAGGCTGTGAACCTTCGATTTTAGCAGTGATAGTGGAAAGTGGGTGGGGTGGGGGAGGAAGCAGGGTGGATTGGGATCTCACCCGGGATTTTCGCAGGTATTTGTGTACAAACAGGAGAAGGGCTGCCAGGAAAGCTCTTTTAGGCACCCTGCCCCACTCGGTGGGACCAGGGGCCAGCCACCCCTCAACCAATGTTTTCACTGGAGGAATCCAAACAACAAAGGTGTCCCAGAAAACTTTCATTTGTTGAGAAAGTCATAGATTAGCAAACCGCAAACCTGTCATGGACCAAAGAGGATGTGAAAGACAGCACTTGGAAAATTAAGAAGTTGCAAATGTACATATAGAGGTTTTTTGGCATTGGTATATATGATTTGTATTGATACTTGAACGTGTTCAAACACACACACACACACACACACACACACACACACACATATATACATACACACAAAATATAAAACAATTATGAAAAACAATAATATATATTTTAAATGCTTAGAACAATGCTCTGCACATAGAAAGTGCTCAATGAATACCGCTGATTTATATATATATATATATATATATATATTCATTCAGTCAGTCAGTCCTATTTGTTGAGCACTTACTGTGTGCAGAGCACTGTACCAAGCACTTGGGAAGTACAAGTTGGCAACATATAGTGACTGTCCCTACCCAACAGCAGGCTCACAGTCTAGAAGGGGGAGACAGAGAACAAAACAAAACATATTAACAAAATAAAATAAATAGAATAAACATGTACACATAAGAGTAGTAAATACGTACAAACATATATACATATATAAAAGTGCTGTGGGGAGAGGAAGGAGGTAAGGCGGGGGGGATGGAGAGGGGGACGAGGGGAAGAGGAAGGAGGGGGCTCAGTCTGGGAAGGCCTCCTGGAAGAGGTGAGCTCTCAGTAGGGCCTTGAAGGGAGGAAGAGAGCTAGCTTGGAGGATGGGCAGAGGGAGGGCATTCCAGGCCAGGGGGATGACGTGGGCCGGGGGTCGATGGCGGGACAGGCGAGAATGAGGCACAGTGAGGAGATTAGCGGCAGAGGAGCGGAGGGTGTGGGCTGGGCTGTAGAAGGAGAGAAGGGAGGTGAGGTAGAAGGGGGCGAGGTGATGGACAGCCTTGAAGCCGAGGGTGAGGAGTTTTTGCCTGATGCGTAATATATATAAACACACATTGGGTTTCTGATTACTGTTTCTTTAATTTACATTGGTTTCATTTATTAGACTTTGGAAACACATTAATACACTTTGGATGATTTCTTATGGGAAACTGCCCTTCACTTAGTGCTCTTTCACTTAATCCTATATTGTCTTGGAACTAATGAAGATTGCTAACTGGGTTATAGCAGCATATGATAATGGGCTCTCAGTCACGACTCGGGATAGAGATTATGGAGTCCTTTCAAACTAGTGCCTGAAATTATCAGCTTCATAAATGGGACATCTTTGTGAAGACTGATATGCCAGGGGACAGTTAGAAAGAGGGAATGCATTAATGGGTCAAACCCATTAATGTAGCAAAGTTCTATCCTCTCTTGTAAATAACGCAGGAGGTTGTGTTGAACCCACACTAGTCATTTTTGACACTTGTGCCCACACAGAGAAGACTTTACTATCAATAGAAACTTCAACTCTGAAAATCAAGGAGAGCTATATTAGATACATAATCACATAGCTGAGCGGTGGATGAGTTAATAGGGTGGTTCAGAGAGCCAATGTCTAGAGGTTGTAAAGGAAAAGGAGAGCTGCTTCACAAGGGAGGAGTGATTGGAGAAAACTTCACAGTAGATCATGAAGGATGAGAAAGGTAGAAGTGACAAGAGACTGGAGTTTGGGTGCTCGCTTAATCGTTTCAGAAATGGGTACTAGAACACAGAAAAATGATCATATGCATCAAAATGCATGCTGTACATCAGATTAAATTTTAAGCCCCAGTTGATGAAACATATCACCCTACTTTTTCTTAAAAGATACTCAAACTTTCTGCACCTAACCAGAATCTTTCACTGTATTTTTGTCCCCCGTACCATTATCCAATTAATCCTTGTCTCTTTTCCTCTTTCAGCTACCTCTTAGTGATGGAAAATCAAACTACTGAGTCATGAATCCATTAGTCTGACCTGAATCCTAATGCATTTGATGAAAAGTTTCCTTAATTTTATAGAAATTATTTCCTCCTGCCTACTAGTGTAAGTAGCTCATTAATTAGAGAAGTAAAACTGTTTTAGAAGTGAGTCTTAGCAGAGCTAAGTTAAATATGAGCTATTCACCTATTAGGAATAGATATGAATTTCATTGTAGCTATGAATTGCTTAGGAACATTTTACTAAATTGTCAACCCTGAATTGATTACAGTGTTTTCCTGTTACTCTTTCAAATTCCTCACATCTTGCTTCTCCCTCGCAGCTCAAAATCCTTTGGGTGGGATTTCCAATTTTTCCATCTCGGTCAGTCTACCAATAATGCTTAATATTAAACATAGAAACTATGAATTTTCAGACCAAAAAGGCATGGTTGAAAACACATTCTCATTTAAAAGTAATTTTCATATTTTGGGGGACCCCTCAAATGTATTTCACATGACGTTTGGTCATAGCATCCTGAGGGATTGGCACCAGGAATAAAATTCTACTTCTTTCCAGATAATGTAACATATGACATTGTTCTCATGAGAGTTTTCCATGGAAATGAAATTTAGACTTTAGCAGACAATGACAGAGTCTACTACTAGATACTGCACCAGAAACATTGAAGGTGTGATTTCAGACGTGACAAGTGTAATTTTCCTTACCTCTTCCCACTACTTCAACAGTATGTAGAGACTGGATTTCTTTTCATTTTTATTTGGAATGATAAATTGCTTGGTGCACTATCAAGGCTACTTACAATTTGATAATAGAACACACTAGCACATCAAGGTTTGAAAGACATGGACCTTGAAGAGTCTGAATAAGTAGTTTTTATATGACAAAATAATAAGGGTGTCATATCTCTCCCTAGAACCCTATTTTTGAATACATTTTCACAGAAGGGAAAATAAATGCACTTTAGAAGCCATAAAAGACAGAAGAACATGCATTACTCCTCACTGTATCTTTCTAAAATGGAAATGTTGTGCAAATCACAATATTAATCAATTTTTCCTCAACTGGGTATTTTCTTTGTTTTATCAATCACAAATATTTTGCATTAGATTTACTACTGGAGTGTGGAACATTGTCCTCCTTCAGTGACTTGAAGTGACAGTCACAACTGTTTGTCTAAATTTGCTATCAATCAATAAATACTATTTATTGAGCACGTACTGTGTGCAGAGCACTGTCCTAAGCACTTGGCAGAGTGCACTGCAGTGGAATTGGTAGTCATTGAAATAAATTACAGGTAGAGGAAGGCACAGGGTATAGAAGTGTGTACTATTATGACTGTTAGTCAAACGATTTGTATTTGACTGGTTAACCATGGAAGGAAACATCAAAGAAATCAAAATGGCAGCCATTTACTGAATGTTACTTTTAGAGAGATAAGATGTCAGTATTGTATTTACCAGAAGATTCAAGGGGACCAAACATGTCCGCAATACAAAAGACATCCATGAATTTCCGAAATCCCTGATTCCAATAGCTGCCATCTCAACTCTTGGCTTCTAAGCATTCACACTTGCTCCTCAATAGTTAAAAAGCCCAAGAGTCCCTCGCCCCCACCAAAATGTTCTCACAGAAGGGCACATTACTACCCTGCTTCTCATAGAAGGGCACATTAGAGAAGCAGCAAGGCTCAGGGGAAAGATCCCGGGCTTAGGAGTCAGAGGTTGTGGGTTCTAATCCCGGCTTTGCCACATGTCTGCTGTGTGACCTTGGGCAAGTCACTTAGCTTCTCTGAGCCTCAGTTACCTAATCAGTAAAATGGGGATTAAGACTGTGAGCCCCACATGGGACAGGCACTTAACAAATGCCATCATTATTATTATTATTATCTGTAAAATATTAGAGAAATGTAGGGAACAATATCAGGTCTTCTAGTTAGTGTTCATAAATATCTGGTGCCATCACCTTAGTTGGACTTTAGCATTGAGAAGTAACTGGCTGCTTTGAGAAGTTCATCATGATACTAAGAACCCTCCACAATAATATGATTGGCCAAGGGAAAATTCCAGAGGCCTTTTCTGATCTTTTCCCTATCACCAACTGAGAAAAGTAAGGCTGTATGCTGGGACCAGTGTTGTTTAACCTATTCCAAGGAATCTGAAAGTTGGTATCAGAATATGATTCCTGTCCTCTGGGAAGCTTTTTCTCCTCTAAAATCTGGGAACATCAATCAGTCAGTCAATCGTATTCATTGAGTGTTCACTTTGTGCAGAACACTGTACTAAGCTCTCGAGAGAGTACAGCAGAGTTGGTAGATATGATAGTGATTTTTCTTAAATTTCTCATGCAGGAGACACACACCCACACACACTAATACACACACACACACACAGCACATAGATATTATGGACAGCAAAACTGTATGGACAGAAAGTCTGAGAAAGATTCACATTATGTACCAGTAGGGACTTGGAAAATTTTTCACACAACGATGTCTATCAGAAACAAAGGGAGAAAAATTCTCACTGAATTCTTCTCTTTAAGAATCATACTGTTCCATGATTCCAGGATTGACAAATAGATAATAAACCCAATAAGAAAGGCCAGTCCATCCCCTGGGAGAATGACAGTATTGAAATTGATCAATACTGCCGTTGATCTACAGGAGTTGTAGCACCCATCATGCTCTTCCAAGTTGTGAGGTTTGAAACCGACTACTGATTTGAAAGTGCAACTTCATCCACATCCACCTACATAATAACGAAGCAGCACGACCTAGAGGAAAGAGCATGGAACCAGAGGACCTGAGTTCTAATTCCCACTCCACTATTTACCTGCTGTAGGAGCTTGGGCAAGTTGCTTAATTTCTCTGGATCTCAGTTTCCTCTTCTATAAAATGGGGTTCAATTCCTGTTCTCCCTCCTATTTAAACGGTGAACCCTGTGTGGGACCTGCTTATCATGACTATACCCCAGTACTTAGTACCAAACTTAGTACGTATTTATTATTATTATGGCACTTGTTTAGCTCTTTCTGTGTGTCAAGCACTGTTCTAAGGACTGGAGTAGATACAAGTTAATCAGGTTGGACACAGTCCCTTGTTCCACATGGGGCTCACAGTCTAAGTAAGAGGAGGAACCACTATTTAATCCCTATTTTACAGTTGGGGAAACTGAGGCATGGAGAATTGAAGTATTTGCCCTAAGTAACACAGAAAGCAGTTGGCAGAGCCAAGATTAGAACCCAGGTCCTCTGACTCCTACGCTCATGCTCTTTCCACTAGGCATATAATAAGCACTTAGCAAATACCATGGTTATTATTAGAAACAAGGGTTTTGGAAGAAGTTAGTTCCCCTTTCCCCTTCTCTGCCCTCCTTCCACCTCCTCGTGTCCCCCAGGCTCAACATATACCCCCTGATAAGTATGGTTGGTAGGAAGAAGGGAAGGATCCTTTCAGTCCCACCTTCACAAACATTGCTAAAATCTGCCCTTTCCTCTCCACGCAAACTCCTACCACGTTAATACAATCACTCATCCTACCCAGCCTAGATTGGTGCATCAGCCTCCTTGCTGACCTCCTAGCCGCCTGTCTCTCCCTACTCCAGTCCATACTTCACTCTGCTGCCTGGATCACTTTTCTTCAAACGTTCAGGGCCCGTCAACCCACTCTTCAAAAAACTCTAGTGGTTGTACATCCACCTCCGCATCAAACAAAAACTCTTCATTATTGGCTTTAAAGTACTTCATTACTTTGCCTCTTCCTACTTCACCTCACTTCTCTCCTTCTACAACCCAGCCAGCAAACTCCTCCCCTCTAGCGCTAACCTTCTCACTGTGCCTCCATCTCACCTATCTTGCCGCCAACCCCTAGCCCACGTTAGCCCCTAAATCATGTTAGGGACTGTGATTTATCTGATTATCTTGTACCTAATCCAGCTGCTTAGCACAGTTCTTGGCGCTTGCTATGTGCTTAACAAATTATTATTATTATGCTAATAATACTATAGAATATTAATAACTATTAGCACTGAGCTGAACCTAGCAGTTATCCTGGAGCCCCTCAGGCCAGTCATGCAGTCCATGCAAACTGCTCTATTCCTTTCCTTATCTGAAACATCACATGAGAGAGGCTACCCTCATGCCTGGGATTAGTTAATAAACCTCAGAGAGCAAGCTTCTTGATGGCAGGTAATGTGTTTCATGTTTCTGTCATACTCTCACAAGTGCCTAGCACAGTGATTTTGATTCAATATATGTTCAATAAATAGCATTTAATGAAGGAGGCTCTGGGGGGGTCTGTTCTGACAAGAGCCATCCAGAGATGTGTTAGGGAGAGTGCTTCCTCAGTACACCCTGGTGGGTAGAAAATGTCTATCTTTACACTCTTCCTTTTGCCAGAGAACAGAAAGAGAATGAAGAGGAAATAAGATATAAGAGCAGGAGGCAAATAAGTGACTGAGAGAAGAGAAAAAGTACAAAAGTGTCTGACTTTCACACTCTTCCTTTTGCCAGAGAACAGGAAGAGAATGGGTGGAAATAAGATATAAGGTAGGAAGCAAGTAAGTGATTGAGAGAAGAAAACAAATACAAAAGCAAAGCAACTGTCAACAAAACCCCAGCAATGAAAGTAGATGAATTAAATATCCGAAGGAAATAAACACCACCAACCTACTGATCATCACTGCTATTTATGGGCAAAAATGTGCCTACCAAATCTGCTGTGTTGTACTCTCCCAAGCACTTACAGTGTTCTGCATGTAGTAAGCACTCAGTAAATACCACTGATTGATTGATTTTGATTAACTGATCCATGGTAATTTTTCCAGTGGTATAGCCATAATTAATTTGAGAGGAAAACGATGACTAAAAAGATGGATTCTCAAATTAATTGTGTGTCGAAAAACAAATCAAAGGGACTGACGCAGCATGAGCTGACTTTGCTGAGGATATTTGATGGAGAATGAAGAAGGGAATAACAGGTCTGCTTTAAAGTGGGTTTGCCTGTCAAGTCAACCAAAGATGACTCAAGCATAGAAGATGACCAAAAAAGTTCCCCCTATAAATTCTTCCCTAGTTTTGTACTGACACATTTTCAACCCTGTAATTTGATGTCTCCCAACAATATGAACAATGCTGATGTTTTATACAAAGAAAGCACATATCAGAGCTGAATAGTTTTGAACTCATTGATCAATTTTAAAATGTAGGCAGTTTGAGACTTGTATGGGGAAAATGACAATTGCTATATTGTGGCAACTCTGCTACATCAAAGTAGTTGTATTCAAGCTAAAAATTTTGATCCTTGTAGAACATTTCAAGCACAACTCTTCTTGATTGACTTTTCTGACATGTGGATTTGCATTCACTTGAGAATACTTTTCGGTTGACAAAAAAAGTCGTGATTTTTAAACACAAAAATATGGCTAACACATCTCTGCTTCTCTGAAAAGGTTAGAGCTTCAGAAGATTGTTTTAGATTGTGCCAGAGCTTCTTTTTAAAGGTGATGCTGAAGGGAAAAATAATTACATGGTACACATTCTTTTCACGAGTTCTTCCCTTGAAACGACAGACAAGCAGCAGAGCGTGATTTCCTTTTTAAAAGACTTAAGGTTTTTACTGGTGCCTAAAAGGTAAAGACCCATAAAATAATTTGAACTTTTTCCCCTCATACCTAGAAGAGCATAAATAAAAATAGGGAATGTAAGTCTCATTGTTGGTATATGCTTATGTACATCAGGACACTTTAGCTATTCACTAAGTTGACTGAATAATGGATATGATTCAATCACCTTCAAAGGCCTGTCACAGGGTCAAAGCTCAGTAGGAGGTAGTGAGAAAGAGGGGGCAAGTCCCTCTCAGGATACACTTGGTTTACAACTTGCTTTGAATATTTTTTCTCCATTTCAAAATATAATTGGCTAAATCAAATTAACTCTGAATATTCTCTAATAAACTTTATCAACTTTACTGCCACATTCTTAGTCTATAAGGGCTGTTTCCACAACACAAGCTTTTGATCTTAATTTCCCAGAGTGCAGAAACAACTTTATTAAGTAGATTTGTTCAAGTAATCTTTGTGGTGACATTTGCTAAGCTCTGGGATAGTATGTGCTTAGTGCTTACTAGAGTGCTCTGCACATAGTAAGCACCTAATAAATACAATTGATTGAATGGTGTGGAAGTCTCCATATGATGTCCTGTGAATGGATTCATATTAACTACGAATAAAGATAGAAATCTCCTTTCTCTTAGCTAGTCCACAGTAGCATAGATACCCAAAACTCAGAGAGATTTCGACACAGCTTTATGTGGAGGCAGGGTCAATTTGAATGACAAATTCCCAAAGGCAAAAACTTAGCTTGGCATTTCTTGAATATGGCTACATGCAGGTAACTCCCTGAGGGATTTATTTAGTATTATTACTTCCATCTCCAAAATTATTGATATCTGCCTCTCCTCATAGTAACAGCACCCTTGATTAGACTTCTAAAGGGCAATTATAGTGCAAATCTGAAAATGTACACAATGGAAGACATACTGTCAATCAGTCAGTTGTATATATAAAGCACTTACTGTGTGCTGTAGTAAGTGCTTGGGAAAGTACAATATAACAGTACAACAGACACATTCCCTGCCCACAATGAGCTTACAGTCTAGAGGGAAAAATATCACTAGGATTGCTTTATTCAGAGTTGAATTGAAAGAAACCAAAATAACAACATTATAGTTGTGATATTTATTGTTAATTATGTGCTAAGAACTGTACTCGGTGCTGGAATAGGTACAAGTTAATCAGGCCAGACAGTCCCTATCCCACATGGGGCTCACAGTCTAAGCATGAAAGAGAACAGGCATTGAATCCCCACTGACATTTGAGGAAACTGAATCAAGAAAAGATCTGTTACCTGCCCAGAGTCACACAGCAGGTAAGTGGCAAAGCTGGGATTAGAACTCATGTCTTCAGACTTTTAGGCCTATGCTATTTCCATTAGGCAATACTGCTCATCTCCTCTGTTTCTACTGGGGTATTCATTGGCCCTGCTATCATCAACCCTCAAGACAAAGGATGAGCAGATTAGGAGGAAAAAAAGACATCTGAGGGGCTATAACAGAATGAATCACAGATAGAGGATTTAGAGAGACATTACGGAAGGGAAGCTGGTCTGAGTTATAAAACCTATATGAGAAAGGATTATTCTGGACATGGATGAACAGCCTGGAGTTTGGTTTTTTTTTTTTGAATTCCCAACTGTCCTAAATTCCTTAGCCAAAGTTTACTATGATATATGGAAGGAGGACAAGATGGTCAAGTCGATTATGCATGGGCTGATCACTAGCTTGCATAAGAAAAGGCACAAATAAAACCCACAGAAACGGAATCTGATTGGACTGCTGAACATACACACTCAGAAGATACATGTGGGACAGTGTTCAGGAAGTTGAAGGTAGGGGAAGAAGAGTTGAAGTATAGTTTGCAGAGATGTGAAGTTAAAAAAAGAAAAATTACAAACTATTTAAAGGCACTTAGAAAAATTTGACCACTTGAAGGGACATGATGAAGGGGGTACTTAAGAAGTCTAGATTAGGAGAAGGATGAGTCATGATTTTCTGATGAAAGTGTTGGACGTTTACGGGATCCATAGTGGATTACAGTGGGCAGGGTATACAGAAGAAGAAACAATTTAACCAATTTAGACAAGATGGAATCAGATGAGGAATACGAAGATGTTGTAAAGATAGCTGGTTTGGCACAAGACACTGAGGATCAAAAAGAATATAAGGTTTATGAATAAGAGAGATGAAAGATGATAACTAAAATAGGAGATAGAAAAGTAAGAATATTTCAATTCAGAGTGTGAAGGGATAAAATGCTTTCGGATGCCTTGGGAGACAAAGAAATGGTAACATAAAAAGGAGAGGAGATGAAATTTACCCCTAAACCCCAAGTACACAGGCAACGTAGAAGGGCAGATAAGAGAACTGACGCACAGAGAGAAGTGAAGTGACTTGCCCAAAGCCACACAGCAGATAAGTGGCAGAGCTGTGATTAGAACCCATGACCTTCTGACTTCCACGCACATGCTCTAACCACTATGACATGCTGTTTCCGTACTGTACTTCCTAAGAGTCTAGTTCGGAGACCCCAGTGGGTGTTCAACAAATGCTGCTGCTGCTACTTCTACTACTATAACTACTATTACTACTACTACTACTGCTATTACTACTGGTAATCTTATTACTACTGCTACTATTACTACTAACATTACTACTTTGAGCATTATTGTTATGACTATCACAATATAGTGGGTGATAAAAAAACACTAAAATAAAGAAGGAAGCAGTAAATTTAAAGACGTGCATTCAGTACAATGTGGGTGTGAGTGACCAAGTGCTTAGGTTGGGCACTGAAGTGCTGAGTGGAATTTGGAAGGAAAACAGGGATGTAGGGTAGGTAAAACTTTGGCCCCTGCAGGAATTGGTGTTACCAATGAAGGAAGGCTAGAAAAGCAAGATTTATTTCCAATGTTTTATTTGTGTAGGGTGACAGATCCTTGGCTAGATCAATTGTTTTAGGTTTTATTTCATTCAACAGGGGGTTGAAAAGTTTTTTTATGGTTCAACTTATACATATTTGGATTTTCAGAAAGCAGGAAAAGAGAATAGTTAGGGAGAGATAGGGGAAGCAGTACAGAAAGAGAACAGATCTAGGAATCAGAAGATTTGTGTTTTAATCCCCGCTCCACCACTTGCCCATTGCGTGGCCTTGGGCAAGTCAGTTAACTTCACTCGACCTCAGTTTCCTATGGGGATTAAATACTGCTTTTCCCTCTTACTCAGACTGTGAGCCCCGTGTAGACAGGGACTGTGTCTGACCTGATTATTTTGTATCTACCCCAGTGCTTAGGATAGTGTTTGGCACAGAGTGTGTGCTTAGCAAACACCAAATTATATTATTATTAGAGATCAGTTGAAAAAGTGGTGAGAACACTTGCTCCATTTACAAAGGAGAAGAGATGGAGAAAGAGTTTGGATAGCCAGGGGAAAGAGCTAGAAAAAGAGTTCTGAAAGGAATTTAGAATGCTAATAAAAAAAAAGGAAAACCATTATTTAGGGAAAGGGTGAAGAAGCATAAAACCAAGATGTTATCAGTTGAGTAATACAAAGATGTTATATAGCTGGTTTGGCACAATAATAATAATAATAATAATGGCATTTGTTAAGTGCTTACTATGTGTAAAGCACGGTTCTAAGTGCTGCGGGATGGGGGGGGACACAAGATCAGGTTGTCCCACGTGAGGCTCACAGTCTTAATCCCCATTTTACAGATGAGGTAACTAAGGCTCAGAGAAGTTAAGTGACTTGCCCATGGTCACACAGCAGACATGTGGCAGAGCCAGGATTAGAACCCATGACTTCTGACTCCAAGCCCGTGCTCTTTCCCCTGAGCCACGCTGTTTCTCTAGACACAAGACACTGAGGATCAAAGAGAATATAAAGTTTATGAATAAGAGAGATGGAAGGTATTTAGAATAGGAGATAGAAAAGTAAGAATATTTCAATTCAGAGTGTTAAGGGGTAAAATGTTTTTGGATGTCTTGGGAGATAAATAGTAACATATAAAGAAGGAGAGGAGATGACATTTACCCCTAAAACCCCAAACAAACAGAAAATAATAATAGAAGCAGCATAATCTAGTGGAAAGAGCAAGGACCTGAGAGCCAGAGGATTGGGTTCTAATTCCAGCTCTGCCAATTGCTTGTTGTGTGACCTTGGGCAAGTCACTTAACTTCCCTGTGTCTTAGTTCTCCTGTTCTCCCTCCTACTTAGACCATGAACCTCATGTGGGACAGGGACTGAATCTGACCTATCTTGAGTCCAGCCCAGTGTTTGAAACAGTGTTTGACATATAGTAAGTACTTCACAAACACCATTAGAAATAATTGTGGAATTTGTGAAGCACTTACTATGTGCCAAACATTGTGCTAAGCATTGAGGTAGATACACGATAATCAGGTTGGACACATGGGACCCGCAGTTTAAGTATTGCAATGGAAACAGCAAGATTCAGTACAACAGCAGAAATGCCAAACCAGCGTAAAACAGATGCTGCTGCTGCTGCTGCTGCTGCGGATAATGATGATAATAATTTTGGTAGTTGTTAATGATAATAATAATGATGGTATTTGTTAAGTGCTTACTATGAGCAAAGCACTGTTCTAAGTGCTGGGGGGATACAAGGTGATCAGGTTGTACCACGTGGAGCTCACATGTGGTCTTAATCCCCATTTTACAGATGAGGTAACTGAGGCTCAGAGAAGTTAAGTGACTTGCCCAAAGTCACACAGCCGATAAGTGGTGGAGCCGGGATTAGAACCTGTGACCTCTGACTCCCAAGCCCGTTCTCTTTCCTCTGAGCCATGCTGCTTCTCTGGTTAAGCATTTACCATGTGCCAGGCACTGTTCTAAGCACTGGGATGGATACAAGCAAATTGGTTTGGACACAGTCCCTGTCCCCACATGGGGCTCACAGTCTCAATCCTCATTTTACAGATGAGATAACTGAGGCACAGAGAAGTGAAGTTACCTGCCCGAGGTCACACAGTGGTTTGTTGAGGACAGCAGTTCGTGGACTGAAAAGAGTGCCAATTGGAATTAAAAGAAACCCATGGGTAAAAACACAGAAATTTGTCCATGCCAGTGTTTGTGGAGATCTGGAATAGCACTTTTAAAATCTGAAATAGATAAACCAAAACAAAGAAGTGTCCTTCTAGAGCTATGTGCAACTTTAGCAAAATGCCAAGTTCATTAAAACACAAAAACATAATGTATCACAACACAAAATACACTAATTAGCGTGAAAAATTTGAAATAAAGTGCAGGAAAGAACCAATACTGAAGGTCGGGAGGCACAATAAATCACTACAGTGATTCTTTCTATCAAGCAGATGAATGTGAGACTATAAACAGTGTCTGATAGTAATAACAGAGATTCCTTCCAAGGAATTGGTAGGTGATGGGAAAGAGACCCACAGCCTCTAGGAAGGGAGTTATTAAACCACCTAAGATATTCAACTGCAGCAATTCATCAAGAGAACAAGAAAGCAAATTATTCTTCCAATCACTACTCTCAAGCTCTGTTTTTACAGAATCAAAGCACTGAAGATAAACTTTTGCAAAGCAAATGTGAGAAATAAAGAATGTTTAGAATGTAATACTTTTTGTTGCTGGGGTGTCATGAATTAATTCATCTTTGAGGAATAATTTTACGTGACTGTAAACTTGTTATGGGCAGGGAACGTGTCTGCTAATTCTGCTGTATTGTACTCTCTCAAGTGCTTAGTATAGTGCTCTGCACATAGTGCTTTTTATAGGTATTTGTCAAGTGCTTACTATATCCCAAGCACTGGGCTAAGCACTGGGATAAATATGAGGTAATAATCAGATTGGACACAGTCCATGTCCCACATGGGGCTAACAGTCTTAATCCCCATTTTACAGATGAGATAACTGAGCCACAGAGAAGTGAAGTGACTTGTCGAAAGTCACACAGAAGACAAGTGGTTGAGCTGGGATTAGAACCCAGGTCCTCTGACTCCCAGGCTTGTGCTCTTTCCACTAGGCCATGCTGCTTCTCAATCAATTCCAAAAATTCCTTTACCTCAAGTACTACACTGCCTTAGTCCATGCCAGAGCCAGTTTCTAGACTGTGAGCCTGTTGTTGGTTAGGGATTGTCTCTATCTGTTGCCAAATTGTACTTTCCAAGCGCTTAGTACAGTGCTCAGCACACAGGAAGTGCTCAATAAATATGATTGAATGAATTAATGATCCATTTTAAGCTCTGAATACCTGAAGCATGGAAGCAGTAGTGGGAGGTGGGAGGGAAGTAGAGAGCCAGGGGAAGTAATGAAGCTGTTGTCCTTAGATAGCTGTTGTCTCCTAACATCCACAGTGAGTTCACCTCCAATTTCTTTCATTTCCAAGATGGTGGACAACCCTGGGTATTTCCTCAACTTGCCCTACTTTAAAGTGGCCCAGGCTACCTTCAACCAAGTGCCTTCAACTCCTCCATTCATTTGCACTCCTTCATTTGCAGTAGTAGCAATATTTCTTAAACTGTGAAGAGCATTCTACTAAGTGTTGGGAAAGAATCTTGTCTTATGCGGGCGAGTTGTTTCTGACCCAAAGAGACTCCATGGACACATCTCTCCCAGAACGCCTCATCACCATCTGCAATCATTCTTGTAGTGTATCCTTAGAATTTTCTTGATTAAAATACGGAAGTGGTTTACCATTGCCTTCTTCCCCTCAGTAAACTTGAATCTCGGCCCTTGATTCCCTCCCACGCCACTGCTGCCCAGCACAGGTGAGTTTGACTTGTAGCAGATTGCCTTCCACTCGCTAACCACTGCCCAAGCTAGGAATGGAATGGGTAATAATAATAATGATAATAATAATGGTATTTGTTAAGCATGTACTATGTGCCAGGCATTGTACTAAGTGACGGGGTGGGTACAAGCAAATTGGGTTGGACACAGTCCCAGTCCCATTTGGGGCTCACAGTTTCCCTCCCCATTTTACAAATGAGGTAACGAAGGCACAGAGAAGTTAAGTGACTTACCCAAGGTCACAAAGAAGTGGCGGAGTCAGAATTAGAACCCATGACCTTCTGGCCCATGCTCTATCCACTATGCTATTCTGCCTCTGCTTGACTGTCCCTCCCATAGCCGAAACAGGTAGAGTACTGAAAATTCTCCAGGTGCGATTCTGAGAGCTGGGGTTGGAAAGGAATACACAGAGGGAAATTAGACATAGTCTGTGTCCCTTGAGGCTCATGGTGTGCTTTTTTCTTATAGTTTGACTAAAATGTACGAGGCGACAGTGTAAATGTGTAAATGTACGAGGCGACAACTTGTGCTTTCTGAGTGAATTTTCAGGAGGCATTTTAGGCATGAGAAGAAGGCTTTTGGAGCCTGGGAAATTCTGTTTTGGTCAGTTTTCTGCATTATGCATAAGCCAAATACCTTCTCCCCAAGAAACCGCCAAAGCTGACAACTTCCTAAAAGTGAAATGAAGGGCTTCAGAAGAAAGCTCCATACAACTCAGCATAATATAAAATCAAGCTTGTTGTATGTTTCACCGGAAACCCCTCCTCGTTTTAAAACACTGGCTTTAAAGGTGATTCAACATGGAGAAATAGAACCTTTTATTATAGAGAAACACATTCTATTACAAAACATGGTTTTGGATAATCACCAACAACAGAGATTATGAAAAGATTTTTGTTTTCTATTTTCTACAGCTGCTGTTATACTGTTTCTGCTGAGAAGAGCACTGAAATCCAGAATAACTGGGAATTCTTTTGGCATGAAGATTGTTAATCCTTCAAAAGTAACATTAGAAAGGCTCAAAACAGACGGCTGGCTGCATCTTGGAGAGTAATGGAATAAAATGAGTGCCATTAGACATAAACAGGGACAATTGCTGAGCAAGTGAGTTGTTTACAGACAAAGAGAAAGTGAAGGACAAGTGAACAATGTAAGCATTCTCACTGGCAAAAAAAATAGAAAGATTGTTGAAACACTTGAATCGCAAAGAAATATCTAGAAGTCATAGTGAACTTCACATACTATATCCACACATAGTTAGATCAGGTCATGAAGGGTGTGGACAGGACAAACACTGAATGTTTATTCACCAAAACCCAATCCACCAGCTCCAGAGGACACCCAAAGATGCTTGAAAGTTGCCTTTAAAAATACATCAAATGAGTGATAAGCATATGGATTGTGTTCCCACAGGAAGTTGTGTGGACTGAAGTATCAGTAGGTTCAAGAAGACTGGGATAAATTAATGGACCAAATGTCTGGTCTATAATATTTGACTAGACAGAAGATAAGGAATGTTAAGTAGTACATCTGGTAACCAACCATAGGACAGTTGTAAAGGAGGGCAAACATTATAATGTTTGTCCAGAAATCCTGGTGCCACTATCAAGAGACAAAATGTTTGTCTGGAAGGCAGTGGCTTGTCTCAGAAATGACAGTTTTTGTGTCCTTCTCATCAGTCACGGTGCCAAACATCAGTTGGTAAATTCTAAAACAATTAACATTTACCAAATAAGAAACATCGTGAATGCACCCAAGATCAATCAATCAGTGATACTGATTGAATGTCTACTGTTAGTAAAGCACTATACTGAGCATTTGGAAAAGTACAATAGAGTAAGCAGAAATGATCCCTGCCCTTAGGGAGCTTCAATTTAGTTTAGGAGAAAGACATTAAAGTATTTTACAGGGTAGAGAAGGAGCATTCATTCATATTTATTGAGTGCTTACTGTGTGTACAGCACTGTACTAAATACTTGGAAAATGGCTTAAGAAGCAGTGTGGCCTGTTGGAAAGAGCATAGCCCTGGGAGCCACAAGGTCATGGGTTCTAATCCCAGCTCTGCCACTTGTCTGCTGTGTGACCATGGGCAAGTCTTTTAACTGCTCTGGGCCTCAGTTGCCTCATCTGTAAAATGGGGATTGAGACCGTGAGCCCCACATGGGACAGGGACTGTGTCCAACCCAACTTGCCTGAATCAACCCAGCAATTAGCACAGTGCATGGCACATAGTAAGCGCTTAACAAATATCATAAAAAAGGGGATAAAATTTATCAAATCAGACAGTACCTGCCCCACAAGGGGCTCACAAGCTATGGAAAAGGGTGAACAAGTATTTAATTCCCATTTTACAGATGAGGAAACTAAGGTACAGAGAAATTGAGTGACTTGCCCAAGGTCACACAGAAGGCAAATGGTGGATATTAGATTAGACTCAAGAGCTAAAATATGGCACTTTATTGGTTATATCATGTCAGTGGAACTTACAAAAATCTCATATTTTATTTTTCTATGCACTTTGATGCAATCCAACTTTACAACCAACATAGTACATGAGATCTTTCAAAATATCTCTATAGCTGTCAAGCTCACATTGGGACATACAGATACTTGTTCATCGCATGACAGGAGCCTTATCAGAACAAAGTGAAATTTTGCCACTGCTGATATGAACAGCAAATTAGTTGGACAAGCCTGCTTTAAACACCAATGTGTTTCAGTCAAAGTTACGATCAATTCGAGATAGATGATATTAACCTTTGGGACATACTCCTTCCATGATGTGGGAATCTCTCGAGTGGCTCACTTCTTTCTTTCACTCTAACAAATGGAAAGTATATGTAATGAGTTAGTATTTATCAGCCCTGAATCTGGAATCTATTTGTAATGTCACTGTGTATTTTAGGATGATGTGCATGAAGGTGCTTAATAACTGTGATGAATGATGTCTGGCGGCAATGCAGATGAGTGCGGGTATGAGCTCCCTAAAATCTTCCCTACATCTCTCCAGTCCCTCCCTCCTCCTACCCTATCGTTGATTCTCCAATTCGTACCAGCAGTATCTTTTAAAATCTACCCTCTCCACCTGCACCTTGATCCCATTCCTTTGCATCTTTTTAAAACACTTGCCCCCTCCCTGGCCATCATTTTCAACTGCTCACTCTCTGATGGCTCCTTCCACTGTGATTCCAAACATGCCATGATTCCCCACCCTAAAAAACCCTCCCTGACCCCATGGCTCTCTCCAGTTGTCGCCCCATCTCCCTTCTACCATTCCTCTCCAAACTCCTTGAGAGAGTTGTCTACACTTATTGTCTCCTGTTCCTCTCCTTAAGTCCCTGCAATTTGGCTCCCTCACCCCTCCACCCCACTGAAACTAACCTCTTTTAAACAACCAATAACTTCCTTCTTGCCAAATCCAAAAGACTCTTCTCTCTGTAAATCCTCCTAGACTGCTCAGCTGCAGACCAACATCTTCTCCTGAAAACTCAAACTAACCTTGATTTTACTGACACTATCAATCAATCACATTTATTGAGAGTTTACTGTGTGTACAGCACTCTACTAAGCACTTGGGAGAGTACAATATAACAGAGTTGGTAGACATGTTCCCTGCCCAAATTGAGATTACAGTCTAAAGGGAGCTAAATGTCTAGAGGGTACTATCCTCTCCTGGTTCTCCTCCTATCCCCCTGGCAACTTCTTCTCAGTCTCTTTCACGAGCTCCTCCTCTGCCTTCCAGTCCTCTACTGAGAGGGTTCCTCAAAGTTCAGTTCTGCATTCTCTTCTATTCTCCATCTACACCCACTCCCTTGGAGAACTCATTCACACCCATGGTTCTAACTACCATCTCCATGCTGATGATCCCCAAATCAACATCTCCAGCACTGACTTTGCACCTTCTCTGCAGCTTCACATTTCCTCCTGTCGTCAGGACATCTCTTCTTGGATATCCCGCCAACACCTCACAAGTAACACGTGCAAAACAGAACTCTTCATCTTCTCATCCAAACCTGTCTTCCCCCTGCCTTTCCCATCTCTGTAGCCAACATCACCATTTCCTCATCTCACAAGCCCATAATCTAGGCATTATCCTGAACTCATCTTTTTCAACCATCTCTTATATTCAGTCTATCACCAAATCCTGTCATTTCTAACTTCATAACATTTCTAGAATTCTCCCTTTCCTTTCTATAGAAACTGCTACCACACTGCTCCAAGCATTTGTCATAATTCACCTCTACTACTGCATCGGCCTCCTAGCTGACCTCCCTGTCTCCAGTAACTTTCCACTTTAGTCTATATTTCACTCTGCTGCCTGGATCACTTTTCTAAAATATAACATTCTGTGCATCTCTGCCCACTTTTCAATAATCTCCGAAGGTTGCGCAGCCATCTCCGCATCAAACAGAAACTCATTACCTCTGGCTAAGGAACTCATTTAGCTCTCTCTCTCCTACCTGAGAAGAATGAGAAGCATGAGAAGCATGAAAAGCAGCATGCCTCAGTGGAAAGAGCCCAGACTTTGGAATCAGAGAGCATGAGTTCAAATCCCGGCTCCACCAATTGTCAGCTGTGTGACTTTGGGCAAGTCACTTCACTTCTCTGTGCCTCAGTTACCTCATCTGTAAAATGGGGATTAAGATTGTGACTTACTGTGTCCACTGTGACCATGGTGCCCCCGTGGGACAACCTAATAATAATAATAATGGCATTTATTAAGCTCTTACTATGTGCAAAGCACTGTTCTAAGCACTGGGGAGGTTACAAGGAGATCAGGCTGTCCCACGGGGGGCTCACAGTCTTAGTCCCCATTTTACAGATGAGGGAACTGAGGCACAGAGAAGTTAAGTGACTTGCCCAAAGTCACACAGCGGACAATTGGCAGAGCCGGGATTCAAACCCATGACCCCGACTCCAAAGCCCCTGCTCTTTCCACTGAGCCATGCTGCAGTGCTTAGAACAGTGCTTTGCACATAGTAAGCACTTAATAAATGCCATTATTATTATTATTATTATTATTATTATTATTATTATTATTATTACCTAACTTCACTCATCTCCCACTACAATCCAGCCAACAGATTTGGCTCCCTTAACACCAACCTACTTACTGTACCTTGTTCTTGAGTTACTTATCTTCAACCCCTTCCACCCATCTGCCCTCCTGACTAGAATTCCCTCCCCCTTTATATCTGTCAGATGACCAGTCTCCTCATCATCAAAGCCCTACTAAAATATCTCCCCCCAAATGTCTTCTCTGACTACCACCTCACTTCCCCACCCTATTCAGCCTCCCTTCTGCATCACCTATGCACTTGGGTCTGTACCCCTTAAGACTTTTGATACTCACCTCACCTCCAGCTCCGCAGAACTTATTTACATATGCTTCTCCTATCTGTAATTTATTTTAATGTCTGTCTCCCCCACTAGCTTCTAAACATCTCGAGGGAAGGGATCATGTCTACCAACTTTATAATACTGTACAAGCATTTAGTACAGTGCTCTGCACACAGTACATTCTCAATAAATACCATTCATTGATTGATATTAGAGTAATGTAAAAGATTTGAGAAGTTTAAAAGCAGCAGGGCATAGTGGATAGAGCATGGGCCTGGGAGCCAGAAGGTCATGGGTTCTAATTCTGACTCCACCACTTGTCTGCTTGGTGAATTTGGGCAAGTCATTTCACTTCTCTGTGCCTCAGTTACCTCATCTGTAAAATGGGGATTGAGACTGTGAGCCCCACATGGGATAGGGACTGTGTCCAATCCGATTCTCTTGAATCCACTCCACTGCTTAGCACAGTGTCTGGCACACAGTAAGCATTTAAGAAACACCACAGTTATTATTATCATTATTATTATAAAAATTGTAAATCAAATTTCAAATGTTTATACTTCCTGTGGCTTTAACATTTTAGAACTGCACAATGTGAGTTATGAATGTGAGAATCAATTAATACTTTTATTGATTTTGGATAGAAAATTATATCTAGAACCAGAAAATCAAACTGATAGTTCTTTTTCAGTGATGTTTATGCAAGGATGAGAAATGGCCTTAGAATGTTATCTAATGTCCTGGGACCAGGGTTCTGATCCCAGTTCTGCCACTTCTCTGCTGTGTGGCAAGTAACTTTACTATCTGTGCCTCAGTTTCCTCATCTGTGAAAGAGGGATTGAATACTCCTCCATTCTACTAAGATTGTGATCCCCATGTGGGACAGGAACTTCTAACCTGATTATCTTGAATATACCCCAATGCTTAGTAGAGTATTTGGCACATAGTAAGCAATGAACAAATACCATGATTATTATTATTATTATAATCATTGCATCTTTCCCAGATAGAAACACATGCTGGTGTGATGGCTGTTGTAAGAACATGGTTGACTAGATCTTAATACAGTGCTTTTAACACAGTAAGTGCTCAGTAAATATCATTTGGTAAATACCATTTGTTAACAAATGGTATTTGTTAAGCACTTACTGTGTGCCAGGCACTGTTCTAAGCTCTGAGGTTAATCAAGTTGGACACAGTCACGTCCTACGTGGGGCTCACAATCTTAATCCCCATTTTATAGATGAGGTAACTGAAGCACAGATAAGTGAAGTGACTTATCCCAGGTCACACACAGTGGACAAGTGGCAGAGCCAGGATTAGAATCCAGGTGCTTCTGACTCTCTCTATTCGCTAGAACATGCTGCTTCTCAAAACCAGCCACTGAATGGCTAGAAAAACCCAGATCGCTGTTGGGATCTGAACTAAAAATTACTTTTAAAAATAAAATCAAGATAAAGTGGTTACACTAATACAATAGATGTTTGTTTGAAGTCATTCACTAAGAACAGCAATCTGACTTTTAGAAATTAAATCATTAATGGGTGTTTGGTTTTACACTTCTTTATTCTTTTGCGCCAAAGAAAGCCAGATAATAATGAGTTAGTGTGCTAGATCCTTTTCTGAACAAAGAGAACTGATTTAAGAAATGATTTGTGATGATGCATGTTCTTTCAGTTAAAGGGTAAAGTTGGAATGAAAGAAAACCAGAGTGGAAGATGAAATTACTTATTCAAAGAACTCTGGCATGAGAGCTAAAGTCTCAGGAAAATAAGAAAAACAAGGAAATGCGTTTCCATCCATCCTCACACATCTGCACCCTGATGGGATGGTAGTCATATTTCTACTTCTCTCCCAATCCCAAATCCTCTTGCCCCTGGAGGTGCAGGGAGACAGCAGGCACCGTTTCTTCCTTAAATTAATTTGGTGAGACTGATGAGAGGGCTGAGAAGCAACTCAGTTGACATTAGTAACTTTTGATTGATTTAATGGGGGTCAATTTGGGCATAATTTTTGCTTCTGCTTTCCCTCCTGTGTAGAACTCCCTCCCACTTCACATCCAACAGACCAGCACTCTCCCCATCTTCAAAGCCCTACTAAAATCCTACCTCGTCCAGGAAGCCTGCCCTGACTAATCTCCCATCTCTCCATTTTATTTGCCCCCATTCTGCCTCATCCATCTGTGCACTTGAGTCCATGCACCCTAAGCACTTTAGTACTCTTCTCCACTCACCCAACGCACAACGCTTATGTACATATCCTGATATCCTGTTGCTTCCTCTACCTGTAATTTATTTCATTCAGTCTTCCCTACCAGACTGAAAGCTTCTTGAGGGCAGGGATCATGTCTATCAAATTTGGGTCTATTTCCTGTAAGCAGTTTGATATTCACCCCTCCTCCAATCTCACAGCACTTATGTACATATCCACATGCAATTTATTTTAATGTCTGCCTCACTGGCTAGTCTGTAAACTCCTTTGAGGGCTGGGATCAACTATACCTCTTTTTTTGTATTATATTCTCCCAAATGCTTATTCATTGCTCTGTACACAGTAAGTATTCAATAAATACCATTGAGTCATTGATGAAGAAGTGCCATAGCCTAGTGGAAAGAGCATGGGGCTGGGAATCAGAAGGACCTGAGTTCGAATCCCAGTTTTGCCACTTGTCCGATGTGTGACTTAGGGCAAGTGACTTCACTTTTCTGTGCCTCAATTACCGTATCTGTAAAATGGGAATTAAGACTGCAAGCCCCCGAGGGACAGGGTCAGTGTCCAACCCAATTTGCTTGTATCCACCCCAGTGCTGAGTGCAATGTCTGGCTCATAATAAATGCTTAACATATACTGTCATTAATATTATTTAGTCCACAGAAATAAGTAAATAGATAAATCTCTAAATAAATTTCCCGTAGATGTAAATTATATTAGCTAATTTTGCTGCTATATATTAATATGGGGCTATTTTATATGACGTCAATCATCATTCTTATTGTAATTGCAAGCAAAAATACTAACCAAAACTAAGCCTGATATTTCTTTTCATAATTGAAAAAAATGAGTACTAAATTATAGTGGCTTCACATGTGTTTTTAGTCCCCATGACTAAAAAAGGCATGCTTTCAAAATTAAACTTTATCTTCAATTAATCAATAGTGATCTAATGGAACTGAGCTTTTCAAAAATAAATTAGCGTTTGATTTATTGGATACCAACTGCACATGTGCAATATTTTTTGCAAACAAAAATTTATAAGCAGCTTTCTGAAGTGTACTTAATGTGTGCCTATGATAGAAACATTAATCTTTGAGTAGGTAATCTTGCAAACCTATAATGTGATTAAAATATGAAGCACAATTTAAAGACACCATAATGACTCCAAATGAGACATTTTGGCTACCGGTGTGATGCTCCACGCACTCTAAAATGTTCATATGTTATACGCTTAAAAAGAGTCATGTTTTAATAAAGAATAAAATACCACATAAACTCTACATTTAAGGAGGAAGGTAGTAATTCGAAAAGAAGCCACCCTTTAAAAATGTGGCTGAACCCAGCACAGCAGCTATAACCTTTGCAGGAACCAAAATAAAGACTAGAGGTCATTTTCATAAATATTTAAAATGCATTTGAATCCAATGAAAGGCCAGGGTTTTGGCAATAGCTAAGAAAATTTAGCTGCCCTGAGAAGTAGCACAAAAACCTTAAGACATTTCATAGTGGTGTGGTAAATTGAGTCAAAGCTAAAGGTGCTCTGATTCCCTAGTAGAGTAAAATACAATAGGTCTATTCTATAAGCCATGTTCAAGGAAGCCAAAAGGGATTTGAAACCTAGCCTCTGAATACACTTTCTGATCCATCAGGAAATAAATACTTCCAATTCAACAACCTTACAAGCATTATCAAAAGGTTTCAGACAAATTTCTGGGAACTCTCATGTGTTGACAACTGGTCTTTTAAGGCATATTCACAAGGAAGCATGTAAAAGATTATAAATTGCTTCAGAGCTTTTGCCAAGCCACATGGGCAGACAGTAAGACTAAAGAAAACCAAGGTAATAGTTCCATCCTTTATCCAGAAAACCTTACATACATCCAAAGATTTTCATCAGTAATGAAGGATTTAATGCCCTATCCAATTCTGATACCTAGGCAGTATGCAGATAGGCAAAAAAGAAAAAAACAGAATCAAAAGGCCAGACATTTTAGGGGAAAATTTTTGTCTATAGTTTGATAAAACATGGAACATGCTTCATGCCAATTTGAAGGTGAGCTAGTGGAAGAGCACAGAATTAGGAGTCATTAGACTCCTAGAGAAGCAGTGTGGCCTAGTGGAGAGAACACAGGTCTGGAGACCTTGGTGTCATCCTCGACTCTGCTCTCTCATTCACCCCTCACATCCAAGCCGTCACCAAAACCTGCTGGTCTTAGCTCCGCAACATTGCCGAGATCCGCCCTTTCCTCTCCATCCCAACCGCTACCCTGCTCATTCAAGCTCTCATCTTATCCCGTCTGGACTACTGCATCAGCCTTCTCTCTGATCTCCCATCCTCGTGTCTCTCTCCACTTCAATCCATACTTCATGCTGCTGCCCGGATTATCTTTGTCCAGAAACACTCTGGGCATATTACTCCCCTCCTCAAAAATCTCCAGTGGCTACCAATCAATCTGCGCATCAGGCAGAAACTCCTCACCCTGGGCTTCAAGGCTCTCCATCACCTCGCCCCCTCCTACCTCACCTCCCTTCTCTCCTTCTACAGCCCAGCCCGCACCCTCCGCTCCTCCGCCGCTAATCGACTCACCATACCTCGTTCTCGCCTGTCCCGCCATCGACCCCCGGCCCACGTCATCCCCCGGGCCTGGAATGCCCTCCCTCTGCCCATCCACCAAGCTAGCTCTCTTCCTCCCTTCAAGGCCCTGCTGAGAGCTCACCTCCTCCAGGAGGCCTTCCCAGACTGAGCCCCTTCCTTCCTCTCCCCCTCGTTCCCCTCTCCATCCCCCCCATCTTACCTCCTTCCCTTCCCCACAGCACCTGCATATATGTATGTATATTTGTACATACTTATTACTCTATTTATTTATTTATTTATTTATTTATTTTACTTGTACATATCTATTCTATTTACTTTACTTTGTTAGTATGTTTGGTTTTGTTCTCTGTCTCCCCCTTTTAGACTGTTAGCCCACTGTTGGGTAGGGACTGTCTCTATGTGTTGCCAATTTGTACTTCCCAAGTGCTTAGAACAGTGCTCTGCACATAGTAAGCGCTCAATAAATATGATTGATGATGATGATGATGATGGAGGCCAGAGGACCTGGACTCTGATCCCAGCTTTGCCACTCATCTACTATGTGACCTTGGGCAAGTCACTTCACTTCTCTGTGCCTCAGTTACCTCATCTGTAAAACGAGGATTAAAACAGTGAGCCCTATGTTGGACAGGAATTGGGTCCAAAACAGTTATCTTGTAGCTAGCCCAGCTCTTAGTACAGTGCCTGGCACATAATAAGTGCTTAACAAATACTATAAAAAAGGAGACCTGGATTCTAGTTCATTCCAACATTTGCTTAATACATGACCTTGAGCAAGCACTTCACCTTTCTGGGCCTTGGCTTCCTCATTTGTAATTTGGGAATTAAATTCCTGTTCTCCCTTCTTAGACTGTGAGCCTGGTGTGGGATGCTGTGAACAATCCTATTATCTTCTATTGCCTCCAGCACTTAGCAGAGTGCTTGGCCCATAATAAGCACTTAACAAATGCTATCATAATCATCATCATCAATATACACTCACTCCCTTGGTGACCTCATTCGCTCCCACGGCTTCAACTATCATCTCTACGCTGATGACACCCAGATCTACATCTCTGCCCCTGCTCTCTCCCCCTCCCTCCAGGCTCGCATCTCCTCCTGCCTTCAGGACATCTCCATCTGGATGTCCGCCCGCCACCTAAAGCTCAACATGTCGAAGACTGAGCTCCTTGTCTTCCCTCCCAAACCTTGTCCTCTCCCTGACTTTCCCATCTCTGTTGACGGCACTACCATCCTTCCCGTCTCACAAGCCCGCAACCTTGGTGTCATCCTCGACTCCGCTCTCTCATTCACCCCTCACATCCAAGCCGTCACCAAAACCTGCCGGTCTCAGCTCCGCAACATTGCCAAGATCCGCCCTTTCCTCTCCATCCAAACCGCTACCCTGCTCATTCAAGCTCTCATCCTATCCTGTCTGGACTACTGCACCAGCCTTCTCTCTGATCTCCCATCCTCGTGTCTCTCTCCATTTCAATCCATACTTCATGCTGCTGCCCGGATTATCTTTGTCCAGAAACGCTCTGGACATATTACTCCCCTCCTCAAAAACCTCCAATGGCTACCGATCAATCTGCGCATCAGGCAGAAACTCCTCACCCCGGGCTTCAAGGCTCTCCATCACCTCGCCCCCTCCTACCTCACCTCCCTTCTCTCCTTCTACTGCCCAGCCCACACCCTCCGCTCCTCCACTGCTAATCTCCTCACTGTACCTCGCTCTCGCCTGTCCCGCCATCGACCCCCGGCCCACGTCATCCCCCGGGCCTGGAATGCCCTCCCTCTGCCCATCCGCCAAACTAGCTCTCTTCCTCCCTTCAAGGCCCTGCTGAGAGCTCACCTCCTCCAGGAGGCCTTCCCAGACTGAGCCCCTTCTTTCCTCTCCCCCTCGTCCCCCTCTCCATCCCCCCGTCTAAACTCCTTCCCTTCCCCACAGCACCTGTATATATGTATATATGGTTGTACATATTTATTACTCTATTTATTTATTTATTTATTTATTTTACTTGTACATTTCTATCCTACTTATTTTATTTTGTTGGTATGTTTGGTTCTGTTCTCTGTCTCCCCCTTTTAGACTGTTAGCCCACTGTTGGGTAGGGACTGTCTCTATGTGATGCCAATTTGTACTTCCCAAGCGCTTAGTACAGTGCTCTGCACATAGTAAGCGCTCAATAAATACGATTGATTGATTGATTGATTGATCATCATCATCACCATCATCATCATCATTGTCATTATTTTATAAGCCTTACATGTTGCTGAAAGACTTGGATCAATTATCCAAGACAAATTCATCTTCTTGAACAGTTTCATTAGCATCATCTACTAACCACAATGAACGTAAGGTCCTCGAATGCAATCGTTTTATCAGCACTGAGGTAATGCTCACAGCAAAAGAGCTTCACTAGAAAGGACTGTTAGAAAATGGATAACAGGATATGCAAGCAACTACTTTTATGGTGAACTGAAAAGGCACATTTGAAAGGTGAAAGGGTAGAATAAACCATTTAAAGACGTAGTGAAGCACAGTCTAAAACAGTGCAACAGAGCAGTGGACTGTTGGCAGGTCACAGACAGACCAACTCAGTTGTGTCTGCTAATTCTGCTGTTCTGTACTCTCCCAAGAGCTTAGTGCAGTGCTCTGTGCATAGTAAGCACTAAACAAACACTACTGATTGATTGAGTGAATGCTTTGTGAAGACTGGGATACCAAGAAGCAAACTCAAAACATGATGGGTTAATTGAAAAATCTGTATTTAATTAAAAGAAATAAATTTTATAGCTCCGTGCTAAAACATGTTAAAGGTGAGAAGCATACTCTAATAAAAATCAGACAACTCAATTAACCAACCAGAATGATTTTAATTTCATTCATTTCTCCCTAGCACAGAAGTTATCTATCAGCAGTTCTCCAGAAAGCCAATAATCATCTGGGGCAGTTTGGTCTAGACCAGGGGATGGCAGTTTCTTCATTCAGAAGGGCCAAATTAAGAGCGTCATATACAATTTAACTACCAAACCGCCAAATTACCAAACCAGGAAAATGGTTGAACATTAAGCTCCCAGAGAACAAAGAAAAAATCCTCAAGAAACTCTGCAGCCACATCACAACAGCCAAAACAAGAAAGTCAAACTGCAAACCCCAACATGCACAATGAACAGTCATTTTCCCACGATGCCATTTTACAGGAAGATGGCAGACAGAGACAAAGGAAGTCACCAAGATTAGTTTCATGCCAGCAACTGAAACAAACGGTCTGGTTGCTGCATAATGGATCACACCAATCAATCAATCCACAGAGGCCCCTCGCATCACTCGAGAAGACACATTCATCTTCTTGAACAGTTTCATCAGCATCATTTTCAAACCACGGCATACTTCAACCCCAAGAAACCAAAAACCTCAGCACTTTATTAAAGGCATTATATGGCTCTGTTCAAAGTGCCTCTGAAGAATCCGCTCCAATCACATCCTAGACAAGAAGGGAATTGATGAAAGATGGCAAAAACACTTCATTGTTCAATTCCACACACCTTCTACTACTGAGGATGAAGCAAAACTAAGTAAACCTTTCTATAAGTGAGGATGTGACATTTGTCCCAACTACTGGAGAAGTCAGAGAAGGAGTCAGCCGTGAAAAGTGGAAGACGTGGATTTGGTGGCATACCTGCTGAGATTTATCAGCATGGAGGGGATTTCCTGTTCAAACATTTACAAAAGCTCTAACTCCTCCAGAAGCAATGTGGCATTCTAAGTAGAGCACAGCCCTGGGAGTCAGAAGGACCTGGGTTGTATGCCTCGGGTTCACCATGTGTCTGCTGCGTGACCTTGGGCAAGTCATTTCACTTCTCTGGATTTCAGTTATCTCCTCTGTTAAAGGGGGATTAAGACTGTGAGTCCCATGTAGGACCTGGACTGTGTCCAACCTGATAATCCTGGACCAACCCCGGTGCTTAGTACATAGTAAGCACTAAATACCATAAAAAACTCCACATTGAAGAAATGCCACAGGATTTCAAAAACCCTACCATCATCATCACCTTCGAGGAAAAATCCAGAAATTCAGATTGTGGCAGTAATTGAGGCATCTCACTGACCTCCATTGCCGGCCAGGTCCTAACCAGAATACTTTTAGATTGACTGCTAAAGGATACTGTCAACTGACAGAAAATATGGCTTCGGACCATCACGTGGCTCAGTGGATATGGTCTTGCCTTCCTACCAGTTACAGAAAAAGTGCTGGGTGACAGAACCAAACCTAAACACAGTTTTAGTTGTCTTTACAAAACTATTTGAGCCTATCAGTAGATCGGGGCTCTGAACATTACAGTGCAAATTAGCTTGCCCTAAAAAATTATTCACGGTCTGAGACAACTTCACAGTGGTATTGGCATGGCTGAACCAGCCATGCTCTGTTTATTCTCCATTGTCAGTGTTGTGAAGCAGAGTTATGTAGAGGGTCAGATCCTCAATCAATCAATCAATCAATATTTACTGAGCACAAAACAATATAACAAAGACATTCCCTGTCCACAATGAGCTTACAGTCTAGGTCCTGTTCAATTTATTATATGCAGCTTGTTGTGGGCAGAGAATGTGTCTATTGTTCTGTTTTACTCTCCCAAATGCTTAGTACAGTGCTTTGCACACAGTAAGTGCTCAGTAAATATGATTGAATGAATGAATGAATGAACCATTTGGGAGGATGCAAATATCATAAGGATGCAATAAGATGGAGGATGCAATGTCAGAATACAGATGTCAGAATACACTTCTGTACCTCTGGGAATATCTTCCAACTTCATAGACTTCAAGCACACTTGAAGATGATGGAGTCTTCTATCAACAGTGGTGGATGAACCTCAGGAGTCAAGACCAAGCATCTTTGAAGAGGAATTGGTTAGTGTGCTGGTGCCCTGTGCAGTGCCATTTTCACTCTCTTGACCATTACATGTCCTGTTCCCCTGGAGCATTCAGGGCAACAAGGGAATAGGCAGGTAGGGATACAGCACATTGAGAAGTAAGCTCCTTCAGGGCAGGGAACATGTCTGCTAATTGACTTGTATTTTACTCTCCCAAGCACTTAGAACAGTGCACATAGTAAGTGATTGGTAAATATGCTCTGCACACAGTAAGTGCTCAGTAAATACCACTGACTGATTGATTATGGTCTTCTCCCATGTTAACCCACTCTATAAGGCAGAATCAGGCCTAGAATTCAGGTCTCCTGATTACCAGTGCACTGCTCATTCCACTGGTCTGCTGCCCAGCTTTACATAGGTGATGGTCCAGAATATCAGTTGACTGATTGTTGAATCAATCAATCAATCAAATCACATTTATTAGTGCTTACTGTGTGCATGGCACCATGCTAAGTTCTTGGGAGAGTGTGGTAATAGAGTTGGTAGACATGTTCCCTGTCCCCCAGGAGCTCAGCAGTACTGTCTGGTTGCCCCTTAGGGAGTGAACAGCTTTCTGATGGACACGTTTTCACCGTAAATGAGGAAGGGACTAGAAAAAAGGACTTTGAAAGGGATTATCTCTTTCTTTTGCTTTTGCCCAGTAAACATGTCCTATATAATTAATAATGATAATAAACCATTTTCATTGCATATTCTACAGGGATTGAACATTTCATTATCCTCATCATCATCAGTGGTATTTATTGAGCCCTGACTGTGTGCAGAGCACTGTACTATGTGGTTGGGAAAGTGCAATACAACAGAGTTGGTAGATATGTTCCCTGTCCACAATGAGCTTACAGTCCAAAGGACTGTTGTTGAAGACGATGTTTCTCTTTCTTGACCTTTAGATTTCCTGACAGAAGGAAACACTGATGGAATGAACAGATTTTGGATCAGAAATGTTCTGAAGCCACAAGACGTTCCTAAATCAGTATTACAAGTAACTATTGCAAAATCCGTGACCAAATATAAAAATCTACATAGTATGTATGTACAGCCCAATGGACCACATTTGTTCCCATTACCCAATTTGGTTTGGATGGTAACCCGATTAGCTTGTACCCACCCCAGTGCTTAGTACAGTGCCTGGCACACAGTAAGCACTTAACAAATAGCACAATTATTATTGTGAAATTAGGGAATGGTCTTATGGTCCATATATACCTCTAGACTGTGAGCCTGTTGTGGGCACAGATTGTCTCAATTTATTGCTCTATTGTAGTTTCCCAAGCACTTAGTGCAGTGCTCTGCACAGAGTAAGTACTCAATAAATATGATTGAATGAATGACTATGCCTGGATACAACAAAATTCAGAAGTCGATGTAAATAGATGCAATGTTAGAAGAAAGAATCTTGCTCCTGGGCAGTGTCAGCAAGGCATGAATAACAGTACACCGTTTACTGTATACAGGGTTCAACAAGTTCTAGAGGTTCTGTAATATAAGGCTCTACGTTACAGGAAAACAAATTGTATGAATGATAAACACAACTTCTTCAGTGTTTAAGGATCATTCTGGTAGAGTTGAATTTGGGAAGAGCGCTGATTTTTTTTTGCCCAATAGGAGACTATTAAGACTGTTTAGAACATCACAAAGCCCGTTCAATACAATTGCAGTGAATGTTCCTTTCCTAGTAGTCTGAAATAGTTATGGCTCCTCCCAAATTTAATAACTTTAGGTTGAGGGAAATTGGGCTGTACCTAGATAAAACAAACAAATTCTTACAGAATCATTTGACTTGCAGGGTGGAATGCAGAAGTCTATTTTAATGTCTATACTTTTAATTTTATTTTTAATAAGATAGGTCTCCTTTTGGAATTTTGATTGCCTTTAATCACTTTTCCAATCCCCACTTTTCTTTTCTGTTAAAGGTCAGTTTCTAGTCCTCCTACCTATTTTGTCAATCTCGATCTCCTTAAGCCTTGCACATGGTTTCTTAAATTCCTTATCAATCATTGTAATCACTTCTGCAGCCTAAACCTAAACCTAAACTTCCAAAATACTCTCTCATTTTTGCTCAAATCCTTTAACATTCTATAAACATTAAGCATTCAGTTGTTAAAAAATTCTGAATATAGAGGGACCTTAATGGAACACGAGATCTGTTTATACTTTACCAATGAGTTAATGAGATCATAACATAATAAATTTCCGTTTACTATTGACATTAAATAGTAGTAGTAATGTAGTAATATTTACTAAGCACTTTTTGGAAAGAACTGTACTAAAGGCTGGGAAAAATATGCTGCTGGGAATTATGCATAGTTTTTTTTTTTATTGTGAGACTCCAGAGGGACAGAGACCAATAAAATAATCCTATGCAAAGCCCAGATTTTCTTGGCTACCATTTTATCACAATGAACGTCTCCTCAGTATGACCACCAACCAATCTGTGACACAGCATTCCCCCTTCCCAGCCATTACAGCAAGAATGAGAATGAATGATGATGATGAGATGAGAATGATGATGGTATTTGTGAAGTGCTTACTATGTGCAAGCACTGTTCTAAGCTCAGGGGGAGATACAAGGTCATCAGGTTGTCCCACGTGGGGCTTACAGCCTTCATCCCCATTTTACAGATGAGGGAACTGAGGCCCAGAGAAGTCAAGTGACTTGCCCAAGGCCACACAGCTGACAAGTGGCGGTGCCAGGATTGGAACCCATGACCTCTGACTCCCAAGCCCAGGCTCTTTCCACTGATCAATGCTGTGCCCCTGAACCTCATAGTGAATTGAAAGGATTTCCGGTTGAACCTTGGGTAACCCTGTGGATTCACAGTCACTCCAAGATGGTTCCCCCATGCAGTTCTAATGAATGTAAGAGAGAACGAAAGCAGACAGAGGTACCAAATTCTAGCTCACATACACGAAATCCCCTGTAGTGGCCCCATAGAGCACACAAGAAACCCTGACTCTCTGGAATGGAAAAGTAGAGGGAAATAAGCCTGGCCCATCAGAGACCCCAGTCAGGGATGCTCCATTCATTCATTCATTCGTTCATACATTCAATTGTATTTATTGAGCACTTACTGCGTGCAGAGCACTGTACTAAGTGCTTGGGAAGTACAAATCAACAACATATAGAGACGGTCCCTACCCAACAATGGGCTCACAGTCAAGAAGGGGGAGACAGACAACAAAACAAAACAAGTAGACATGTGTCAAAACCATCAAAATAAATAGAATTATAGCTATATGCACATCATTAATAAAATAGAGTAGTAACTATGTATAAGTAAAATAAAGTAATAAGTATGTACAAAAATATACAAGTGCTGTGGGGAGGGGAAGGGAGTAGGGCAGAGGGAGGCGGGTGGCGATGGCGATTGGAGGAGGAGAGGTAAAAGGGGGCTCAGTCTGAGAAGGCCTCCTGGAGGAGGTGAGTTCTCAGTAGGGCTTTGAAGGGAGGATGGATGGGTGGAAGGAGGGCATTCCAGGCCAGGGGAAAAAGTATGGAACGTTTCACGAATTTGCCTCCGGGTTTAGGGATTTGCAGTCTAAGTTTTATCAAGAGAGAGAAAAGAGAGAGAGAGGGAGGGAGGGGAGAGAGACTCTATCACTTGCTTGTGGCAACTCAGGGCTGTTGACACCTCAGTAGAAGACTCCATGGAGAATCATTTTAAGTTTTTCATCAGCCAAGTGAAAATAGACACCCACTCCCCTACTGCTTTACTTTGCAAAAACCCTATGGAGATCCACTTCCTGTATGAAATTTCCTATTCCTTGCTCTTCTCCCTTATATTGTTCCCTAGGTCAAATCTTAACTTTGTTCATAGCAAAGTTAATCATCATTTCAGCCACCTCAGGACTCTTTTATATATCTGCATGGTCATGCAAATATTGCTGACATCTGTGCTCTGGCCCTTTATCTAATTGTGTTCTTCCATTTCCTTGTCCCCAGCATTTAGATTGAGTGCTTCTGGGCCTGTCTCTTCTTCTGAGGCCCCTCATGCCAATATAGAGCTTTGTGCAAAGTAGGATTTAAATAAATACTGCTGATAATGATAAAATTACTTTCCATTTCCAAGTGGATAATCAAAATAATCCCCAGTAGAACAAAGAGAATCAGATGCATGCTCCTGTTTCTATTTTGCTAATGTGGATTATTTTGGTCATCCACCTGAAAGCTGAAAATAATTTCATCATCATTAATGGTTTGCACACTGCCTAGCAACTCTAGCAGAAATGGTCCCCCAGACATTTCAAGTTGACATCTCACGGATGGTGGAGGGCAGGGAAGGTCCCACCTTCGCTAATGCTGTTCTTTGGTTGCAAGATTTTCACCAGTCTAGGTAACGTTCCTGGGCAGAGTTGCATTGATTTATATACTTTAGGGAAGATGTTTAAAAAGACGTTTGAAAACAAACAAATAAAGACTTAAAAGAAACCTTGAGTTTTGTAAAGAACACTAAAGGATCTTATAATTGCACACTTCATATTTTTCTTTTTGACCTTTTTCTCGGGAACTTTCTTCTTTATTATATATATATGTAAATATATATAATTGTAAACATCACAGTTTCCATAGGGCCTCACCTCAGTCTGGGAATGGGGACAAAAGACAGTTGGGGGGAAGGATAGGAACAAAAGCTGTTATTATGGGAGTGGATTTAAGTGCTATCCTTCCACTCTTTGCTTTTCCCTTTCCCTTCTTCTTCTTGGCAGAGCTGGGTAGGGAGGCAGGAAGGGGAGGGGTGGAAGAAGGGAAAAGGGATCTAGATATCACAGAGCTAGCCATACCAGCAGCAAAATTTGCTGTGATGAACAAAGTTAAAAATAAATATTTTTGCATGTGGGCGTGGGGGAGGACAGGAAATGAGCTACAGCGAAGCCGGAAAGTCATTCAGAATAGGGGAAGGCATGGAGCAAGGTGCAGCAAGAGTGGGAATTTAGAAGGGAGTTTCTACTCAACCAAAGCCCTGCTCATCAAATCAGGGCTGCTTCGAGAATGGAGCCTAAGTGTAACAGTAAATGTCCATACACTTGTATGTTTTCCATGTGTACCAAACAAAAAGCATTAAAAAAATGGATAATCATGGAATTAGATGAAATGTTTTGCCACAAAGAGAAAACTGGGTAAAGTAAAGGGGTTAATGGGTAAGGATAAAGATGACTTTTTAGGATGGAGAAAGCTATATATTCCTCAAGCTCAGTGCTTGGACCTCAGTTGTTTGACACCTTCATAATTGATCTAGAAAAGAGGGCATTCTCAATGAAGTCTCCATGCTTGAAGATGACATTAAGCTCTCCAGGGGTAAAGTAGAATGCAGTTGAGAAGCAGCATGGCCTAGTGGATGGAGCTCAGCCTTGGGGGCCAGAAGGACCTGGGTTCGAATCCCAGTTCTTCCACTTGCTTACTGTATGATCTTAGGCAAGTTACTTCACTTCTCTAGGTATTAGTTTCCTCATCTGTAAAACGGGGATTATGACTGTGAGCCCCATGTGGGACACGGACTGTGTCCAACCTGATTAGCTTGTATCTTCTCCATTGCTTAATACAGTGACAGGCACGTAGTAAGCTCTTAACAAATCTGATTAAAAAATAAAGCTGAGGAAATTTTTCAGGAAGACTCATAACCCTGAAAAAGCTAAGACTCTTTAGTCTGGAAAGATGAAGGCCAAGAAGAAACACGATGAAAGACTACAACTTCATAATGAAGGTAAATGAGGCAAACAGAGGATCTGTGTTCTAATCCAAGCCCTGCCACTTATCTGCTGTGTGACCTTTGGCCAGTCACTTAGCTTTTCTGTGTCTCCGTTTTCTCATCTGTGAAAGAGGGATTAAATACCTGTTTCCTTCCTTCTTAGATGGTTAGCTCTGTGTGGGACAGGGGCTACATTCGACTTGATGATCTCGAATCTACCCCAGTGCTTGTGTTTAGTGCAGTGCTTGGCACACGGTGTACACTTAACAATAACCACAATTATTAACTCAGTGAAGATCTTTGGATGTGTGCAGGCTGGAATAATACCTATTTTTTCCCCAGATTTATTGTCAGTCTATAGCACAGAGCTGACTCAGCAAAGCAATTTATAATTACCCACCCATCTTTAGGTATTTAGATCTCTGTGGCACAATGATCTCTATACTGCAACTCCTGATGGCTGTCTCTAGGACTTTTGATGCTTCCAGTGGCCTATTCATGTGAAAGTACTTCACAGGGCATCAAGAAAATATGCTATCCCTAGTATCCACATCCCTGGGAATGAATCTACCAACTCTGTTCAATTGTACTCTTCCAAGCTGTAGTACAGTGCTTTGTACATATGAAGACTTCTTGGAGGAGATGTGCCTTCAATAAGGCTTTGATGGTGGGGAGAATAATTGATGTAGGATGTAAAGGGGGTGCTCCAGGACAGAGGCAGGAAGTGGGGGAGCAGTTGGTGGCAAGATAGATGAGACTGAGGTACAGCGAGAAGGTTGACATTACAAGACAAGGAGTGCAGGGTGGGTTTTAGTAGGAGAGCAGCAAGGTGAAGTAGGAGGGGGCAAAGTTATTGAATGCTTTAAAGCGATAGTAAGGAATTTCTGTATGATGAGATGTGGATGGGCAACCATTGGAAGTTCCTGAGGAGTGGGGAAACGTGCCCCGAATGGTCAGGTAGTAAAGTGATCCGGGCTGCAGAGTGGATTATGGACTAGTGTGGGGCGAGACAAGAGGTAGGGAGGTCAGCACGGAGGCAGATAGAGTAATCAAGGCAGGAAAGGATAAGTGCTTGGACTAAAGTTGTAGCATTTTAGATGGAAAGGAAAGGGAGGATTTTAGCAATGTTGAGAAGGTTGAACAAACAGAATTTAGTAATGGATTGAATATGTAGGTTGAATGGGAGAGAGGAATCAAGGATAATGCTAGAATATACTCAGTTGCCTCCTAGTGATCTGAAAGAGTTAATGCCCCTTTCAAGAAGCCCAGCACACAATAATTCCATCAATGAATGGTCCTATTTATTGAGCACTCACTGCTTGCAGAGCACTGTACTATGTAATTGGGGGAGTACAATACAATAAAGTTGGTAGACATGATCGCTGTTCACAGTTTAGAGTGCATATATCTATTGGGAGAATTGCCCTCATAATCTAAGTGAATGCTTTTCCCATCTAGACTGTAAGCACCTTGTGGTCAGGGAATGTACTCTGCACACAGTAAGTGTCCAATAAATACCACTGATTGATTATTTTTTCCATTCTATTGACTCAATCATGTCTTACTCTGGACCTGGCTGAGATTATTTGAGCTTGGAGTGACCAATGGTTTCAAAGGAAACTAGCTCTCTGATTAGTTTTGCAGAGCCCAAGAGAAAACAAAACATAAAAATGTGCCTTTGTTTCCTTGGCATCAATTTTCCTCTGCCCTTTGGGGCACAAAATGGACTGTTACAATGATTCAATTCTAAAAGCAGTTGGGTAGATTCTTATTATGTCCATTATACCTATGGACAAATGATAGGCTTCTCTGCCTGTGAAGAGCCAGTAGATTTTCTCTAAATTTAAATATCCACATTTGTCTGTGCAAAGTTAATGAAGCCTAAAATCAAAATCACTGGATTTTACTTTAAGGGAACCAGAAATGCCACATTAATTAGCTAATGGAGTTGTGCAATGGCAGTCTCTGTTTTGGAGAAAGCTCCAATTTTTTTTAATGATAATTGCTAAGCACTATGTTCTAAGCACTGGGGTAGACAGAAGGTAATCAGGTTGGACACATGCCATGTCTCAAATGGGTTTCACTATCTTAATCCCCATTTTACAGATGAGGTAACTGTAGCACCAAGAAGTTGAGTGTCTTGCCCAAAGTCACACAGAAGAGAAGATACTGACCGGGAGTTAGAAACCAGGTCCTTCAGACTTCCAGGCCTGCTAGGATAGTTTGAATTAGCTGAGGTAGGAGATCCTGATTTTTTTCCCCTCTTAGTAGAGATAGTTAAGTTCCTTACACTTCATAACAATACCCACTCATTTCTGAACTCTTCTTTCATGATTGAGGCCTGTAGAATTGGACCCATGGTTACACTCTACTCTGTACCGTAAACTCGTTGTGGGCAGGAAGTGTCTACCAATTCTCTTGTATTGTAGTCTGTCAGTCAGTCAGCCACTTGTATTTACTGAGCATTTACTGTTTGCAGAGCACTGTACTAAGTGCTTGGGAGAGTACAATATAACAATATAGTAGACACATTCCCTGCTCACAATGAGTTTATAATCTAGAGGTTGAGATTACAGTCACAAGCGCTTAGTACAGTGTTGTGTACATAGTAAGCGCTCACTGAATACCATAAATTGATTGCTGTCCAGTTTAGAGGTGCACTGGAAGGACAAAGTGTAAACCTCTGAAGCTCTGAGTCCTGTTGTCTTGGCTTCTGATTGCAAAACTGCTGTACTATCAGTCTGGTTTGGCTCATTATACAGGTCCCAAAGAATTCAAGCATTTATGTATCTAACACTTAGGCATTTGTGCACTTAATCATGCCTATCTTCAGTCCTTAGGTTTACATATTTATTCATTTGTGCATTAAATTGTTAATTTTGATTATGCTGTTTGCAAGTACTTCTATATCTGTCTTCCCCATTAGAAAGTAAGCAATCTGTGGGCAAGGAATGCATCACTTGCTCACTTTGTACTTCCCAAGTGCTTAGTATAGTGCATTATACTCAAGAAATACCATCTCTCACAAGGGGAGGGTTGCCATCATCTGTCCAGCAATCAATCAATTGTATGTATTGAGTGCCTAATGTATAGTAATAATGATAAGGATGATGGTATTTATTAAGTACTTACTATGTTCTAAGCACTGTGATAAATACAAGATAATGACATTGGATGTAGTTTATTTCCCACATGGGTATCAAAGAATAAGGATGAGGGAAAACTATTTTATCTCCATTTCACAGATGAGGAAATTGAGGCCAAGATCTGCTAAATGACTAGTTGAAACTAGAGAATAGAAAGCAGAAAAACTGACAAAATAAATGCCTAAATAGTTGAGTATACAAATCAATATTCACATAAATGCTGCAAGTGAATGTGTGGGCATAAGTGTTAGATGGGAGGATTTGATCTGGGAAGAAGAAAATGACTTGGGGTCTGTTTCCCCACTACTTTCAATACGTCTCCTACCATAACTGCTCTGTCTTGACCCAAAAGCACCCTCTGGTTATCCCTTCTCCTTCTTACTGTTTCTTTCCAAATTCCTTGAGTGAATTGTCTACTCCCATATCCCACATGGGACTCACATTTTACAGATGAGGGAACTGAAGCCCAGAGAAGTTTAGTTTCAAGATGCCAGGGGGACAGGCATTTAGGGAGACCTGGAGGCAAGAGAGAAGCAGGGTAGCCGAGTGGAAAGAACACAAACCTGTGAGTCAGAAGACCTGTTTTGAAACTCTGGCTTTGCCATTCGTCTGCTGGGTGATTTTGGCCAAGCCATTTAACTCCCCTGTGCCACAGTTACCTCAACTGTAAAATGGGGATTAAGACTATGAGTCCATGTAGGACATGGACTGTGTCCTTACCCGATTAGCTTATACATACCCCAGTGCTTAGTACAGTCCCTGCCATGTAGGAAATGCTTAACAAATACCATTTAAAAAAAAGAGAAAGTGGCAAATTGTGAAACAGGAAGGGTAGGACTAGAAAAACAGTCGTCTGCAGAGAGGTAGAAGCCATTCAAGCAGATGAACTCTCTAGCAGGGAACGTATCTGCTAATTCTGATGTATTGTACCCTCTCAAGCACTTAGTACAGTGTCTTGCACATAGTAAGCACTCAATAAATGCACTGATCAAATGACTGATAGAGTGACTGCAGATTAAGAAAAGAAAAGATCCCAGAATAGAACCATGAGGGATCATACACCTTTAAGAGAAGAGAGATTCTAAAGTGTCAGAGAATGAAACTAAGAAGGAGCATTCTGAGAGGTAATAGGAGAACCAGGAAAGTACTGTGTTGGTGAAAACAAGCTGATAGCGTTTCCAGGAATTTGGAGTTATCAATGAAGCCAATATTGGCCAAGAGATCAAGGAAGCTTAGCATAAAGTAGAGCCAATTGGACCTGGCTATGTGGAGGTGAGAAGCAGCGTGTCCAATCGAAATAGCTTGTATCTACCCCACAGCTTAGTACAGTGCTTGGCACACAGAAAATGCTTATCAAATATGAAAAAGAGATCTTTGGTGAACTTGGAGAATGTGCTCTCTGAACAGTGTAGGGGGCAAAAACCTAATTGTAGGGAGACAGGAAGAAAATCAGCACAGAGTTAGCTATGTATACAGTCTATTCAATTTGGATGGAATGGAATCAGGAAGATGGGGGAATAGCTGAGGAGGTTTGAACATAAAAGGGAAGGATCCTTCTGAGACTGAGATGTTGACGGAAGCCTGAGAGGAAGGAAGGGTGGAGGCAGGGGTTTGGAAGGGGGTGAGGGAGTATGGCCTGCAGGATGTTAAGTGGTGGTGGTAGATTTTGAGAGCAGTGGAGGTGACTTCCTGAGGGACAGCTGGGGAAGAGGAGAAAGAGGATATGGGCATGTGAGGGCATGGACGACGTAACTGAGATTCCAATTATTCACACTTTAAGCACTTCAACCCCCTGCCTGTACACTGTTGAAGTTACTTGGTCATTATCAGCTGCAGGGTGAAACTGCTCTTAGGATTATGGTCTTTTTGCTCCTAGGATCCTGAATAAATGGTCTTTTTAGGGCTCAATAAACGAACCCTAGATCATGTTTGCAGCTGAGCATGTATACAGAAGATCCCCAGCATCCCCAGAGCCCCAGGTTTCTGTATGACCCTTCCTTCCTGCTACAGAAAGTCATGGTGCAAGATTTACATATATGAAGTTGGCTTTTAGGTGTTAGAGGGAAAAATGAAACATTATTTTTCATTTATTTGTGCCTAGCACTATCCCACGTGACTGATATTCCATGCAACAATATTCTTTTCATCCTTAGAATCCTGAATTGGGTTGAACAGAGAAACAGTGTGGCTTAGTGCAACAAGCACAGGCTTGGGACTAAGCAGACCTGGGTTCTAATTCCAGCTCCACCACTTGCATGCTGACTGACTTTGGGCAAGTGACTTGTCTTCTCTGGGCCTCAGTTTCCTCTTGTGAAAAATGGGGATTAAATACCTGTTCTCCCTCCTACACTTTGACTGTGAGCCCCATGTGGGACAGGGACTGTCTGACCTGATGATCCTGTAGCAACTCTAGCACTTGGTACAGTTCTTGGAACATCATTAGCACTTAATAAATACCACAATTATTATTTTGTTACTATTTTGATTGCTTTCAATTCATTTCTAAATATTCCTAAAACAACCTGGAAAAACTGACCATTTTCTGGAAATACCAGATGCCCCAACTTCCCCTGTCAGCAGTTAATAAATATTACATTTTTTTCTACCTCAGTATTTCCATTCCAGATTTGAGGAAAATCTCAGAATCCAAGACAATAGGGCAAGTTTGTGGTCACAGGTCACCTTGCCAGAAGGAGTTTGAATGAATAAAATATTGGCATGTATTGTGGCTAGTCCTTTTAGAAAAGATTTATATCCAGAGATTCTCCATTTCTGATCTAAATATTTGGGCTCAGTGAGGATTAAGCACCCAATTTACGCTAGCCAGGATGGTCCTGGAAAACAGACTAAAATGTCTAACCTCCCAGATCAGTTGCTCAGCCTAAGAGTCACCCTTGGACCCTGTTTCATCTCCTCCAAAAGGCCTTCTCTGACTAAGTCCTCATTTCCTCTTCTCCCATTCTATTTGCACCACCCTTGCACCTGAATTTGCACCCTTTATCAACCCCTCTCTTAGCACCATATCTCTTATGTACATATCTGTAATTTCTTTATTTATATTAATGTCTGCCTCCCCTTCTAGACTGGAAGCTCGATGTGGACAGGGAACAGGTCTACCAACTCTATTATATTGTACTCTCTCAAGAGTTTACTACAGGAAGAGTTCAATAAATATGATTGATTGTTGATTGGATTGATTGTTGCGAGCATACCAACCTGAGAGAGAGGACACTGTGGGCTCCTTCAGTCATTTTCAAACCTGAACCCATTCCCTACCTCATGAGGGTCTCCAGAGTCCTAGCAGGTTAGCAGGGTGATGGGGGTGGTGGTAGCAGCACCAAATCCCCAGGACCCCTTTGGCAGCAGTGGCCAGTTGGGTAGATTTTCAGATCATTAGGAAGATTCATGAAAGTCCACATTCTTATAATCAAAAATTCCTGTCTTCATGGACCCAAATCTGGAAAAACGCCTATCCCAAAATACTGTGACAAAATATCAACTTGTTTCCATTCCCCATTTGGTTAGACTGAAAACTGAACTGGAGTCATAAGAAACAAGGGGTTCGGGGTATGTATGGATTGTTTGTGCTGCATCCAGTTGGGGACAAATTGTTGTTGCAGTAGTAGTAGAAATAGTAGCAATAGTAGTCGTAAAGTGCTTACTGTGTGCAGGGCATCGTATTAAGCCCTGGGAAAGAATACCAGGAGGTAGGAATTGGACATAGTCTTTGTCCCTCTTTGTCCCCCATAATATTAAAAGGTATTTAAATCATACTCTCCTTGTTTCAGTACTTCTTGGACTGATATTTTAAAGAAACAAACAAAAGCCTAGATTTGAGGAAATACAGTATTTAACAATAATAATGACGGTATTTGTTAAGCGCTTACTATGTGCAAAGCACTGTTCTAAGCATTGGGGGGATACAAGGTGATCAGGTTGTCCCACGTGGGGCTCACAGTCTTAATCCCCATTTTACAGATGAGGGAATTGAGGCCCAGAGAAGTTAAGTGACTTGCCCCAAGTCACACAGACGACAGTATACAATCTATGCACACTGTTTACAAAAGGAATATTTTATGCTTGATGTAAAGACTAGGTACTTTCCAAATAATACACCTTTAACATTCCAGCTTAATGCACAGGCTCAGTTTTGAGAAGTGAGCTGTTAAATGTGTTCTTCAATCTAGGATCTTCTTGAAGAGTTTAAAGTTATCAATGAGGAATTAAATATGCCATTTCTTGATTACGTGCTAGATCTTGTAATGTTTAAAATCAAATGACCAAAATCACAAGATGCAGCATGGCCTAGTGGAAAGAACCATGGGCCTGGCAATTAGAGGACCTGGGTTCTAATCCCAGTTTCACCACATTTCCCTGTGGGGTTAAGCACTTAGTACAGTGCTCTGCACATAGTAAGCGCTCAATAAATACGATTGATGATGATGGTGTTACCTTGGGAGAGCCACTTAATTTCTTTATGCCTCAGTTACCTCATCTGCAAAATGGGGATTCAATATCTGCTCTCCCATGTACTTAGACTGTGAGCCTCGTCTGTGACCTGATTATCTTGTATCTACCCCAGTGCTTTGTAAAGTGCTTGGCCCTTTGTTACGCTTAACAAATACCACAATTATTATATTATTGAATGCTCATCTTGCACATCCTGGAGTTCGTTCATTCATTCAATTGTATTATTGAGCACTTACTGTGTGCAGAGCACTGTACTAAGCACTTGGGAAGTACAAGTCGGCAACATATAGAGACGGTCTCTACCCAACAATGGGCTCACAGTCTAGAAGGGAGAGACAGACAACAAAACAAAACATGTAGACAGGTGTCAAAACTGTCAGAATAAATAGTTATGCAAACATGGTGGATCCTAAATTAACGGACTGTCAGATCCTTCCCCAATAATCTCCAACCCATCTTGCTGATTCTTCCAGATCAGTCTTGAAAGTAGCTGGTTAACTACTTGGGCTTTTTACCTTGTGCTCTGAAGACCAAAGAGCTCAGGTTTTGTCAAATTAAGAGAGGAAGAGAATGCCAGAGGAGTGAACACTACTGAAAGTGTCATGTCTGCAGTCTTCTTTTGGGGGGTGTGGGGAAGGGGTGTGTGTGTTTGTGTGCAGGTGTGGAGGGTGTGTGTATGTATGTGTGTAGGTGTATAGGTGTGTTACCTGTCCTCAGGTCTAAAATTGATAACTGATGACGAGGGGTTGAACAGTGACTAGTAAAACTGATGATTCCTGATGACTCCTTCCACATTTTTAGGCAGGTGTAGATTATTACAGTAATTTATACTCAATCCATTAATCATATTTATTATGTGCATACTGTGTGCAGATCACTATACTAAGTGCTTGGCAGAGTGCAATATAACTGAGGTGATAGACAAGTCCCTGCCTATTATGGTCTAGAAGATGAGTTTACAATCTTGTCTAACAACTTTTGTTTCTAAGAATGATAATTATAATAACAATTGTGATATTTGTTAACTGTTTACTTTGAGCTGAGCACTGTACTAAATGTGGGACAGATAGAAGATATTTAGGTTGGGCACAGTCTAAGAAGGAAGTAATAACATGATTCTACAGATGAGGAATCTGAGGCACAGAAAGGTTAAGTGATCTTCCCAAGGTTAGATAATAGGCAAGTGACAGAGCCAGGATAAGAACCCAGGTCCTGTGAGTTCCCTGGTGTGTGCTCTTTCCAATAGGCCACAGTGCTTCTCCCTCTTTATATAGTAGCCTCCCTGAAGTTTTTGTCATAAAATTGTCATCCATATTTTGTTTTTTATAGTATTTGTTAAGGGCTTACTATGTGCCAGGCCCTGTACTAAGCTCTGGGGAAGATACAAACTAATCAGGTTGGACACAATCCCTGTTCCATCTGGGGCCCACAATCTTAATCCCCATTTTACAGATGAGGTAACTGAGGCACAGAGAAGTGAAGTGACTTGCCCAAGCAGTCACACAGCAGGGAAGTGGCACAGCTGGAATTAGAACCCAGGCCCTTCTGAGTCCCAGGCTCATGCTCTATACATTAGTACATGCTGCTTCTTGTGGCCAATACTATCCTATTTGTAGTATTAGTTATTTGTTAAGTGCTTACTACATGCCAGGCACTGTACTAACCACAGTGTAAATACAATTCATCAGGTTGGACACAATCCCTGTCCCCCATGAGGCTCAAAGTTTCAATCCCCATTTTACAGATGAGATAACTAAGGCCCAGAGAAGTGAAGGGACTTGCCCAAGGTCACACAGCAGATGAGTGGCAGAGCTATGATTAGAATCTATAACCTTCTGACTCCCAGGACTGTGCTCTATCCACTATGCCATGCTGCTTCTTTGGCAGGCTGGTCTGACTCTAATTATAATTTTGGTAATTGTTAAGCACTTACTATGTGGCAACCATTGAACTAAATTCTAGGGTAGAAACAAGACAATGTGGCCAGACTGAACAATGTCCAACATAATAATAAAAATGATGGCATTTATCAAGTGCTTACTATGTACAAAGCACTGTTCTAAGCATCGTAACCACATGGTACTCACAGTGTAAAGGAGAGAACAGGTATTTAATCCTCATTTTATAGATGCTGGAACTGAGGTCCAGAGAAATTAAGTGATTTGCCCAAAGTAACACAGCAAGCAATTGGCAGAGCTGAGATTAGAACCCAGATCCTCTGAGTCCCAGGCTCACGCTCTTTCCATGAAGCAGCAGTGCTCCTCATCTTCATGCCTGAGGTTCCTCTATCTCATTACATTGCAAAATCTTTGAGAAGAGCAGCTATGACCTCAGAGCCCTTTTTGACAGAGGGGCTTAGGGTTGGAACTCCAAGTGACATCACACATACCATGCAGTTGACCAAGACCTCCCCAAGCAGAGAAGAGTACAGAAGCGGAAAGCCTAGTGGATAGAGCACAGGCCTGGGTTCTTATCCCAGCTCTGCCACATGTCTGCTGTGTGACCTTGGGCAAGTCACTTACTTCTCTGTGCTTCAGTGCCCTCATCTGTAAAATGGGGATGAAGACCACGAGACCCATGTGGGACAGGGACTGTGTCCAACCCGATTTGCTTGCCACAGTGCATGCCACATAGTGCACTTGTTAAGCACTTAACAAATGCCACAATCATTACTAATTAGAGAACACTGAAGCTTTCTAATCTGGACATTTCAGAGTCAGTGTACCCTCCCCATTGAAATCACTCACAGTCTAGGATTAAACATAATGGAATATTTTATCCTTAAATTTTGTTGCAAGTGGCAAGCCTGTGATATAGTTGGAAAACCAGGAAGTCGGAGCCAGACGCCCACGTAGAAATTAATGGTTCTTGATTGCCACCCTAAGGAGAAAATCTGAGGAAATAAAACATATGCAGTCAAGAAGGGATCTGCATTTGATTCCACTATATGATGCACAGGATAAAGAAGAAATAGACTGACAGGAGGGAGCAGCTTAGAAGATATTGAGTCAAGGAGAAGAGATTCACATTTCAAAGGGATTTCTTCAGCCCATCCTCAAGTAGAGTTCTGGACTGGTTACTGGGTGAGTAGAGCTGGACAAGACTGACCTCCAGCATAGTTGCTGGCCTAGTGACAAGAGCACGGGTTTGGGAGTCAAAGGATGTGGGTTCTAATCCTGGCTCTGCCATTTGTCCGCTGTGTGACCTTGGCCAATTCACTTAACTTCTCTGTGCCTCAGTTACCTGATCTGTAAAATAGGGATTCAAATTGTGAGTCCCATGTGGGACAGGAACTGTGCCCAACCTGATTAGCTTGTCTCTACCCCAGAGCTTAGAACAGTGCTTGGCACATAGTAAGCACTAAACAAATACATTATCATTGTTATAGGTTAACTCATCCCCTTGTACAAGCCGTATTTATTTATGTTTATTCAAGAATGCAAATGTCCAAAATTGCCCTCTGCTGCAGAGATGATCATATTAAAGCAATCTTTTGTTTACTGGCTACAGAAGGTATTCTGTGATGAAATGTAAATGAAATGTAAAATACCATACACTCAGAAAGATTCAGAAAGAAAGCTCAGGGGATTGGGAAGCTGAGAGTGATAGGCCTTTAGAAAATGATCTAATCTTCACGTGAGTTTATCTGAGAATACACTGGTGACATTTAAGCCTGCTAGATTAACATTTTAATTTTTTTGAACTACCTAAGAGTTTCTAAAAGCTCCGGCCTAAACCTCACACCTTTATTCATAAAATCTATTGTTCTTGATGTAAATATATCTTGTGCATTCATTAATTAAAGGTTACTGTAATTCAGGTTCTTTCCTAATTTACCAAAGATCACACTTTTTAATCATCACGACAATGCTGTTATTTAGCAAATTAAAAAAAAATTGGTTATGGATCAAAGGCAAAAAATCAGGAATAAAATGCTTACATGAAATTGCTTTACCCATTAGTTAATGTTCCTTATCATGCCTTTAAAATAAACTTGAAAAAAAAATACAAAAATATGAGAAAATAAATGTTTGTTCCAACCAAGCTTTTGCATCCTTTAATTAATATTTTGATGGGATTTTAAATGTTAAGGAAATAATAATTTTCCATCAACAGGCTGAAAGAATTTTGTTTATTAGTTTGCTGAGATTCAATTTGTGAAAACGTGCTTCATTGATCTTTGCGAAAGAACTTTAATTGGAAATGAATATCACAATCTATTTACCACACCAATAGGCCCATACAGCTACAGCTCATTAACTACTACACCTGCTACTTAACTTTCCAATGGGAGAAAAATCCTTGATTTAATACAATAAGGGCAGTCAGGATGTGAGTTCAATAGACCACAGCTTAAGCTATTCATTTCTCGGCTTCTTAAAATTCTTCTAATATCTGTAGGGATATACTACTGCCATAGCTATCACTTACTTCATTTAAACACTTCAAACTTTTAAAATGAATGTCCATTCCCCCTTAAAGTTCTAATATTAAGGCAATCTATAATTCCAGGTAAGAGTTTAGAGATACCATGGTACGTGCATTTACTTCTGTGTGTACGTAGAGCTGGGATGCTGATTTCATACAATTGAAACCATGCCATTCTTTATGGTGCCCTGTTTCATTTAATATCAGCTAATTGCTAAAATCCCATTAACGAATACCCCAAACTGACCATTTCATCCTAATAAAGTACAGTACTGCAGATACAGTTCTCGTCATTATGAATCACTCTGATGCATGATGCTGCCAAAAATGCAACTCTGAGTCGAACCAAATCTTTTCTTTTAGCATGCTGCATGCTCACCTCTAATTTGGCATTGCTTTTTCCTCATCCAACATGATTGACTTCCAGGTGTTTTTATCCTGTTGAAGGTATGTAAATTTCAGAGGATAATGCTATGAGTCTTTTGAGATGTCATATGTTCTCGAAGGTGACGATGTGAATGATTGCAGAATACCTTTCATTAGCCCTCATTCAGCATGAGATGGTCCTGTATCCAGTAGGATTTGAGTTTGGCTCAAGACAGAACATTGTGATTGCATGAGAATCTCATGTTGAGAATAATAAAAATAATAATAATGATGGTATTTGCTAAAGCACTTACGATGTGCCAAGCACTGTTCTGAGCACTGGGATAGATACAAGATTATCAGGTTGTCCCAAGTGGGGCTCACAGTCTTAATCCCCATTTTACAGATGAGATAACTGAGGCACAGAGAAATTAAGTGACTTGCCCGAAGTCACATAGCTGACAAGTGGTGGAGTCAGGATTAGAACCCATGACCTCTGCTTCTTGCATGTATGCCTTGACTAATGCCATGTGTACGCAAACTGCCATTTCTTCCAACACTGCATGGCACACTACCCAGACTGAAGGCCCCCACAGTGCTTTGTTTCTGTAAGGCTCTTTTCTGGCAAAATTCCTATTTTCATTCTCTATTTTCAGTATTTGTCCCCTTGAAGGGCTCTAATGCTGTGACTTTCAGACTGAAGCTATTTTCCAGGCTTTTCTTTGCTTTGCTGTGAGTTATTTAAGTTATCCTGGGGTTCCAGGCTCAGAACACTGTGTCCTTGCCATGGAGCCAGGACCAGGGATGTCCCAGTGTTTGTCCAAGGGCTCTCTCCTCCATTATAGAGTGGGGCTCAAGGTGGGGTGTGAGCTGGGAATTTCAATAAGTCAGTGGTTTTTACAGAGCACGTAATGAATGCAGGATATTAGAAGAGTACAGCTGAGTTAGAAGTCAACAGAGGTAGAAGTCAGAGAAGCAGCGTGGCTTAGTGGAAAGAGCATGGGCTTGGGAGTCAGAGGACGTGGGTTCTAATCCCTGCTCCATCACTTGTCTGCTGTGTGACCTTGGGCAAGCCATTTAACTTCTCTGTGCTTCACATACCTCATCTGTAAAATGGGGATTGAGACTGTGAGTCCCACCTGGGACATTCTGGTTACCTTGTATCTACCCAGTGTTTAGAACAGTGCTTGGCACATAGTAAATGCTTAACAAATACTATTATTATTATTATCATTATTATTATTATTATCAGTGTTGGAAGATGGTCCCTAATTTCTCAACATCAGCCTATCCAAAACACATATTGAAAACACACATTATGATAGATTTGACTGTATAAAGTTTGGCATAAATTATTGAAGAATGTAACTTGTTGAATTTTTTCAAATCTCTCTTTTCTCCCAGCCTATTCTATGATTTCTTTATTTTCACAAACATCTGCATTCTGTCTCAATTTATCAACTTTATATAATAGATTAACTGTCATCTAAATATAAAGATATATAAATAAACCAGCACTCCACTTAATCTCTGCCAAATATAAATCTATGTTCTTAGAAAAATTACAGGAATTTTGCATGAATGGGAATAGTAACAAGTGTACAGAATGGAAATCAGTAGGTGCAGAAGTATTGGAGACTGCTGATGGATTGATGTGGCCTAGCTGGCAGATTTGTGATTTGGATGCTGGGAACCAGTAAGAGAAGACTTGCTGGAGGAGATAGGACTGAAGGATGGCAGTCAATGTCAAGAGAACTGTGGTCCACCTGATTTGTGGAGAGAGGGAGCTCCAGAAGAAAACAAAACACGGACAAAGGAAGAAGATGGGAAAAGATAGAGTGAGGTGTATCTAGATTTCTCAGGAATCATTTCTTTCAAAGCCTTCATAATAATAATGATGATGGTATTTTTTAAGTGCTTACTATGCACCAAGCACCGTTCTAAGCACTGGGGGAGATACAAGGTAATCAGGTTGTCCCACGTGGAGCTCACAGTCTTAATTCCTATTTTACAGATGAGGTAACTGAGGCACAGAGAAGCTAAGTGACTTGCCCAAAGTCACATAGCTGCCAAGTGGTGGAGCCAGGATTAGAACCCATGACCTCTGACTCCCCAGCCCATGCTCTTTCCTCTAAGCCATGGCTCATAGTAATGCAATATGTTTCATTCTAAATAGAGGCTTTTTCACCACACAGTAATCTGTAAGCTCGCTGTGGTCATGGATGTGTCTGTTTATTGCTGCATTGTACACTCCCAAGTGCTTAGTACAGAGCTGTGCACCCATTAAGCGCTCAATTCATTCATTCATTCATTCAATCGTATTTATTGAGCGCTTACTGTGGTATTAAGCGCCTCAATAAATCTGACTGAATGAATGGATGAATCATCTCTAACCACAAATTTCTCAGCTAAAATATGGTAATGATAAAATAGAATTTAAAAATCAGCATTTTTATCATTTTACTTGCTTTCGAATCTTAATTCACCAAAGGGGAACCATCGACTATTCTTCTGGAAGAATTCCGATAACAAAGATAGCGTTATTTTAGAGTCTAAATTCAGGACCGTTGTAAAAAGAGTATCTCTGTGATTATTGTGATCCTTCCATAACCCTCTGTAATAGTCCATATTTCCATGGACTATTCAAAAAATTAACAAATATATGAATAAAAATCAATCATTTCATTAAACACTTTTGTGTGCAGAGCACTGTACTGAATACATGATAACAGAGTTGATGGACATGGTCCCTGCCCACAAGCAGCTTACACTCTAGAGGGGGAGATAGACATTAAAATAAATTATGGATATCAACGTAAGTGCTGTGGGGTTGAGGGAGCACCCTTTAGTGCTTAGAGGGCACAGATCCAAGTGCATAGGCGATGCGGAAGGGAGAAGGATTTGGGGAAAAGAAGGCTTAATGAAGGAAGGCCTCTTGGAGGAGATGTGACCTTAATAAGGCTTTGAAGATTAGAAAAGTAGTGGTCTGGCATATATGGTTTGGGGTGGGGGAGTGTTAGGCCAGAGGAAGAACATGGGAAAGAGGTCAGCTGTGAGATACATGAGATCAATACACAGTGAGCAATCAGGCACTAGATGAGGGAAGTGTAGAGGCTGGGCAGCAGTAGATGTGTGAGGTAAGGTAAGAGGGGACGAGCTGATTGAGTGCTTTAAAATTTATGGTAAGGAGTTTCTGTTTGATGCGAAGGTGGATGGGCAACCACTGACCATGGTATTTTGTATTTAGTACTGATGAGTGGGGAAACCAAATGGTTTTTTAGAAAATTGAGCCGGGCAGCAGAATGAAGTATGGACTCTTGTGGGAAGAAATAGGAGGCAGGGAGGTCAGCAAGGAGGAAGATGAAATAGTTAAAGTGAGATAGGATAAGGGCTTGGATCCACACAGTAGCAATTTAGATGGAGAGGAAAGGGTAGATTTTAGCAATGTTGTGAATGTAGGATCAACAGGATTTGGTGACAGACTGAATATATGGGTTGAATGAGAGAGATGAGTTGAGATAATGCCTAGGTTATGGGCTTGTGGGATTGGGAGGATAGCGGTGTTGTCTACAGTGATGGGAAAGTCAGGGGAGGATGTGTTTTGGGTGGAAAGATGAGGGGTTCTGTTTTGGGCACATTAAATTTGAGGTGTTGGTGAGACACTAAGTCTTGAAGGCAGGAGGAAATGTGAGACTGCAGGGAAATAGAGAGATCAAGCCTGGAGATGTAGATTTAGGAATCATCCACCTAGAGATGGTAGTTGAAGCCACGGAAGCGAAAGAGTTCTCCAAGGGAGTGGGTGTAGATGGAGAATAGAAGGGGACCCAGAACTGAGCCTTGAAAGACTCCCACAGTTAGAGAGAGGGAGGAAGAAGAGTCTGTGAAAGAGAGTGAGAATTGAGCAGCCAGAGGGATAGGAGGAGAACCAGGAGAGGACAGTGTCACTGAAGCCAAATCTCGATAGTGTTTCCAGGGGAAGGGTGTGGTCCACAGCGTCAAAGGCAGCTAAGAGATAGAGGAGGATTAGGATGGAGTAGAGGCCACTGGAATGGGCAAGATCATTGATGAACTTTGAGCGAGCAGTTTCAGTTGTGTGAAGAGGGTGGAAACCAGATTGTAGGGGTTCAAGGAGAGAATTGGAGGAAAGGCATTGGGAGCAGCAGGTGTAGACAACTCAAAGTGTTTGGAAAGAAATAGTAAGAGAGGAATGGGGTAATAACTGTAGGGAGCCATAGGCTCAAGGGATTTTTTTAGCATGGGGAAACATGAGCATGATAGTAGTTTGCCCAGTGGATATGCCATACTCTACATTGGCATTGAAAATGGATGAGGGCTCAGCAGGACCTGCTTCTGTCAATCAATCAATCAGTGGCATTTATTACGCAGCTACTGTGTACATCAAAGATATGTTTTGATGTACATTTTACAGATGAGGTGACTGAGGCACAATGACTTGTCCAAGGTCACATAGCAGACAAGTGACATAGTCAGAATTGGGACCCAGGTCTTCTGACTTCCAAGTTGGTAGGCGTGTTCCCTGAGGAGCTTATAGTCTAGAAGGAGCGGCAGACATAATAATAATGATGGTTTTTCTTAAGCACTTACTATGTGCTAGGCACTGTACTAAGCAATGGGGTGGATACAAATAAATCAGGTTGGACACAGTCCCTGTCCCATGTGGGGCTCAGAGTCTCAATCCCCATTTTACAGATTAGGTAACTGAGGAACAGAGAAGTAAAGTGACCAGCCCAGGGTCACACAGCAGACAAGTGGCAGAGCCAAGATTAGAACCCATGACCATGACCCATGACATTAAAATTAAGAGTACACAAAGACCTTCTATCCCATGGCCACAGATTGGAACTCTTACCCTGATTAGTCATCCTACAATATTTGCTGCTGGCAATAGGGAGAGCTGAGAGAAAGGGTTTGGGTGTATCTAGGCGAATCATCGTCACAGGAAGAGAAATGACTCAATCTAATGTCCTGCTGAAAGTGAGATAAACACTTTGGTGAAATGCTTCAAAAAACAAAAGTAGGTGGGAGTGCTCCTCAAATGACCCTGGAATAGAACCAAGGACAGGTTCTCACTCATTAGATAATTAACTGCTGAGTGGCTGCATTCTCCTGAAGCAACTCATAAGTAGGTATCCTGACTATCCTTCCCCAGGAAATGGTTGCTTAACGTTATTTGGATTTTTTACATCTCTCCCAATCAGAAAGGTAATTCCTTGAGGACAGGAAACATCTTGTGGTTTCCTGGTGGCTCTGAAACTCCCCGTGGTTTTCACTAAATGTTTTTGAGTGGCTTTTCAAGCACTTTGTTTGAAACTAAAAATTAAAATTAGAAAGAAGGTGGTAGCTTTTTTTATCTTGGCAAGGAAAACAAAATGCCTGGTGAGAAGGTTGAGTCACCTTCAGTAGAATTCTTCAGAAAGATTAATAATAATAATGGTGATAATAATGAGGACTGTTCTTCCTTTAATTCAGGGACTGTCACAGAATATATGGTAAATTTTAAGTGCTTCCACCATCTGAAGACCTACGTGGTTGATGCAATTACCAAATATTGTTACCAAGGAAGTGGAGTATAATAATTGTGATACTTGTTAAGGAATTACACCATACTAAACACCGGGGTAAATACAAAATAATCAGGTCAGACACCGTGTCTTTCCACAGATACACAAAGAAATAGGAAGCTGAAACAAAAAACATAGTATATCTGATGGAAGACTGACAGAGTATGATGATATTGAGGCATCAAATTTCATACTAAAACAAAAGATTTATAAGGACATAACTCCAAAGACACATCAAGATTCTTGAACAATTAAGAATTAGTAATAATAATAGTAATAATAATTTGGGTATTTGTTAAGCACTTACTATGGGCCAGGCACTGTACTAATGGTACTTTTAAAGCATTTACGTTGCCAAATACTGTTCTAAGCACTGAGGTAGATACAAGTTAATCAATTTGGATATGGTCCCTGTCCCACATGGGGCTCACAGTCTAAGTAGGAGGGAATAGGATTTAATCCTCATTTTACAGATGAGGTAACTGAGGCATAAAGAAGTTAAGTGACTTGGCCAAGGTCACACAGCAGACATGTGGCAGAGTTGGGATTAGAACCCAGGTCCTCTGACACCCAGGAACATGCTCTTTCCACTAGACCATGCCTTTTCTCAATTAAATATATGTCAACTATGCACCAGGTTTAACATCAAATGACAGGACAAAGTCATCAATAATGAAATGTAGAAATGCATTCTGTTCACTTAACTTCTCTGTGCCTCAGTTTCCTTAAGTGTAAAATGGGGATTCCACACAAATTCTACACAAATGCTGGTGTAGATTAAACCCTCCACTCCACAACTCAGACTGTGAGTCCAATATGGGCAGGGACTGTCTCCAACTTAATAAGTTAGTGCCTCTCCCAATACTTCAAAGAGTGCTTGAAACATAGCAAGCCCCTATCATTAAAGTATATCATTAAAAAAAGAAGCAATGGCCATCAAAGCATTGGTTTGTTAGGTGGGAGTGGAATGTAGCATATAAACAATGACTGAATTGTGGGCTGACATGGACCTGTGCTAACAGGCAAAACAGAACCAACATATGAAAGATGTGAATTTATAAATTAAACAAAGTGGTATAGTAGCAAACAGTGGGCCTCCTCAGGCAGACCATCAGGTATAGAGCTATCAGGATATGAGCGACTCTTTAAGAGCAAAGGCTTTGGGAAGGAGGAAGACTAAAAGACAATCTTTATATGGACCCTGGGCAGATTTCATAGGTTAACCATAGGCCTTTCTAGCAGTGTTCATGTGCAATCTTCAAATACAAAGATAACAAGATAACCCCCAACCTCAAACAACACACAAATGACTCCACAGTTATAGTTCTGAATAGAGCCAGTTATTCTAAAAATAAGTGAACCCTATCTCCTTCTCTTATTAATTCACAACATCCTATCCCTTCAACCCAACATCCCCCCCAACACATATATTTCTTTTATTTCTATCCTCAGTGCCTAGATCCTGATGTTTATTTTTATTTGTACATTTAATTATTTTATTCAGCTATATCATTTTGATTCATTTGTACTACTGATTATTATATCCTTGTTCTTCCTCCTGTTTCCACTATTAATAAGTTATTTGTACCTGTCTGTTGCATTTCATTAGGTTCAAATCTTCCTGAGGGCAGGGAAACAGTGCCTTGTTTCTGTTGAACTCTCACAAGCTCTTATACTCATCAAATCTGCAGATGAGTCTAAAGTGGGTGGATTTAGTAGTACTTTAGTAGTACTTTGGAGGACATGAATAAAAATCAAAGAGACGATAAATTATAAAGAAGATCTTACCTGTATATATGTATATATGTTTGTACGTATTTATTACTCTATTTATTTATTTTATTTGTACATATCTATTCTATTTATTTTATTCTGTTAATATGTTTTGTTTTGTTCTCTGTCTCCCCCTTCTAGACTGTGAGCCCACTGTTGGGTAGGGACCGTTTCTATATGTTGCCAACTTGTACTTCCCAAGCTCTTAGTACAGTGCTCTGCACACAGTAAGCGCTCAATAAATACGATTGATTGATTGATTTTACAAAAACCAGAATATAGTTAATGTATACACACACACACACACACGTATATATATATGTATAAATATATATACACACACGTAGTAAGCACTTATATCTATATGAATTGTATTTGTTAAGTGCTTACTATGTGTCAGCTATTGTACTAAGTGCAGATGCAAGATAATCAGGTTGGGCACAGTTCTTGTGCCACATGGGGCTCTCAATCAATCAATCAATCAATCACATTTATTGAGCGCTTACTGTGTGCAGAGCACTGTACTAAGCGCTTGGGAAGTACAAGTTGGCAACATATAGAGACAGTCCCTACCCAACAGTGGGCTCACAGTCTAGAAGGGGGAGACAGAGAACAAAACCAAACATACTAACAAAATAAAATAAATAGAATAGATATGTACAAGTAAAATAAATAAATAAATAAATAAAGTAATAAATACGTACAAACATATATACATATATACAGGTGCCGTGAGGAAGGGAAGGAGGTAAGATGGGGGGGATGGAGAGGGGGACGAGGGGGAGAGGAAGGAAGGGGCTCAGTCTGGGAAGGCCTCCTGGAGGAGGTGAGCTCTCAGTAGGGCCTTGAAGGGAGGAAGAGAGCTAGCTTGGCGGATGGGCAGAGGGAGGGCATTCCAGGCCCGGGGGATGACGTGGGCCGGGGGTCGATGGCGGGACAGGTGAGAGCGAGATACGGTGAGGAGATTAGCGGCAGAGGAGCGGAGGGTGTGGGCTGGGCTGTAGAAGGAGAGAAGGGAGGTGAGGTAGGAGGGGGCGAGGGGATGGAGAGCCTTGAAGCCCAGGGTGAGGAGTTTCTGCCTGATGCACAGATTGATTGGTAGCCACTGGAGATTTCTGAGGAGGGGAGTAACATGCCCAGAGCGTTTCTGGACAAAGACAATCCGGGCAGGAGCATGAAGTATGGATTGAAGTGGGGAGAGACACGAGGATGGGCGATCAGAGAAAAGGTTGATGCAGTAGTCCAGACGGGATAGGATGGGAGCTTGAACGAGAAGGGTAGCGGTATGGATGGAGAGAAAAGGGCGGTTCTTGGCAATGTTGTGGAGCTGAGACCGGCAGGTTTTGGTGACGGCTTGGATGTGAGGGGTGAAGGAGAGAGCGGAGTCGAGGATGACACCAAGGTTGCGGGCTTGTGAGACGGGAAGGATGGTAGTGCCGTCAACAGAGATGGGAAAGTCAGGGAGAGGGCAGGGTTTGGGAGGGAAGACAAGGAGTTCAGTCTTGGACATGTTGAGTTTTAGGTGGCAGGCAGACATCCAGATGGAGATATCCTGAAGGCAGGAGGAGATGCGAGCCTGGAGGGAGAGAGAGAGAGTAGGGGCAGAGATGTAGATTTGGGTGTCATCAGCGTAGAGATAATAGTTGAAGCCAAGGGAGCGAATGAGGTCACCAAGAGAGTGCGTGTAGATCGAGAACAGAAGGGGACCAAGCACTGAACCTTGGGGAACCCGCACAGTAAGGGGATGGGAGGGGGAGGAGAAGCCTGCAAAAGAGACTGAGAATGAACAACTGGAGAGATAAGAGGAAAACCAGGAGAGGACAGAGTCTGTGAAGCCAAGGTCGGATAGCGTGTTGAGGAGAAGGGGGTGGTCCACAGTGTCGAAGGCAGCTGAGAGGTCGAGGAGGATTAGGATAGAGTATGAGCTGTTGGATTTGGCAAGCAGGAGGTCATTGGTGACCTTTGAGAGGGCAGTTTCTGTGGAATGTAGGGGATGGAAGCCAGACTGGAGGGGGTCTAGGAGAGAGTTGGTGTTGAGGAATTTGAGGCAGTGCGTGTAGACGACTCGTTCAAGGAGTTTGGAAAGGAATGGTAGGAGGGATATGGGGCGATAACTAGAAGGTGAGGTGGGGTCAAGAGAGGGTTTTTTTAGGATGGGAGAGACATGGGCATGTTTAAAGGCAGAGGGGAAGGAACCAGTGGAGAGTGAGCGGTTGAAGATGGAAGTTAAGAAGGGGAGAAGGGATGGAGCGAGAGATTTCATGAGATGAGAGGGAATGGGGTCAGAAGCACAGGTGGCCGGAGTAGCACTTGAGAGAAGGGAGGAGAGCTCCTCTGAGGATACTGCTGGGAAGGATGGGAGAGTAGCAGAGAGTGTTGAGAGCCGGGGGGTTGGAAAAGGGGAGGGAGTGACTTTGGGGAGGTCGGACCTGATGGATTTAATTTTGTTAATGAAGTAGGAGGCCAGATCTTTGGGGGTGAGGGAAGGAGGAGGGGGAGGACCCGGGGGCCTGAGAAGGGAGTTGAATGTATGGAAGAGCTGGCGGGGGTGAGGGGCATGGGTGTCAGTCTTAATCCCCATTTTACAGATGAGGTAACTGAGGCACAGAGAAATGAAGTGAGTTGTCTAAGGTCACACAGCAGGAAAGTGGCAGAGTTGGGATTAGAACCCAGGTCCTCTGACTCCCAGCCCATGCTCTTTCTACTAGGCCACACTACTTTCCTTAATAAGTACAAATAATCAATAAATCCATCAATGGCATTTGTTGAGGGCTTACTGTTTACAGAGTACTGTACTAAGCAATGGGGAGAGTACAATACAGCAGAGTTGATAAATGCATTCCCTGCCCACAAAGAGCTTACTCTCTAAAAGATGAGATAGACATCAATATAAATAAACAAGTAAATAAATTAAACTATAAGCATTTTATGGGCAGGTATTGTGTTCAATAACCCAGTGTCCTGTACTCTCCCAGGCATTTAGTACAGTTCCCTGCACACAGTAAGCACTCAACAAATAACATTGCTTGATTGACTGATATGAACAGAGGTGCTGTGGGGCTGAGGGTGGGGTGACTATCAAGTGGTTATAGGAAACAGTTCCAAGTGCATAGGTGATGCAGAAGGTGAGGAGGGATTTGGGAAAAGAAGGCTTATATGGGGAAGGTTTCTTGGGGGACATGTGACCTTAATAAGGCTTGGAAGGTAGGAGAGTGGTGGTCTGGCATATATGGAGGGGGAGAGAGTTCCAAGCCAGAGGGAGGACTTATTGAAGGTCTAGAACAGTTATCAAGCTGAAACTAGAGGAGCAAAATGTGCGGCTTGGGCTGTAGTAGCAGTTCTGTGAGTTAAGGTAGGAGGGGGAGAGTTGATTGCATGATTTAAAGTTGACGGTAAGGAGCGTCTGTTTGATGGGCAACCACTGGGGGTTCTTGAGAAGTGGGCAGATGTGGGCTGAATTTTTTTAGAAAAATGATCTGGGCAGCAGAGTGGCAATGGACTAGATTGGGGAGAGACAGGCAGGGAGGTCAGTGAGGATGCTAATGCAGTAGTCAAGACTAAAGTCAAGGATAAGTGCTCAGACCCGTGTAGGAGGAGTTTGGATGGAGAGGAATGTGTGGATTTTGACGATGCTGTAAAGGTGGAAATAATGGTAAAATTCTTTCAGATTTCAAAAAACTCAAACAACCCAAATATAAGGGATGAGGGACAATGAAATATAGTTGAAAAGGACCTAAAATCAGAATCTAACAAAAAGTGAATATGAGTCACCAGTATCATGCTATTTCAAAAAAACCCAACTTAGTACTGGCCTAGGTAGATTGATTAGAATGCAAGACTGGGAAGTCATCGTTCTGATAAAGTCTTTTAGGCCTTCCCAGACTGAGCCCCCTCCTTCCTCTCCCCCTCCCCCCATCTCCCTGACCTTACCTCCTTCCCCCCCCACAGCACCTGTATATATGTTTGTACATATTTCTTACTTTATTTATTTTACTTGTACATATTTACTCTTCTATTTATTTTACTTTGTTAATATATTTTGTTTTGTTGTCTGTCTCCCCCTTCTAGACTGTGAGCCCGTTGTTGGGTAGAGACCGTCTCTATATGTTGCCAACTTGTACTTCCCAAGCGCTTAGTACAGAGCTCTGCACACAGTAAGCGCTCAATAAATATGATTGAATGAATGAATGAATGAATGAATGAACTTGATACCTGGTATTTAAAAATACATTTCAACAAAGGACAGACGAGTGAAGGGATGTTAAATATGAAAGGGATTGAGGTTTTGTAACCTGAAAAAACCATGGCTAATGACAAGGTATGAGAGTAACTATTTTCAAGTTCATGTGCTAGTATCAATTGCATTTATTGAACGCCCCATTGGGTACAGTGCTTTATATAGTGCTCTTGGGAAGTGAAATGGATCCTTCCCACAAGGAGCTTACACATTTAATATTTACTCAGAGTAATCAAAATAAATGTACAATTGAGTAAAAATATGTAAAGAAGAAGTGAGGGTGGGGATTAATACAATTATAAGTTCTAGTGGTGGCTTTAATATGACTCAGGGTGCTGGGAATTAGCTGTGTTGGAGGAGGTGGGATTTCAATAGGGCTCTGAATTGGAAAGAACTGTGTTCCGTCAGATTTAGGGAGGGATAGAAGGGAGGGATTCCCAAGCCAGGATGACAATGTGAGTGAGAAGATGGAGACAGGAGTGTTTAGAGCAACCTCAGTTAACACTGGATTTAGAGGACTAAAGAGAATGACTTGAGGCATTGTGGATGAAAGTAGCATATATTAAAAGATGGGGGGAGTTGAAGAGTTTTTGCTTGATGCAGATGGATGTTGGAAGGCAGTAGAGGGTTTTGAGAATCAGTCAGTCATATTTATTGAGTGCTTACTGTGTGCAGAACACTGTACTAAGTGCTTGGGAGAATACAATATATCAGAGTTGGAAGACATGTTACCTGACCACAGTGAGTTTACAGTCTAGAAGGGGAGACAAACCTTAATAAAAATGAATGAATTATGGACATGTACATAAGTGCTTTGAGGCTGACGGAGGGGTGAATAAAGTGTGCAAATCCTAGGGTAAGATTGATGCAGAAGGGAGTGGGTGTAGAGGAAATGAAGGCCTCTTGGAGATGTACCTTTAATAAGGCTTTGTAATAATAATGATGGTATTTGTTAAGCACTTACTATGTGCCAAGCACTGTTCTAAGCACTGAGCTCTGTTCTAAAAGCTAAGCACTGTTCTAAGCACTGGAGTAGGGAGAGTGTTTTCTGATGGATTTGAAGAGGGACGGCATTCCAGGACAGAGGCAGGACAGGGGTAAAGGGTTGGCAGTGAGAAAGACACTCAGGTGTCATGGAAATCTCATATAGCGACTAGGCATTATAGGAATATTTCAGTCTAGTGAGGGGAAGTAGTATAGCCTGGCAAGGACGTGACAGTCTGGAGTAGTAGGGGGAGTCAGTGCATATCCAAGTATGCATCCTGCTTCCCCTCTCCCTGCCCAACCTTCCTCGCTGCTGGACAGCTGTCCTGCTCACTCTTGGGAAGATGGAATGGCTAATAGTAATAATAATGTTGGTTTTTGTTAAGCGCTTACTATGTGTCAAGCACCACTCTGGGGTAGATTGGAGAAGCAGCATGGCTTAGTGGAAAGAGCACTGGCTTGGGAGTCAGAAGTAATGGGTTCTAATCTCACCTCTGCCACTTATCAACTGTGTGACTTTGGGCAAGTCACTTTACTTCTCTGTGCCTCAGTTACCTCATCTGTAAAATGGGGATGAAGACTGTGAGCCCCATGTGAGACAACCTAACTACGCTGGATCTACCCCAGTGCTTAGAACAGTGCTTGGCATATAGTAAGGGCTTAACAAATACCATCATTATTATATGCTATGATCAGGTTGGACACAGTCACTGTCGCACATGGGGCTCACAGTCTTAATCCCCATTTTACAAATGAGGTAACTGAGCACAGAGAAGTTAATTGCCCGAGGTCAAACAGCAGACAAGTGGCGGGGTCAGGATCAGAATCCAGGTCCTTCTGACGCCCAGAACCTTGCCCTATCCACTGCGCCATGCTGATTCTCCAAATCTTTTCCAAGCTGTGGATGCTACCACTGCCTGGACCAAGCTGTCCAAGACTGCAGCCAAGGAATCCAGTCAATGCACTGGGCTCACAGGGCCTTGCTGCTCCTCGATCATCTCCTGTCCTAGAGCAGGGCAGACAATAGAGCAATGAGGTCTTCTCTCCCTGGTCTCTGGTGCAAATCCTGCTTGGAGCCCCCTTCAACTCCCCCATCCCATGGGAAGGCTGAAAGCTCTATTCCAGCTTTCTAGACCAACAAGGATGAGGGCCAGCAAAAGTAGTCCAACCAAAAGGATGGGTCAGTTAGTAAGCCAGTCAATCACATTTATTAAGCGCTTACTATGTGCAGAGCACTGTACTATGTGCTTAGGAGAGTACAGTATGACAATATAACTGACATATTCCCTGACCACAATGAGATTACAGTCTCAAGGGAGTGACAGACATCAATATAAGTAAATAAAATTACAGCTGGTGAATAGAGCACAGCCAAATTACAGCTGGTGAATAGAGCACAGCCTGGGAGTCAGAAGGTCATGTGTTCTATTTCCGGGTCTGCCACTTGTCTGTTGTGTGGTCATGGGCAAGTAATTTAACTTCTCTGTGCCTCAGGTACCTCATCTGTAAAATGGGGATTAAGGCTGTGAGCCCCAGGTGGGTCATGGACTGCGTCCAACCTGATTTGCTTGTATCCACCCTAGTGCTTAGTATAGTGCCTGGCAGGGAGTCAACCACTGGCTGGCCAAAGGGCTCGGTGAGAAGTCCCTCTTTCTTTTTTGATGGCATTTATTAAGCTCTTACTATTCATTCATTCATTCATTCATTCATTCATTCATATTTATTGAATGTATTTATTTCTTTATTTCCTATTTTACTAGTATTTATTTACTACGTGCAAAGCACTGTTCTAAGCGCTGGCAGGGGGATACAAGGTGATCAGGTTGTCATATGGGGGGCTCACAGTCTTCATCCCCGCTTTCCAGATGAGGTCACCTCCTCCAGGAGGCCTTCCCAGACTGAGCCCCTTCCTTCCTCTCCCCCTCGCCCCCCTCTCCATCCCCCACATCTTACCTCCTTCCCTTCCCCACAGCACCTGTATATATGTATATATGTTTGTACATATTTATTACTCTATTTATTTATTTATTTATTTTACTTGTACATATCTATTCTATTTATTTTATTTTGTTGGTATGTTTGGTTTTGTTCTCCCCCATTTAGACTGTGAGCCCACTGTTGGGTAGGGACTGTCTCTATATGTTGCCAACTTGTACTTCCCAAGCTCTTGGTACAGTGCTCTGCACACAGTAAGCACTCAATAAATATGATTGATTGATTGATTGATTGAGCCCCTTCCTTCCTCTCCCCCTCGTCTCCCTCTCCATCCCCCCATCTTACCTCCTTCCCTTCCCCACAGCACCTGTATATATGTATATATGTTTGTACATATTTATTACTCTATTTATTTATTTTACTTGTACATATCTATTCTATTTATTTTATTTTGTTAGTATGTTTGGTTTTGTTCTCTGTCTCCCCCTTTTATACTGTGAGCCCACTGTTGGGTAGGGACTGTCTCTATATGTTGCCAACTTGTACTTCCCAAGCGCTTCGTCCAGTGATCTGCACACAGTAAGTGCTCAATAAATATGATTGATTGATTGAGCCCTTCTTTCCTCTCCCCCTCATCCCCCTCTCCATCCCCCCATCTTACCTCCTTCCCTTCCCCACAGCACCTGTATATATGTATATATGTTTGTACATATTTATTACTCTATTTATTTATTTATCTTACTTGTACATATCTGTTCTATTTGTTTTGTTTTGTTGGTATGTTTGGTTTTGTTCCCTGTCTCCCCCTTCTAGACTGTGAGCCTGCTGTTGGGTAGGGACTGTCTCTATTTGTTGCTGACTTGCACTTCCCAAGCGCTTAGTACAGTGCTCTGCACACAGTAAGCGCTCAATAAATATGATTGATTGATTGATAACAAATATAATATGATTATTATTAATATTATTACTACTAAGTGTTGTGAAGTTGGAAGGGGCAATGAATAAAGGGAGCAAGTCAAGGTGGCAAAGAAGGGAGGGGGAGAAGAGGAAAGGAGGGCTTAGAGAAGGCCTCTTGGAGGAGATGTGCCTTCAGTAAGGCTTTGAAGTGGGGGAAGATTAACTGCCTGTCAGATATTATTAATAATAATATTAATATTATCAATTATTATCATATGAAGAGGGACAGCATGCCTGACCAGAAGCAGGATGTCGGGAAGAGATTGGTGGCAAGATAGGTGAGATTTAGATACAGTGAGAAGGTTGGCATTAGAAGAGCAAACTGTGTAGACTGGGTTATAGTAGGAGAATAGTGAGGTGAGTTAGGAGGGGGCAAGGTGATTGAGTGCTTTAAAGACAGTGGTGTGGAATTTCTGTTCAATGCAGAGATGGATGGGCAACCACTGGAGGTTGCTGAGGAGTAGGGAGACATGGCCTGAATGTTTTGGTAGAAAAATGATCAGGGCAGCAGAGAGAAGTATGAACTGGAGTGGGGAGAGACAGGAGGTAAGGAGGTCAACAAGAAGGCTAATGCAATAATCAAGATGGGATAGGATAAGTGCTAGGATTAACATGATAGCAGGTTGCATGGAAAGGAAAGGGACAGATTTTGAGTCACTGTCCAAGGAGTTAGCTTCACATGGGTGTTGGGAAGTAGGTGGAACCTGCTGCTGGAAGTAATAGTAATAATTTTGGTCTCTGTTATGTGCCCACTCTGTGCCAAGGACTCCACCAAGCACTAAGGCAAACACAAATTAAGTAGGGTGGACACAGTTCCTGTCACATATGGGACTCACATTCTAATAGGAGGGAGAACAGGTAATGATTACCCATTTTACAGATAAGGAAACTGTAGTCCAGAGAAATTAAGTGACTTGCCCAAGCTCACACAGCCAGCAGGTGGTAGAGTCATAATTAGAACGCAGGCCCTCTGGTTTCCAGGCCAGTGCTCTTTCCATTAAGCCACACTGCTTCAACTCCCTAAATAGCTGTAACTAAAAAGGAAAAAAGATAAGAAAAGAAAAACTGAACATGTCAACTGTGTCCAACCTGATGATCCCATATCTACCCCAGCGCCCAGTACAGTGCCTGACAAATAATAAGTGCTCAGCAAGTACCATTAAAATTTTCTTTCAAGGGCCCAAAGCTATCTATACCTACTGATTTTTATGGGAACACCAAACCAGTTACTGTTCTAACCTAAAGAACAGAGCAGGAGAAAATGGGCTTAAACTTCCCTTGGGGATTCTGTTCACTGCCGGGAAGATTTCTCAACCGAAGGCCGGGCGGCATAGGGGTGGGTCTTGGAAGGTTCTGGGATGCAGTAGGACCTGCATCTTCTGGGCTGCTCACATCTCTTCCCTGGAGGTCTTAAGAAGTGGGAAGACAAGGAGATGCACTGGATGACCTCTCAAGGGCACATTCAGCTGTGAGATTCTATGCTATGCTTCATCCTTAGCTTATGTTGCCAACTTGTACTTCCCAAGTGTTTAGTACAGTGCTCTGCACACAGTAAGTGCTCAATAAATATAAGTGAATGAATGAATGAATCCTGGTCCCTCTCCATAGAGGCAGTGGCAGCCAAACAGTAAGGCTCATAGTCCCTTACAGGGCCAGATAATGGGCATGGGGCCACAGATCTAGCCTAAACTGGGTTTATCACCTATGAGTTCTCTCACTCCAACCCTGCCAGGGCTCTTTTCGAATAGCCTGGCCTAGAGGATGGAGCACAGGGCTGGGAGTCAGAAGGACCTGGGTTATAATCCTGACTCCTCCACTTGTCTGCTGTTTGAACTTAGGCAAGACACTTCACTTCTCTGAGCCTCAGTTACCTCATCTGTAAAATGGGGATTAAGACTGTAAGCCCCAGGTGGGACCAGGGCTGTGTCCAACTATTATTATTATTGTTTTTAGCTTTCCTGCAGCCAGCTGGGCTGCAATTAAAGGGGAGATTGTGGTAATGGCCCCTTAGGGCACAGCGGGAACTGGGGCCAGGAGCCTTCATCCAGGAATTAAAGCAGCCTAGGTCCTTGGGGAGGACAGTGGGCCTCAGTCCTAACTCACTGAGTAGAGAGATGTCTGTTGAACAACATTTCAAGAAGATGATCCATACTGCGGCATGGGGTGTAGATTGGAGTGGAGAAAGGCTGGAGCCTGAAGGAAATGTTTATTTGTTCCATATTTGCAACAATCCTGTCTCCTTCAAAAGATTGGAAGCATCCTGAGGCTAAACCAATGCCTTGTCAATCAAATCAGTCAATTTTAGTCATTGAGCACTTACTGTGTGCAGAGCACTGCACAAAGTGGTTGGGAGAGTACAATATAACAAAGTTGACAGGCATACTCCCTGCCCACAAGGAGGGGTAGATGGACACAAATAGAAATGTCTTGTTCTCTCTTTCGTATTGGACAAAAGTGCCCCAAAAGGTGCTCAATACAGAGTTCTGCACACAGAAGGTGCTCAATAAATAGCCTTTATTTATTAGGTTAGTCTTTATTTAGTTCAGATACTCAACTAAATGAGGTTTTATTTTTAAAGATGGAAATTTGAAAATGATGCCTAGTAAAAGCACTGAATTTTAAAATGGAACAAATGGGCTAGACATTTTGTGTCCATCTTTCCTAATTTGGATGATTGTAAAGAATATTATCTGACTTTCACTGTGTGTAATGGAACATTTCATCGCTAATGACAATTTTATAGTATAGTAGTTGTGGAAAAGATAACCTCATTTGAAATGAGGATGTAACCTAGTGCCTTTGCACACTTCTCCATATTGCGTTTGAATGAAAATAATTAAATCAAATTTCACTGAACTGAAAAAAGGTGAAATATTTCTGACATTGTGGAAGATCTTAGAATTACCTATCTTTTCCCCTTCTAAATAAACATGATGCAAAACAAAATAAACCTTTGCTATTCATTTTAATGGACTATCTAAAGCAAGTACTCTATACATTAACCAACTTTCAAATTACTCATCGATCTTATATTACTATACAAAGGAGGTTGGCTTAGGAGCAATTCAATTACAACAGTAAAATGGTCACTAAACCACCAGTAAAGCTGAAATAAATTTCAAAACCAACTATTTGGCTTAGATATAAATATCGGGCCCCAAATAGATCCATCAGAGATGTTACTATTGAGTCTTGTTGAAGATTTAATTTAATTAAACTATTAGTGCACACTAATGGATTTTGAATTAGCTGCAACCCCTTAGGAAAATGATTTTTGCTGTCATGGCAGGGCTGCTCAATAAAGATGTTTTGTCACTGCACAGAAGTTCTTCCAACCTGCTTTAAATGTCAGGCTGCCTTTAGAAAGAAAATAAAAAAGTTAATATCATAATGCCATTATTCTAAATTGATGATGACTCTCAAAGTTTCAGTCATGTCAACTCAGGCTATTTTTCGAGCTAAAAAGGGCCAGGCAAGGGCCCTTAGCATCATGAAAACCTGGTGAAATTGGGGGTTCTAATATGAGGGGAGATGAAAAGATTGTAATCATTTTATTTAAAATAAGACATACTAAGATAATGAATACTGAAGAGAAGACTGGTAGGGGTAGCTAATTATCGGGTTGCATCACCGTAGAGTGAAAGAATGAAATAAAAACAAGCTTCAGACAAAAGGAATGATTCCCTTACCCTATATTTACTTATGCAGAGCAATGATATGGGATGTTTAAAGAATAAGTGAGGAGAAATATTCGAGTTTTGTGCTGATAAAATGCATATCATACCTGTTGTATTTTCCTAAGCACTCAATATGGAGCCATCTACAAAATAAGTGCTCAGTAAATAGCATTTGTTGATTGGTTGATGAATGACACCTCTAGTTCTTCAAAGATCACTAATGTATTTTAAGCTTGCAGAGAATCTGCAGCCTTTATCATCAGCAGCTGATTTTGGCTAAGTTGTTCACTTCCCCTGGAAAGAGTGACCAGTAGTCCATGTTGGTCTTAATAGGCCAATAAGTCATTATGAGAGCTCAAAGTGTCCCATTTTACTTTCAGAGACAGCTTTGCTAGTGGGTAGAGCCAGGACCTGAGAGTCAGAAGGACCTGGGTTATAATTCCAGCTCTGCAATTTATCTGCTACAAGACCTTGGGCAAGTCACTTCACTTCTCTGTGACTCAGCTCTCTCACCTGTAAAATGGGGATTAAGATTGTGAGCCTCATGTAGGACATGGACTATGTCCAACCTGGCACATAATAAGCACTTAACAAATACCTTAAAAAAATAGGACATGCCTGCCCCAACTCTCCTTGCTGACCTTCCTGCCTCCTGTCTCTCCCCACTCCAGTCCATTCTCCACTTTGCTGCCTGGATCATTTTCTACAAAAACGTTCAGTCCACTCTTCAAGAACCTCCAGTGGTTTCTCATCGAACAAAAGCTCAAAACCATCAGCTTTACAGCACTCTATCACCTTGTCCTCTCCTATTACAACCCAGACTGCGTACTTCACTCCTCTAATGGCAACTACTCACTCATATCTGGTCTCTTATATTTCATCCACATCCTGCCTCTGGCCTGGAATGCCCTTCCTCTTCATATTAGACAGACCATTACTCACCCCACCTTCGAAACTTTATTTAAGGCACATCTCCTCTAAGAGGCCTTCCCTGACTAAACCCTTCTTTCCTCTTTCTCCGCTCCCTTCTGCATCACCCTGGCTTGCTCTCTTAACTCACCATTGCCCACAGCACTTATGTACATGTCTATAATTCATTAATTTCTATTAATGTCTGTCACCCCTCTAGGATGTAAACTCTTTGTGGGCAGGAAATGTGTCTGTTGTATTACTGTGCTGCACTCTCCCAAGCTCTTTGTACAGTGTTCTGCATACAGTAAGCACTCAATAAATAATAGTGATTGAATGATGGAAGCAAGGATCTCTGTGGCCAATAACCCAATATCTGGAAGTCAAGGATCCATCTGAGGCAGTCATCTAGATCATTCTGGCAAAACACATTCATTTTCATGGAACTACCTGAAGATGAAAATGATATCTTTTCCACATATGATGAAAACACAGAGGTATAGACAATAAATCTACTCATCGATATTCATTTCAAAATTCCACACGAAACACAGATCCCCACTCCCCCCGATCATCGGCTTTAAGACAGTCAAATAATTCTCTCCCCTCTACTTATTATGGCTCTTCTCTAAATCATCACACTTTGTTCCTCTAAAGCCAACCTACTCACTGTGTCTCAATCCCACCTCTTTCACCTTCAACCTCTTGCTGATAACCTCTTTCCTGAAACTCCCTCCCCCTTCACAATCTGGCAGGTTACTACTCTCCCCAGTTTCAAAGCTGCACTAAAATCACATCTCTGCTAGGAAGCCTTCCCTAACCTATCAATTTTCCAATGTATTTCCCTCCCTACTGTGTCACCTGTGCACCACAGCCCTCACCCCCTAAGCACTTAAGAACTCATTCAACCATATCTTTACCCTTGGTTACTTTTCTTACTTAAAATTTACTTTAATGTCTGCTTCCCCCCTTAGATTGTAAACTCTATGAAGAGAGAGATTGTATCTACTAACTCTATTCTACTCTCCCAAGTATTTAGTACTGTTCTCTGCTTAGGGTAAACACAACGAATACTACTGATTGAGCAGTACCAGGTGAATTAATTTGCTTGAATTTAACTAGTCACATCAATTTATCATTACTCTTTGGGAATGGTGATTTAAGTCCTGTGTGTCTACTTTTGTCTTTCCTGAATAAAGAATTCCAGTGCTTTGCACATAGTAAGTGCTTAATAAATGCCATTAAAAATAAAAATCACAGTACCCTAGCAGGGTCAAACCCAACAGCCACCCTTAGGACTTATAAATTTTTTTTCTATACTTGGCACTTATGAATACACACATATTTATAAGTTAAATTATTAATTCAGCTATTTCATCCTGCTGTATTTGTACTATTCCTGTCATATCCTTAGTCTTTCTCCTGGTCATTCTATTTGTAAATCATTTTTCCTTGACCCTTCTATTACACTGTAAGTTCCTTAAGGTCATGGAATTGGTATCTTGCTTTTGTTGTACTCTCCCAGATGCTTAGTGCATTTGCACTCAGGTGCTCAATGGATACCACTGGCTGATTGATTACTTGGTCATTCCCAGCCTTTAGCCTTGAAACCTAAGCAGCCTTGGGAATTGGGACCAGGACTCTAGGGGAAAGTGCTCTAGCCCTGTGGTGACTACAGGCACTATCCATAATCATTGCTCTAGAGGAACAACATGTCTTGGACAGCATGGAATACAACCACCCACCTGCCAGTCTCACAGCCTGGAAACAAGTTGGAGTAGACCTTTTTCCTTTTTTTCTTTATGGTATTTGTTAAGTGCTTACAGTGGGCCAGGCACTGTATTTAGCAGTGGGGTTGATAAAAGCATATCAGGTTGGACAAAGTCCCTGTCATTCAATCGTATTTATTGAGCACTTACTGTGTGCAGAGCACTGTGTGCACTAAGTGCTTGGGGCTCACAATCTTAATTCTTATTTTACTGATGAGGGAACTGAGGCACAGATAAGTTACTTGCTCAAGGTCACACAGCAGACAGTGGCAGAGTCAGAATTAGAACCCAGCTCTTTTTTGACTCCTAGATCCACGCTCTGTTCCCTAGACCACTCTGCTTCTCCTTTGGACTTGTCAAGAACTGCAAACCATATGTAGGTTCTTGACATCCCAGAGCTGGGGTTCAGAGGTTAGGTTGGGGATAGGGGAGTCCCTTTCTCCAACTTTACTGGCAGACATTCTGTGGCATGTATTTGTTAAATGCTAACTATATGCCAAGCACTGCACCAAGCACTGGGGTAGAGATGATATAAGCAGATGAGACACAAGTCCCTGTTACACATGGGGTTCACAGTCCAATGAGGTGGGAAAACAGGTATTAAATCTCCCTTTTACAGATGAGGAAACTGAAGCACTGTGAAGCTAAGTGACTTGCCCAAGTTCATACAGAGGGCAAGTAACAGAGCTGGGATTAGAACCAATATGGGCCACAGGGATGTAGAAATACTGCATTTACCAGGGCATGCCAAATGCGAGAGAGAGAAAGAGAGAGAAAGAGAAAGAGAGAGAGAGAGAGAGAGAGAGAATGAATGAATTGTCCCTTTTTTACAATTTTCCATTCTTAATTTAACAGTGCAGCCACCAGCAATTATGTAAATAGGTTGTCTAGGTTGCAAATGATTGCATCGTACATTTCACCCTCAAGAGAAGGGGTTCATCTTCAGTCCCAGTAGAATGACATTCACCTGAAATTTATCTAATTAAGGACAACCATTTTTAAGGGATAAATGAAGTACGGTAAAAAGCTACTTTGGGGTATGCCCAGTTGGCATTCAATTTATTGTTTGGTAGTTCCAAAACTGAACTGAAATATCAACCCATTCAAATTTGCTGTGGAATTGGGTCTTCTACTTTACACATGCGCTGATTTTTTGCAGACATATAAATTACATCATTTATTGGAAAATGAATTTTCAATTGATGCTGGTGGGCTTTATTCATCATTTAAACTGATTGAGTGATATTCGATCTGTGTGTTAGCAACTACTTTAAGGTTCTTAAAAGTAATAAAATAATTTTATGCTGCAAGTGGATGGTTTGAAACTTCAGTCATTCAAAATTTGGTCAGGTGGTCTTCCATAATCTGAAATTTAAGAAAATCCCCACTATGAATTTGTTCCCTTCCAGGATATTGAAACTCTTTTCATTCCTCTATCATGTGATGCTATGTAAATGATATGACCACAGTAAAGAATCAGCAAGTTGTCTAAATTGATTCTATATTTATTATGCTTTCTGTAGAATGGGATGAGAAATTAAACCACTGTTATAGTCTTGCAGAAAGAAATATCGAAATGATCTTAGAAGGGTAGATGAGTTGAAGACTCAAAGGCAGTTATTCAAGTACATACTAAAAGTCAGATTTTGGATTAATACTACTGAGAGAAAAATGAAAGTAGATTGTAGATTGTATACTTTTAGTAAAAGCAACTTAGAAACAGCTGGGTAAGGTAGAAAGGATAATTTAATTTTATTTAAAGACTTCCTGGAAATGAAAAAAATTGCATCAAAAATAAATGTGTGATTACCAGTAGATATGTGTTCCTAAACAGGTGCTTTCATTTACCAATCACTGTGTTCATGTTCACAGTGTTAATGACTCACTTATGGAATTGAGCATCATTACCCAGAAAAGAAGATAGAACCTAGAGGTTGATAATTCACTTGGCATGAAATAGGTGAAAACAAGAGAATAGAATTTGAATTGTCTTGGAGAGTTCCTGAACATCATGATTTTTCCTTATGTTTTAGAATGTCCATTTCTCATGGTTTGAAAGCTCCCTGAAAGTAATAAAGTTAAGAGCACTGATGCTACTAAGATTGCAAAAAGTGAAACAATAACAGCAATAATGATAACACTAATAATAATAATAAAAATAATGATCATTATAATGATACTAATGACATCATAGAGCTGATTCCAAAAGTTAATAATTAACCATATTTCTTTTAAAGAGCACATTAACTTTTTGACATTACCAGAATTCTGTCCCCATGTTGGGAAGAAGTAATCTACTAAATGGTATTTTACTAGAGTGGTAAATCAAATAATTAGTGGATATTTGTATCCGCTGATAGAAATCAGTGATTAGTTGCCAATTTGATGATCTGTTGCTGATTTGTACTTCCCAAGTGCTTAGTACAGTGCTCTGCACACAGTAGGCACTCAATAAATACAACTGAATGAATGATATCCAGAAAAGGAAAAAAAAACCCTAACAATAAAATTTGGATTAATAATTCCTTAAGATCCATATGCATTTGGGGATAAGTATTAGTATTATGAATTCATTCATTCATTCAATCATATTTACTGAGAGCTTACTGTGTGCAGAGCAGTTTACTTAGCATGTGAAAAGTACAATTCAGCAATGAAGAGAGACAATTCCTGCCCACACTGGGCTTACAGTCAAGAAAGGGGGGAGGGGGGAGACAGACGTAAAAACAAGTAAACAGGCATCAATATAAGTATAAATATAGATATGTACATGTATTCACAAGCGCTGTGGAGCAGGAAGGGGTTAGAGCAAAGGGAGTGAGTCAGGGTGATGGGGAGGGGAGGGGGAGCTGAGGAAAAGGGGGGCTTAGTCTTGGAAGGCTTCTTGGAGAAGGTGAGCCTTCAGTAGGCCTTTGAAAGGGGGAAGTGTGGTTGTTTGGCAGATTTGAGGAGGGAGGGCGTTCCAGGACAGAGGTAGGATGTAGGCCAGGGGTCGATGGCGGAGTAAGAAGGTTAGTACCAGAAGAGCAGAATGTGTGGGCTAGGATGTAGGAATCAAGGGGGTGAGGTGAGAGGGGGCAAGATGATGGACAGCTTTTAAGCCAGTTGTGAGGAGTTTTTGCTTGATACGGAGGTTGATAGGCAATCACTGGAGATTTTTGAGGAGGGGGATGAGATGCCCAGAACATTTCTGTAGAAAGATAATCTGGGCAACAGAGTGAAGTATGGACTGAAGTGGGGAGAGATAGGAGATTGGGAGCTCAGAAAGGAGGCTGATGCAGTAATTCATCAATAGGAGAAAATGTGGTGATTTACTAAAGGCTTAATAATATGTTAGAAGCTGGAAAGGCAACTTAGATTTTCACCATAGTCATCATCACAATTTTTGTAGTCATAAGTTGGTTGTGGACATTGATTGTCTGCCAACTCTGCCCTTAATACAGGGCTCTACACACAGAACTGTCAATAAACACCATTCATTAAGAGGCAATTATTGCAACCTCCAAAGTGTGGGGTACATGAAATTAGCTCTGAAGTTAAAAAAGGAAAGCTCAAAGAAAAATATGGCAAACCACAAAAGGTCTTTGAGAAGATTATAACCTAGCAGGCTAGAAAAGTCAACATAAGAACACAAACTGAAGTGCAAGAGCAAAAACAACAAAAATAAACACACACAATTAAAGTAAGAGATTTCTATAAGAAGGCTGTTCTAACTGAAGAAGATGGTGCCATTGGAGAAGGAACAACAGCCAAGGTATTAGTAGGGATTTGGAAGGAGGAAAGGTGGGTTGGAGGTTCCAGGTGGGACCAATAGCCAATTACATTGCAGGCAGTATAATTGATTATAAGAGCAAAAGTAATAATTTGTTGGCACAGAGACAAGAACTTGAACAGGGTTGTAGCCTGAGATGAATGCAGTGAGATTGTTGGGAGGTAACTGATGAAGGACTTTGGGACTGATTTTTCAAGAGCTTTGGTTTTACAAAGCTATGATAAGGAGCAGTGGTTAGCTCTTGAGGAGAGGAGTGATATGTTTTCAACACTATTTCAGAAATAGGCATGTTGCTGATCAGAGAGTAGACTAGGGTATGGCTGTTAAAATAAGTCATTAAACTGGCTACTGATTATACCAGGGCTGGAGGTGTAAGAACACAGAGAAAGGGGGCACGTCTGTAAAACAGCATTGAAGCAGTAGCAACAATGGCAAATGGAATATGGTTTGCCTGAATGAGAGAGGGGTCAAAGACTACAAGGAGGACCAGCAAGCAGAGGATTTGGCAGGCTTTAGCAATAATTATAATAATACTATTATGTATCTAGTGCTTGTTATGTGTCAAAGTGCTCTGCACACAGTAAACACTCAAATACTACTGATTGAGAAGCAGGAGAATCAGGAGAGTGATGAGTTAGGAGAAATAAGATCAATAAATGATAAATCACACAGATGTCACTTCTCCGTAAATTAAGACCACTCTCCAACTTATTTATTAAACATTATCTTCTTCCTGGGCAGATGTAACCCTGCTATATCTGCTTTGGAATATTCAGAAAAGATAATTGCCAAGAAATTAGAGATTTGTTATTAATTAGCTTGAGTACCATGTATGCTTTTGAGGCTTTCTATATGCACATTTAGTTGGGGCTAGTCAGTCAAGTACTTCTAAAACCTCACTGAACTAAGAGTTATTTGGATTTCATCCATCATATATTGTGAAATTAATGTTCAAGGGCTTTATAAACAGGTGACAGGAACCATCTTAAGGTTTTAATCTTTCGTAAATGCATAGCATTTCCAGCTTGTGGGAGAAAATAACCAATACCAAGTAATGTTCTTTTTATACTTTAGTGTTTTGCCTCTTTGGGCTATGGGATGCAGATGCGGAAATTAGCATGTCTTTGACACTTAGTTTATTTTTGTTTTTCCTTATTAATGGTTAAAGAGGTCAGAGTTCCTCCAAGAAAAGTAATGCAGCATCCAGGACCCCTTAAGCGATTTTTTCCCCCAAATAATTCTCTATTGATTTGGAAAAAATAGTTACTGGTCCTGTGACATTTGTTTCAAATGCAGCAGTTGATCCCTAATAAGATTTCTAATGTTACCCTATCGATGTTGAATTGTGATTGTGGTGCACTGTTCTGTTTCAGAATGACTTGCACCTGAGGATTGTTAGCTGTTTCTAAGTACGGTATTTTCTTACACTAGAGGAGCTGAGGTGGCCTCTAAGAAAGAGCCCTGACCTGGGAATCAGAGGACCAGGGTTCCAATTCCAGTTTTGTCGCTTGCCTGCTGTGTGACCATGGGCAAATCACTTAACTTCTCTGTGCCTCAGTTTTCTCATCTGTATAAAGTGGGGATTCAGAACCTGTTTGTTGTTCCTCCTACTTAGACCGTGAACCTATGTGGGACCGGGGGCCATGTCCTACCTGATTAACTGTATCTCCTCCAGCCCTTAATATGATTGACATACAGCGTGGCTCAGTGGAAAAAGCACGGGCTTTGGAGTCAAAGGTCATGGGTTCAAATCCCAGCCCTGCCAATTGCCAGCTGTGTGACTTTGGGCAAGTCACTTAACTTCTCTGTGCCTCAGTTACCTCATCTGTAAAATGGGGATTAAGACTGTGAACCCCCCCGGGGGGAAAACCTGATCACCTTGTAACCTCCCCAGCGCTTAGAACAGTGCTTTGCACATAGTAAGTGCTTAATAAATGCCATTATTATTATTATTATTTTGCAGTGTGACTGCCTTCTAACCAGAGAGCTGTTAAATCAACAAAATACATTTATAGGAACTAATGTCTTAAATGATTACATTGGTAATAGATAAATTCCTGCTAAGATCTATTTTCAAATGTGATTGATTTTCTCTCATCTACTGGTTATTTATCTACAGTCTCTGGTATAAAATGTGTAAAGTTTAAGTTTTCATATGTTAAAAATGCTATTATACAAAATTGAAGTTTTAGAATTCTCAAAAATGAAAATAAAATTGGCTAAATATTTTCATCCAGGGTACCACATTGGTATGTAGAATTTAAAGCATTTTGCTCATTAAATACATATTATTAGTGCAGGTTAAAGCTGCCAATTTGTCAGAATGCTTCAGTAGTTTGTAATAAAGCCTTTTCCCCATTTTCAGCTGAAGTGGTTAGGCTTCATTTGACTAATTAAAGATTTTTTTTGTCAATGAACTAACAAAATATTCTGTGCCCTTATGCTTATAGGAAAACTGCTTCAGAAGCTTAATTATTAAAATAATTTAACTAAACTTAGGCAAGACAAATCATTCTGAAGAAACCAGAGGAAGACTAATTTGCTGTAAAAGTACTGATGGCAAATGTAATCATTAATAATAAAGCATCATATTCTGCTTTGATTTTCTTCATCTTTTTTCTCCACAAACAAAAAGTATTGTAGCACTAGTTGCTCTCTTTTTACATTATTACTGAATCAGTATCATCCTTAGACAACTGCTTCTATCAATTTTTCATCTGCCAATAAATTACTCTGATGGTTTTAGTCTTCCCATAGCTGATCTATCATATCAAGGAAATGCTTGCTCAATCCATTTTTAATAGCCATTAAGCTACTATCTGTGGTAATACATAATACGTTAAGTTGAGAGAGTAAAGCTAATGGGCCTCTCTAGGCACATACATGGCTGATAGATATCCATAAAGCACAGAAAGGGGCTAAAGATATGAAATTGTAGAGTTGTACGAGGAGGATGTCAATGAAGGCCTATCTTTTTGAAATGTCGTGGGTTGCAAGAGGGAAGCAAAGAGTTGTTTAATGTAATAAAAACAGCACGGCTTAGTGGAAAGAACATGGGCCTGGGAGTTGAGGACCTAACAGTAATAACTGTGGCACTTGTTAAGCACTTATTATGTGTCAAGCACTGTACTAAGTGCTGGGGTAGATGCAATATAATCAGGTTGGACTCGGCTCTTATCCCATTTGGGGCTCACAGTCTAAGGGACCTGGGTTACAATTCTAGCTCTGCCACTTGTCTGCTGTGTGAACTTGCGCAAGTCACTTAACTTCTCTGTGCCTAAACTTCTTCATCTGCAAAATGGAGATTGAATACCTATTCTCCAGTCCTCTTAGGCTTTGACTGTGTGTCTCATGTGAGTCCCAACACCTCAAATTTTCATTCAATTGTATTTAATGAGTGCTTATGGTTTGCAGAGCACTGTACTAAGCACATGGAAAGTACAATTCAACAATAAAGAGGAACAATCCTTGCCCACACTGGGCTTACAGTCTAGAAGCTTTAATATGTCTAAAACAGAACACCTAATATTCCCACCCAAACCATGGGAATTAAATGATTACATTAGTAATAGATAAATTCCTGCTAAGATCTATTTTCAAATGTGATTTATTTTCTCTCATCTACTGGTTATTTATCTATAGTCTCTGGTGTAAAACGTGTAAAGTTGAAGTTTTCATATGGTAAAAATGCTACTATACAAAATTGAAGTTTTAGAATTCTCAAAAATGAGAATAAAATTGGTTAAATTGGTTAAAGTCCTTCCCATGACTTTCCCATCTCTGTAGACAGCATTACTGACCTCCCTGTCTCACAAGCCTGTAACATTTTCCTCAACTCATCTCTCCCAGTCAACCCATATGTTCAATTTATCATGAAATCCTCTTGGTTCTACCATAACAATGTCTCTGGGATCTGCCTTTTCCCCTCTATCTGGGCGGCTATTATGCTGACCCAAGAACTTATTATATCCCAACTTTACTACTGCATCAGCCTCCTCGCTGACATCCCTGACTCCTATATCTCCTCATTCCAGTCCCCACCTCACTCTGCTTCTCAGATCATTTTCCTAAAAGAAAGATTCAGTCCACAGCTCCTCACTCATCAAAAAACCTCCACTGGCTCCCCATCCACCACGGCATCAAACAGAAGCAACCTACCATTGGCTCCAAGACCCTAAATCAGCTCTCCAACTACTATTTCACCTCATGGATCACTGACTATAACCTAATTCTCTTCACTCATTCACTCCTCTAATGCCCAGCTACTCACTGTATCTTGATCTCATCTATCTCGCCGCCAACACCTTGCCCATGTCCTCCCTCTGGCCTAGAATTCCCTCCCTCTTTATGTCCAAGAGACCACCACTCTCCCCAATTGCCAAGCCCTCCTAAAATCACATCATTGGGGAAGTAGCCTTCCCCAATTAGACCCTCATTTCCCCTACTTGCTCTAACTTCATTGCCGCCTATGCACTTGGTTCTGTAGCCTTTCAGCACTTGATATTCACTCCAACCTCAGCCTCACAGCACTTAAATGCCTATCAGTCGATCAATCAATCAATCATATTTATTGAGTGCTTACTGTGTGCAGAGCACTGCACTAAGTTCTTGGGAGAATAAAATTTAACAGAGTTGGTAGACATGATACCTGCCCACAGTGAGCCTAGAGTTTAGAGAGGGAGATAGACATTAATATGAATAAATTAATTAAATTACCAACCTGCACATAATAATAATAATGACAATGATAATTATGGTACTTGTTAAGCACTTGGTGCCAACCACTGTTCCAAGCACTGAAATAGATACAAAGTAGTCAGGTTGGACACAATCCCTGTCCCACATAGAGCTCACAATCTTAATCACCATTTTACAGATGAGGTAACTGAGGCCCAGAGAAGTGAAGTGACTTGACCATGGTCACACAGCAGACATGTGGTGGAGCCAAGATTAGAACCCATGACCTTCTGAGCCCCAGACCTGTGTTCTAGCCATAAGCACACTGCTTCCATAGCACATAAGTGCTATGGGCCTGAAGGAGGGGTCAATAAAGGGTGCGAATCCTACTGCGTGGGTGACACAGAAGGGAGTGGGAGAAGACAAAATGAGGGTTTAGTTGGAGAAGGCCTGTCCTTACACACTGCCATTTCCCTTCTCTGTAATTTATTTCAATGTCTGTCTCTTCTGTTAGCTGCAAGATCCTTGTGGCCAGAGATCATGTCCACAAACTTTATTGCATTCTATTAGATAATAGTAGATCTATGTAGCACAGATAGTGCTAGATTTCTAGTCTTTAGATTCAAATACCATTCTGCTGAAACGGATGTAAACGATGACATTTTGAAAATGAAGTAGTTTCATATGTATGCACAAAATTCAAAATCCCTTTATTGATATATATTTGCCAGGTATTTGATATAATACTGTGTTTTCAGCATTTTAAAAATATCTTTACATTGTTTTGGTCCATTTTCTTATGCATTTGGATCTGCACTCTTTAAGAATTTGATATTCACCACACCCTCATCCCCAAAGCCCTTACATTCACAGGGTAATTTTAAAAAATATTAATGCCTGTCTCCCCTTGTAAAATCTTGAATCCTTGTGGGCAGGAAATGTGTCCTTGACCAACTCTTGTTGCACCTTATTCACCCAAGTGCTTAGTACAGTGCTCTGTACACAGAAAGCACTTAATAAATACCATTGATTTATTGATTGAATTATTTATTTTCTTGAATTGCAGGCCTGCAATTAGTGTACTCAGCATTGTTTCCTAAGGGAAACATTTTTTTTTGGCAGGCGGGGGGGGAGAGGGGCGGTAATCTGGTTAACATTTCATTTTCATAGTAGTTAAGACTGCTACTTGAAGTAAGGTAGTACTACAAAGTTTTGGCTGCCCCGAGAAGTTCGTCAAGACCTTAAAATCACTCCAAATACCTGTCCTTATTAAAATGTGAGAGGGCCAGTCTGAGTCCTTCCCCTTCAGAACAGAATCCTCTTTCAAATGGATCTACAGAGCCAAATTGGAGAATGCTTTCAGAACACAATTGCAATCTTCTGCGAAACTCTCTCAATTCAAGTTACCAGGAGAAATATGCAAAGTCCTTAAGCCACTTATTTTATTTAGATGAATTCCTGTCGTCCCTTGAAGAATTTAAGCTCTTTGTGGGCAGAAAATGTGTCACTGACCAATTCAATTCGGTTGTATTCTTCCAAGTGCTTAGTATACTTAGTACACTAAGCACTCAACACATACTATTTAAACAAGAAACTCCTCACCATTGGCTTTTAAGCACTCATCAACTTGCCCCATCCTACCTCAATAATCTCCTACTACAGCCCAGCCCGCACACTCTATGCCAGTTTACTCACTGTGCTCTGATCTCATCTATCTCATCTATCCCACTGAAGAGGAATGAAACATCAAAAATGGAATAAAATGTTATAATGAAATGTAGGGTTTAAAGCACAGACAGATTCACAATGTTATATGTCACAACTCTTTTGACAGGTGGATTGTGAGAAAGTGTCTCACTGCTTTCAATATATCCCTAGTTCTTAGAAGTTTGAAAATCAGCTCTCAAAAAACTGCTTCAGGCTGAAACACACCCTATAAATCTAGAGAGTCAAAAGAGGAGAAAGTGAATTATTCTTCCTAAAAGCTGTGTGATCTGCGTGTGTGTGCAATCTTACTCTACCAAAAGCAAATGTAAAACTTCAAAGGGCAAAGTAAATGATGAAAATTCAGCTCTCCAATAATTGTATCAGTGAACAGACATTTTTCCAATTAATCTTGGAAAGCATGCCTCTCCATAGCATCTAAACCCAAAGAAAAGCACACAGGTTTTCAAGCAGCTATAGACTGAAATTTAGAAATCTTCAGGTGACTCTTCTTTGGATAAAAGCTTTGCATGCATTCCGAAAATGCATTAAGTTATGAGGTTAAAAATCACTTGGATTTTTTGGGATGAGTGACTTTATAATGAGGAAGTCATGACTTTGAATTTTAATCCTTTTTTTCCATCCCTGTCTTGCTGTGTAATCTTTGGCAAATCACTTAGCCTCTGCATGTGATTTCTTAATTGGTGAAATAGAAGTAATAATGTTTAGATCTCTCACAGGGAGTTGTGCAGATTAACTAATTATTGATTGCAAAATGAATTGAAAATATGGAAGTGCTTCATAAATGGTAAGAATTATCTATAATTCACATACGTATAAACTCTTTGATTGTATCCAATGTGTCTCCCAATTCTACTGTACTCACCAGAGTGCTTAATACAATGCTCTGCACACAGCAGTAGTAGTAATAATAGTGCTTATTGAGAGCTTACTGTGTGCAGAGCACTGAAAAAATACAAAGGTGGTAATTAATAATGGTGGTATTTGTTAAGAGCTTACTATGTGCCAGGCACTGAACTAAGGGCTGGGGTGGATAAAAGCAAATCGGGTAAGACTGATTCCCACTCTTAATCCCCATTTTACAGATGAGGTAACTGAGGCACAGAGAAGTGAAGTGACTTGCTCAAAGTCACACAGCAGACGAGTAGCAGAACTAGGATTAGAACCCAGGTCTTTCTGACTCCCAGGCCCACGCTCTATCCACTATGCCATGCTGCTTCTCTAAATGCAGAGTCCGTCGAGCCAGAATCGAACCTATACCAGTCGGGATAGGATGAGAGATTGAACCAGCAAGGTAGTGGTTTGGATGGAAAGGAAAGGGTGGATCTTGGCAATGTTGTGGGGGTGAGACCGGCAGGTTTTGGTGACAGATTGGATGTGTGGGCTGAATGAGAAAATTGAGTCAAGGATGACACCAAGGTTGCGGGCTTGTGAGACAGGAAGGATGGTAGTGCCGTCCACAGTGATGGGAAGGTCAGGGAGAGGGCAGGGTTTGGGAGGGAAGATAAGGAGCTCAGTCTTGGACATGTTGCATTTTAGATGGTGGGCAGACATCCAGATGGAGATGTCCTGAAGGCAGAAGGAGATACGAGCCTGGAAGGAGGGAGAGAGGATGGGGTGGAGATGTAGATTTGGGTGCCATCAGCATAGAAATGGTAGTTGAAGCCGTGGGAGCGAACGAGTTCACCAAGGGACTGAGTATAGATACAGAACAGAAGGGGACCAAGAACTAACGCTTGAGGAACCCCTACAGTAAGGGGATGGGAGGGGGATGACGAGCCCGCAAAGGAGACTGGGAATGAAAGGCCAAAGAGCTAAGAGGAGAACTAAGAGAGGATAAAGTCTGGGAATCCAAGGTTGGAGTATATAGCTATAATTCTGTTTATTCTGATGGTATTGACACCTGTCTACTTGTTTTGTTTTGTTGTCTGTCTCCCCCTTCTAGACTGTGAGCCTGTTGTTGGGTAGGGACCGTCTCTATATGTTGCTGATTTGTACTTCCCAAGCACTTAGTACAGTGCTCTGCACACAGTAAGTGCTCTATAAATACGGTTGAATGAATGAATGAATGAATGGAAACAAGGGGCCCAAGGCTGGAGGTACAGCAGGTCTTCCCAATTGTTGGAATGCTACATAAATTGGGATGTTGGTGCAAAGAACCTGTGAATTACTTTTCAGCAAAAATGCATGGCAATTGGGAATCAGGAGGATTGGGTTCTAGTCCAGGCTCCACCACTCGTCTGCTGTGTGACCTTAGGCAGGTCACTTCACTTCCCTGTTCCTCGGTTCCCTCATCTGTAAAATGGGGATTACGACTGTGAACCCCATGTGGAACAGCAACTGTGTCCAACTCGATTACCTTGTATCTACCCCAGAGTTTCGAAGAGTGCTTTGCACAGAGTAAGCACTTAAGAAATATCATTTTAAAAATGCTTTTGTTGTTGCTGTGATTTTTCTTGCTCCTTGTCATTCATTTATTTGTGTGTTTGTCATCTGTCCCTCCCTGCCTTCCCCTCTACCTTAAGGTAGTGAGTCCTCTGTTAGTTAATTAGTAGCAGTATTTTTTAAGCATTGTGCTTCCTTCTAGACTGTGAGCCCACTGTTGGGTAGGGACCGTCTCTATATGTTGCCAACTTGTACTTCCCAAGCGCTTAGTACAGTGCTCTGCACAGAGTAAGCACTCAATAAATACGATTGAATGAATGAATGCTAGAGTAATTAAGGGATAAACAGGAGTAAGAGTGTATGTGGCGGAACTCATTGTAGTGATTACAATTTATACAGGCTCACTCATACTCCCTAGTCCCTCTCAGTCCTACTCCCAGAAGGGGCACAGAATAATAATAATAATGTTGGTATTTGTTAAATGCTTACTATGTGCCAGGCTCTGTTCTAAGCACTGGGGTAGATACAAGGTAATCAGATTATCCCACGTGGGGCTCACAGTCTTCATCCTCATTTTACAGATGAGGGAACTGATGCCCAGAGAAGTTAAGTGACTTGCCCAAGGTCACACAGCTGACAAGTGGAAGAGCTGAGCAGCAAGCTGAGAAGCAATGTGGCCTTGTGAGAAGAGCACGGGCCTAGGAGTCAGAGGACCTGGGTTCTAACCCTCACTCTGTTGTGTGACCCTGGGCAAGTCACATAATTTATCTGTGCCTCAGTTGCCTCATCTGTAAAATGGAGATTAAAGCTGTGAGTACCATCTGGGACAAGGACTGTGTCTATCCTGATTATCTTTTCTACTCTGGCGCTTAGTAGACTACCTGGCACATAGTAAGTGCTAATCAAATATCATTTTATTTTGGGTAGGGATGCAGAAAGCACTTATGGCTAAAGTGTCCACAGCAAAGCACCAAAGCTGGGCCACAGTGCAGGGCCTGGCAGATAATTTTGTCTTGGATAGTCACTATGGCCTTTCCCACCCACATAAATTTCTGTACAGATTAACACAATAGGTGGTTCTTCCATTAACATTCATTACCACTGTAGGCAGATTTCCCTTCTCACTAGAACAGTACCAGGGAAATAGTAATAATACCAATTGTGGTATTTGTTAAGCACTTGTTCTGTGCCAAGTACTGTACTAAATGCTGGGGTAAATAGACGATAATCAGGTTGGACACAGTCCCTGTCCTACAGGGGTGTCCAGAATCTAAATAGGAGGGAAAGCAGGTATTTAATCTCCATCTTACTGATGGGGGAAACTGAGGAACAGAGAAGTTAAGTGAATTGACCAAGGTCACACAGCAGGCAAGTGGTAGATTCAAAATTAGAGCTTGTCCACTGATTCCCACATCCTCCCTCTTTCCACAAGAACACTGGTTTTAATTACATCAGTAATATCAATTATAATAATGTGTTTCCTCTGCTCTTCCCTCCCTGAGCGGGGTCACCCGAGGGACTGAGTTGGGTGGCGGGGAACCGTATCCTCCAAGATTCCCCACAAACTCCTAGAACCAGACGGGGGTTCCCGAGCTATTGGGTTCAGAGGATAGAACTGAGGCGCCAGAGTAGAAAAGATGATCAGGATAGACACAGTCCTTGTCCCAGATGGTACTCACAGCTTTAATTTCCATTTTACAGATGAGGCAACTGAGGCACAGATAAATTATGTGACTTGCCCAGGGTCACACAACAGAGTGAGGGTTAGAACCCAGGTCCTCTAACTCCCAGGCCCGTTCTCTTCCCACAAGGCCACATTGCTTCTCAGCTTGCTGCTCAGCTCTTCCACTTCTCAGTAATATAATAATGCTTATTATATTACTTTTTATCAATGCCTGTCTTCCCCTCTAGACTGTAAGCTGTCACAATTTTTTATGCTATTAAGCGCTTACTATGTGCCAAACACTGTACTAAATGCTGAAGTAGATACACGTTAATCAGGTTGTTATCATCATCACCATCAATCGTATTTATTGAGTGCTTAATGTGTGCAGAGCACTGTACTAAGCGCTTGGGAAGTACAATTTGGCAACATATAGAGACAGTCCCTACCCAATAGTGGGCTCACAGTCTAAAAGGGGGAGACAGAGAACAAAACCAAACATACTAACAAAATAAAATAAATAGAATAGATATGTACAAGTAAAATAAATAGATAAATAAGGTTGTTCTTAGTCCCTGTCCCACATGGGGCTCACCCTCTTAACCCCCAATTTACAGATGCAGTAACTGAGGCACAGAGAAATTAAGTGACTTTCCCAAGGTCACACAGGGTAGGAAGCGTGTCAATCAATATTGTACCTCTCTCAAGCACTTAGTACAGTGATGTGTACATGGTAAGTGCTCAATAAATATGTTGATTGATTGCCACTGAATTTTGTTACCTTGGCTATCACACTGTACAACAATTCAAGGACAGACAGAGAAGAAACTATCAAAGAGAGAAGCTTGCTATAGCTTTTGAGAGGCTTAAAGACAGAGCTTGATATAAATGTTACATCTAGTTCTAGAGCCACCTCTGCATGATATTCTAGATATTCTAGATACCTCTGCATGATATTTTATGTTTTGAAACAATGAAGTTCAGTTAATGCTAGAAGCAATACTCCTATCAATCAATTGTATTCATTAAGTGTTTACTGTGCTCAGAGCACTGTACTAAGCACTTGGGAGAGTGCTTAGAACAGTGCTTTGCACATAGTAAGCACTTAAAAAATGCCATCATCATTATTATTATTATTACCATATAACAGAGGTGGTAGACATGCTCCCTGCCCACAAGGAGATGACAAGCTAATTACCTCATTCCCTCTTCGGGTGGGATTTGTGAGGAGCGTGAATGGCAGTAGGAAACCCAAAAAACCTGCTCTGTAATGAGACAAAACAAGATTATCTTAGGAAAGGTAAACAGAAGAAATTCTTTAGATACATCATGAAGCTAAATCTGAAATTGGGTACCTAACAGTGAATAGTTAAGAGAGCCACAGAAGACAGATCTTAGCAGGAAGCATTCTGAAATGGAGTAATTGTCTTGGAACAGAGGCTTTGGGAAGATTATGATTATGAGGGTAAAAATGAAAACAGTATCAGGCCCCGTGGGTAAGAAAGGCAACAAAGGGCAATCTTTATATGCACATGATGCAGAAAGAATTGATTGTCAGTCACTGAATGGCTTTTTCAACCATAAGCAGATAGAATCTCACTGTCAGTGGGTATCTTCTTCAATCCCAAAGAGGAGCTTTGTACAGGGTTCATATTCCAGCACTGTACTATGAAATGCCTATGATTTTATCATGCTTTCAAAGATTATGGAAGTGTCTTGTCTTGAGGGTATTTCATTTTTTAGTAGCTTCCAACTATACTTAATTTTTAAGAAGACAGTGAACAATTTTGATTAATTGTTTATGGAGCAGAATGTTCTTATTGCTGCTTTAATGATGCCCAGGATGTCATCTACTTAAGCATCCCCCATAATGCATACAAATATGAATTAAATATATGAATAATACTCCTGAGATTTTTTTTGTATATACTGTACCAATTTTCCAAGCTCTATACCCAATTAGATAAAATATTCATGTTATTTTTCTCTGTTTCAAACCACCGTGTCTTCCAGTTGTTAATTTTCACATATTTTTCTTTTTCTTTGTACTGTATATATTGAAGATCATCTGGGGATGCCTTCCTAAGGGAACTTTGAAAATCCCAAATTAAATCTCTTTTCCTATGCAAATACTGGGGAATTGCCCATATGTTTATGATAAGCCTGAAGGATCTTAGACCACTCCTTAGTTTGTGGTTCTGTCACTGGAATGCAGTTGAGATACAATCCAGAGCTGCTAATTGCTCAACACACTGAGACCTTGAAGTGCAACAACCAAGGTTATTTTGTAACATAATGCAATGAAACAAAGCAGGGTCTTCCCATTTATACAAAAGTGGTCTGAAATGGCAATGCTGATTTTAAAACATACGCTCAGAACATAAATGATTTAACTGCGCCACCAAAAAAAAAATCATCTGCAGAATTTATCGCAAGTCTGGCAAGCTGCAATAAGCAGGTAAAGACATAAATATCCTGTAATTAAGAATTCACTGAAGAAGAATTATGCTGAGCCAGGGAGAGGAAAGGCACATATATAATCTTTTCATGTATAGGGCTACTGCACCTGTAACCTTACTAAACCAATCAATCAGCAAGCACTAGTTAACATCCAAACTTTGGGAATGCAGAATAGCAGGGAGTAATGGTCTTCAGGAAAACACATATTAGACCAAAATATAATTCTATATAAATAAGAGAAGCAACATAGCCTACTGGATAGAGCACAGGCCTGGGAACCAGAAGGACATGGGTTCTAATCCTGGCTCTGCCAACTTCTCTAGTGTATTACTATGGGCAAATCATTTACCTTCTTTGTGCCTCAGTTACCTCATTTGTAAAACAGGAATTAATACCATGAACCCCATGAGGACCATGGGTTGTGTCCAACCTGGTTAGCTTGTATCTACCCCAGTGCTTAGTACAGTGCCTGGCACACAGTAAGCCCTTAACAAATACCATTAAAAAATTGATGTATGTACATTTATAACATATATATATATATGTGTGTGTGTGTGTGTGTTACATTGCTATCAATTCACAAAGATAGTTATTTTACATAAGGTATTGAATACCCTATTGATATCTGATTAATCAGTCAATCATATTTATTGAATGCTTACCATGTGCAGAGCACTGTACTCAGCACTTGGTAGAGAACAATATCACAGAGTTCATAGACACAATCCCTGCCCACAGCGAGTATCTGATGATTCATAGTTCACCTTCAACCTCTTGCTTTCCCTTTCTTCCTCAATACTACTACAAATCCTTCAAATGAACAGGAACACCAGGCACTCTGTAAGTTGTCTGGTTTGGCCCAAGTGGCCTCTCAAATAGAAATTCTCACTCTATTTCCTCCAGTGGCAATTTTTGTAGTTTGAAGAAATGTCCCGAATAGAAAAGCATGATTCTCTCAATTTTTATGTGTGTGTATAGCTTTGCTCTCCTAGGAGGCATAGTAATGACATTCAATCACCATACCATTGGTTATTTGCACTTTCGTAATAGTAATTGCGGCATTTATTACTCTAAAGAAATATATGAGTTATCTGAGCATTGGCGATCTAATGTTACTGGAAAGCCCATCTTCAAAACATGTTTGGTCCATAAAACTGGGAAAAAGTTGGTGACAAAATCATTCCTCTCTCTTCTGACTGAAGTATACAAAGTGTCATAGGAAAATCATCAACATTTCAAACGTATCATATACTATTCAATTGGGGTAATTGGCTTAAATGCCTACAAGTTCAGAACTGTCCTTTAGGTTCCAAAATAACATTACTGATGATGAGATGTTTAACAATGTGTGTGAGTGTAGCTAGTAATACCAGTAGGTGACTGGCAATCACATATGTGTATGCATATCAAATAAATCAATCAATGGTATTTACTGAGCGCTTACTATGTGCAGAGCACTGTACTAAGTGCTTGGGAAAGTACAATGCAGGAGAATTAGCTGACAGGTTCCCTGCCTACAACAAGCTTGGAGTTTGATGTTCTTAGAACTTTGCACTATATTTGAAGATTGAGATCATTGTCCACAGATGCTAATGCAGTTGTGAAACCCAATGGACTACTGGCAATCCAACACAAACTATGGACCTACAAAGGTAATCAACCAAATTTATTGAGCTATTACCGAGTAATCAGTAGAGTACAAAAGATTTAAGAGAGTGGAGCCCTCTCTCCAGGACCTTCATTCTGGTGAGAAACACAGGCTTTAAAATAAATTATAAATAGGAGAAAGTAATAGGGTATAAAGAAATGCACTAAAGTGCTGTAAGCTCACTGTGGCAGGGAACATGACTCTACCATCTCTGTTATATTGCAATGAACACAATAATGGTGTTTGTTAAGCACTTACTATGTGCCACGCACTCTGCTAAGGACTTTGGTGGATACAAGCAAATCGGGTTGGACACAGTCTCTGTCTCACACAGGGCTCACAGTCTTAATGCCCATTTGACAGATGAGGTAACTGAGGCACAGAGAAGTGAAGTAACTTGCACAAGGCCACACAGCAGACAAGTGGAGGAGCCAGGATTAAAACGCATGAGCTGCTGATTCCCAGGGCCATGCTCTATCCACTAGGGCATGCAGTTTCTTACTAGTACTCTCCCAAGTGCTTAGTACAGTGCTCTGCAGTAAACAGATCATCCAGGAAGAGATGTCCGGGAAGCTGGAGGAAGTATGAAATTGCAGAGGAGAGAAGTTGGAGTTAATGAGGTAGATTTGGGAGTCATCTGAATCGAGGTGGTAGCTAAAGACATCAATCAGCCGATAGATCGATCAAGCATATTTATTGAGTGTTTATTGTGTGCAGAGCATGCACTTGGAAGAGTACAATATAACAGAGTTGGTAGACACGTTTCCTGCCCACAGCTATGGGAGCAGATGAGTTCCCCAGAGAAGTGTGTGTATATTGAGAAGAGAAAGGGACCTAAAACTGATACTTGATGGACCCCCACAGCTAGGGCAGGGAGGCAGAGAAAGAACCAGTAAATGAGACTGAGAAAGTTTAAGCCAGAGAGGTAGGAGGAGAATCAAAAGACAACTGTGTCTCAGAAAAGCCACAGTTAGGTAATGTTTCCAGAAGAAGTAAGGGTCTGTCACTTTTGACTCTTACAGTGTTTGTTGCTATATTTCATGCTGCCAATGGGGCTATCATTCCTACTTGGTTCATCGGTCATCTGACTTGCCATAAGTTAAGCTAAGGAGCCAAAGGCCTGAATAGTACCCGAAACCACCACTGTCAGAGGACACAAGGTGTTATTCATTCAACATTAGGAGCGCAAGGCTGTGACACAGGGTGGAGCATCAAGGAGAACATCTTTGTGCACTTGTGCAACAATCAGAGAGAAAAACTAGGAATGGGTTGGAGTGGTGTCCCCTGATACTTCCTTAGCTCCACCATGCTTTCCTCCTCCTCCCATGGAGACAAGGAGATACTGGACCAACCTTCTGTATGATGGAGCAACAAGAGTGCTCTTCTTTGACCCCGACTTGGGGGGAAATCCTGCTAACCAAGTGGATGGGGAGGGAGGGAGGGAGAGAGAGAGAGAGAGAGAGAGAGAGAGAGAGAGAGAGAGAGAGAGAGAGAGAGAGAGAGAGAGAGAGAGAGAGAGAGAGTGTTAGCCTAAGAAGAGTGCAAATGAGAGGAAAATATACAGACCGAGAGCTAGGTTTGGGTAGTAATTGCCACTGGTGGTGTCTGCACCTAGATTCCTGATATGGAGACAAACTGACCCTCCCCCAGAATCTCCAGGGCTACCACCATGACTGCAGCCTGATCTGACTCTGGGCAACAGACTAAGACAGGAGCTGCCTGGCACAGGCTCATCAGTTTCCTCACCCCCGAGGCCGTGCTCAACTGGGAGGATATGAGCCAGGGGCAGCGGGTGCGCCACGGTCTGTAAGGGCAGAGCCAGGATCCCCCTCTAGACTGGAAGCTCGCTGTGGGCAGGGAATGTCACTGTTTATTGTTGTACTTTCCCAAACAGTACAGTACTCTGCCCACAGTAAGGGCTAAATAAATATAACTGAGTGAATGAATAGGTTGTCAAGCCTAGACTATAAGCTCATTGTGGGCAGGAGATATCACTGTTTATTGTTGGATTGTACTTTCCCAAGCGCTTAGTACAGTGCTCTCCACATGGTAAGCACTCAATAAATACAAGGGCTGAAGCTGAACTCTGAATGTACGGCTCCTTCTGTTCCTTTCTTAGTCACCGCTCTGCCTTCTGGGGAATATCCAGTATGTGTGTCCATACTTCTTTCTTATTCCCAGTCCCTTCTTCCCAAAATAAGTTCCCTTACATGCCCCTATCCTCTGTAGAACAGAGAATTTCTGGTGAAATTGAAAATGCTACACATACATATCAGTGGGAACGGAGGTGGTCGGTGGTGGGAAACACCTCCTTTGGGATTACTCATGTGCAACAAAGCATCTCATTAAGCCTAGTTTGGGCTCCTTCTTAGAATGTCCTAAGCAGTGACTATTTTGGTGGGATAGGGAAGCACTCAGTTTCCATTTGAAGGGGCAGTGGCTTGAGTTGCTTGGCTCTGGACTTTAACTGGGGGTTCCCCAGCCCTTAACCCAGGCCTAGGGCAGCAGCCACTAAGACTCCAGGGTTACTCTGACCCTGATTTTGCCCTCCATGAATCAATCGATCTATTGTATTTATTGAGTGTTTATTATTAATAATAATAATAATGGCATTTATTAAGTGCTTATTATGTGCAAAGCACTGTTCTAAGCGCTGGGTAGGTTACAAGGTGATCAGGTTGTCCCTCGGGGGGCTCACAGTCTTAATCCCCATTTTACAGATGAGGGAACTGAGGCACAGAGAAGTTAAGTGACTTGCCCAAAGTCACACAGCTGTCAATTGGCGGAGCTGGGGTTTGAACCCATGAACACTGACTCCAAAGCCCATGCCCTTTCCACTGAGCCACGCTGCTTACTGTGTGCATAGCACTGTACTAAGTACTTGGGAGAGAACACTATAACAGAGCTGGTAGACTCGTTCTCTGCCTTCAATGAACTTACAGTTTAGAGGGGGAGACAGACATTAAAATAACTTACAGATACGAACATAAGGGCTGTAATAATAATAATAATAATGGCATTTGTTAAGCACTTACTATGTGCAAAGCACTGTTCTAAGAGCTGGGGGGATACAAGGTGATAAGGTTGTCCCACGTGGGGCTCACAGTCTTAATCCTCATTTTACAGATGAGGTAACTGAGGCTCAGAGAAGTTAAGTGACTTGCCGAAGGTCATACAACAGACATTTGGCAGAGCCGGGATCTGAACCCATGACCTCTGACTCTAAAACCCGGGCTCTTTCCACTAAGCCATGCTGCTTCTCATAAAGGGCTGAGGGTGGGGTCAATAAGGGGTATGAATCTAAGTGAAAGGGTAATGCAAAAAGAAGAGGGAGTAGAGGAAACGAGGGTCTAACTGGAAGACCTCTTGGAAATGATGTGATTTTAACAAGGCTTTCAAGTTGAGGACAGTGGTGTTTTGTCAGATATGGACAGGAGAGGAATTTCAGGCCGGAGGCAAGACGTGGGCAAAGGGTTGGCTGCGTGAGATCAAGGTATAATGAGTAGGTTGATGTTAGAGGAACTAAGTGAATGTGCTAGAGGAAGTGAAAATGAAAGTGGATGGAGGGGAGAAAATGTGCAACCATAGCATGAACATTCTGAAACACAAATCCTGGTTACAAATCTTAAATGCCGAAAGATATGAATTAAGAATTTACAGAGCATGCTCCAAATTAGTCCTGGCCAAAGATTCTTTTGTCTAATCAGAGAAGCCAATGGGAATAAATAAGTTAACTAAAAAATATGTTCTACAAACATAAGAAATACACCCCAGAAAAGTTGTTGGAGAGTGGGGGAGGTGGGGAGAGGAGAGGAGGGTATAATCTTCTAGTACATAAAGTTTCTGAAGAATAACAAGATATAAAATGTTTACAAAGACATCCAAAATATGCTTCTATCCTCTCCTCAAAAATAAATGACTTAGATCTCTTTCTTATAGAGGTTTTAGGTTTATAATGTTGAAGACCATCTTGAATTTTATATACGATCAGTGTTTTTCACTCTTTAAAATGAGTAGCAATTTATAATGGAAACGAAATTAATAATTCTGCTTTGAAAAGAATGGCTTCTCTGACATAACTATCATCTACAAGAAATCTTTCTGCATAATCAGTTTAGTTCAACTAAAATATGTTTTTCTCGATAGACATATTTCTAAATCAAATCATTTTAGCTTCATTTTATTGCTATATAAATTTTTTGGTTTTTCTTTTATAACAAATACAAATTTCACACTCTTTGAATATCTCAAACAGGAATGAAAAATTATTTGAGCTGGAGAGTCCCTGAACAAATTTTAGTAAGCGGTTGAGGGCTGCACACAAAATATTTGGTTTTTACAATACTTTTCAATAAAACTGATATGGCACGAATGGTACAAAGAACCTTCTTCATTCAGTCTCTACCTTACTTTTCTCTGTGGAACTCATTTCTCACTTTCTGGTCACAGTTGAAATCAGAATTGGTGCACAACTAGGCTCCAGACTTACACATATCACTCAATTCTTGTTGCTAAGTGAGAGTCATATTCTGATTCAGTGAACTGCTGCAAGTCTCAACACAGCAGTGTTACAGATTGCACACATACTGCATATGAAAGAGCCATCACTTTTCTGGATCTAGAAATGTCCTTTCCCGGACTGTGGGCCAGAGCCAGCTGTAGGCCGGAGATATTGACCTGTCCAGTGGTGGCTATATGCTGAGCACCCTTGATCTCATATCATCTTAAAGCTGTACGATTTAAACTACAGAATGGCACTGGTGGCTTGACCTGTTACGGAATAATTAAATAATCTGAGTTTTTCTAGTCTAGGGGGCTCTGTACAAGATAGACAGTGGGTTCTTCAGTTGAATGGAAAACTGGCTAGAAATGGACTCCTAACTTCATGAAGGAGTATTTGTGTGGGTTAATTTTCTTGATAATAAAATTGAAATGATATTTAAATTGCATATTCTTGAGTTAGATTTAAAGTATATTGCTGAGAGGCAGCAGTGTGGCATAGGGGAAAGAGCTCAGGCCTGGGAGCCAGAGGACCTGAGTTCTAATCTGGATCAGCCATTTGCCTGCTGTGTGACTTTAGGCAAGTCACTTAACTTCCGTGTGCCTTGGGTTCCTCATCTTGTTAAATGGATATTCAATACTTGATCTCCCTCCTTGTTAGACTGTTAGCCCTATGTGGGACAGGGACTATATCTGACCTGATTATCTTGTATCTATCCCAGTGCTTAATACAGTGTTTGGCACATAATTAACAATTGCTTAACAAATACCATGATTACAATAATTATCATGATTACTACTATAAACGTAGGTAAATTCTTGAGGAACTGGAAAGTCACCATGAGAGCAACCTGTGAGATCATAAGACCACGATATCATTTATGTCAAGCCGATAATCCATACAGTCATTCATTCAATCATATTTACTGAGCACTTACTGTGCACAAAGCAGTGTAGTAAGCACTTGGGGGACTACAATACAAAATAACTGGTAGACATGTTCCCTGCCTACAATGAGCTTACAGTCTAGAACTCAGTGTTCTGTCTCCAACAGTGCAAATAAACCCAAGAGATCACCCCGTGCATTGGAACATGTAACATCCATAACTCTTTCCTTCTTTAGGCTTAACTTTCACTAAAACAATCCACTGTTGGTAACTCCTCCATGAATTTATCCAAAGTCCTCTTGAACCTACTGATATTTTCTGTATGTTCACCTTACTGTGCTAAGGAATTCTGAATCCTTTCCACTCACAGGGAGAAGTGTTTCCTTTAGTCCATTATGAATCTTCCACCTCACGCCCTCTCATCTTGGTGTTGCCGGAGTTTGTAAATAATAATTTTGCATTCATGATATCCAACATTCTCATGATTTTGTACACTCTAATCATGTCTCCTCTTAATCTGAGCCTTTCCAGACTGAAGGATCCTAACCCTTTCAGTCTGTCCTCAAAAGGAACAGACTCTTATCCCATCCCTCTCATCCCCAACACCTTGAATGTCCTTCTCTGAACCTTCTCTAGTTTCATTATATCCTTTATAAAATGGCATAACCTGAACTGTACTCAATATTTAATCAAACAATAATATACATATATGTTATATATGTTCATATACATATGTGCATACTCAAACATGTGTGTATTTATACGAGAAGTTCAATATTTACATTTATATATACATATATATACATGTACATATATGCATATGTATATTAACTGCTTATTGTGTACAAGATACTGTTCTAGAAGCAGCATGACCTTGTGGATAGAGAACGGGTCTAAGAGTCAGAAGAACCTGGGTTCTAACCCCAATTCCACCACATATCTGCTGTGTGACCTTGGGCAAATCACTTAACTTCTCTAGGTGTCAGCTACCTCATCTGTAAGAGTGTGAGCCCTATGTGGGTCAGGGACTGTGTCCAACCTGATTAACCTGCATCCACCCCAGTGCTTAGAACAGTGTTTGGAACATAGTAAGTGCTTAACAAGTACTGTAATTATTATTACTTATTATTAGTAAGTACTTGGAAGAGGATATCAGAACAAAAAGATGAAGCTCTCCCTGCCTTCAGGGAGTTTACAGTCTCATGGGGAAAACAGATAGACATGAATTATTTACAAATAGAGGGAGCAGGAGGAAGTATCAGATAAAAAAGGCTATTGCACTATTATGTCAGTATTTCAGTCTTGGTGTACCCTGGTTTTATACGGTGTCGAAGCTTTTCCTGAAGCTTTTCATTGTGAGTCTCCTGACAGACAGGGAGCGTGTTTAATTCCCACCTATATATTCTTGCACATATTTTCATTCCACCCACATATTCAATCTGTCTCCAAATTCTGTCAGTTCTACCTTCACAACATTGCTAAAATCTGCCCTTTCCTCTCCATCCAAATTGCTACCACATTGATGCAAACACTATCCTATCCCAGACTACTGCATACTATAAATTACTTATTTATATTGTCTGTCACCCTCTGAACTGTAATATTTGTGGCAGGGTACGTAGCTGCTAACTCTATTGTACTGTACTTTCCCAGTGCTTAGTAAAGTGCTCTACACAGAGTAAGCACTCAATCAGTGCCACTGATTGATTGACTAATTGATTTATCAAGTTTCCTTGCTGACTTCCCAGGATCCTTACTCTTCCCACTGAAGCCCACACTTCACTCTGCTACTTGGATCATTTAATAAAATTATTCTTATTATTATTGCTGTAATTATTATCCTAGGTCCTTCAACTCCCAGACCTGTGCTCTTTCCACTAGGCTATGTTGCTTCTCATTGAGATTTTTGTTCAGTTTATCTCAATTTTTGCTCAGTTAATAATAATAATAATAATAATAATAATAATAATAATAATGGTATTTGTTCATTCATTCATTCAATCATATTTATTGAGCGCTTACTGTGTGCAGAGCACTGTACTGAGCACTTGGGAAGTACAAGTTGGCGACATATAGAGACGGTCCCTACCGAACAGTGGGTTCACAGTCTAGAAGGGGGAGACAGACAACAATACAAAACATATTAATAAAATAAAATAAATAAAACATGTACAAATAAAATAAATACAGTAATAAATACGTACAAACATATATACGTTCATTCATTCAATTGTATTTATTGAGCGCTTACGTGTGCACAGCACTATACTAAGCGCTTGGGAAGTACAAGTTGGCAACATATAGAGACGGTCCCTATCCAACAGTGGGCTCACAGTCTAGAAGGGGGAGACAGAGAACAAAACAAAACATATTAACAAAATAAAATGAATAGAATAAACATGTACAAATAAAATGAATAAATAGAGTAATAAATACGTACAAACATGTATACATTCATTCATTCAATCATATTTATTGAGCGCTTACTATGTGCAGAGCACTGTACTAAGCATTTGGGAAGTACAAGTTGGCAACATATTTGTTAAATGCTTACTATGTGCCAGGCACTGTTCTAAGCACTGAGGCAGAGGGGGAATACAAGGTAATCAGGTTGTCCCACGTAGGGCTCACAGTCTTAATCCCCATTTTACAGATGAGGTAACTGAGGTACAGAGAAGTTAAGTGACTTGCCCAAAGTCACACAGCTGACAGGTAGCAGAGCCGGGATTAGAACCCATGACATCTGACTCTCAAGCCCGGGGTCTTTCCACTGAGCCAAGCTCCTTTTTCACGATGCTTCACCATCCAGGAGAGCTTAGTGTTTTCAGCACACTGATATTTCACTGCACACATTTAGGAAGATAATTAGAAAGAAAAACACAGAACCCTGGGGGAGTATAATGTTTATATTTTTTCATCCAGAAATCGGCCATTATTCTACCCATGGCAGAATATCTTTTCCCTTCCCATTACTTCTCAACATATTTAAAAATTTTGGTATAAAACTTTGCCAAAGGTCCTTTTAAAATCTAATTGTATTATGTCCATTGGTTTTCTTTTATCCACATGCTTGTTGACCCTTTCAAAGAACTCCAGGAGATTATTAATGTAAGACGTACCCTTACACAAACTATGTTGTCTCCTCCTCAAGTTTCTAGATGCTCAGTGACTCTAAATTTGATTGTTGATCTATTTGTTTTTTTAACCATTATAGGAGTCCCTGGAATGAATACAGCTATATATTTCAAAGATGTGACTTAACTCTACATTCATTGACTATTCTATTTTGTTGTACATTTATTGACTAGTCTACATCAGCAATCTTAATCCATATGGCAGATGAGACCAAACCCACTTCTCCGACCAGTTTACCCAGTTTTTCCAATTATTTTCACAAATATGTAAAATTTTGATTGTCTTTACATTGCCTTTACATTGTCTTTCATGAAAAGCAGCGGGGTCTAATGGACAAAGCAAGGGCCTGAGAGTCAAAAGGACCTGGGTTCCAAACCTGGCTCCACCATCTGTCTGCTGCATGACCTTGGGCAAGTCACTTAGCTTCTCTATTCTTCAGTTATCTCATTTGTAAAATGGGGATTAAGACCTTGAGTCCTTTCCCCAGGGCTTCGGATTGTTCTTTCAAAATGTAATGAACAAACTGATAAGCAAGTGCATGTGAGTATGACTGAAAAGATGCACATCCTCAGTTCTATAACATGAGAAATTTGTTTCTTCAAAACCCTGCACATGTTGCCTGACAGCATGCCTACACACCTAAGCCATTTCTCCCAAACACTGTGGTGTGTTTATGTTTTATTCATACTTCCTCATGGAGTCTGTATTGCTAATTTTCTAACATTCTAGCCAAAATCTGCAGAGAAAGCCCTCATTAGGCCAGAGTGTTGTCTATTTAGTGTTAAAGTAATTATGTGTCTTCTAGCTAATGTTTTGTTTTCCCTGACTTGCTTTAAAAAAGAACCTGAGAAAGCCTGTGGATTTTTGTTAACATTCACCTTTTCTAGACACTTTGTTTTACTGTTTTTGTGTTCTCCAGCTTCAGCACATTCCCATTTTCCTACAGCTTTCAAGTGGCTTTATTATCCAGAACCTGGCACCCAGAAGCTTTACCAATTTCAGAAAGCCTATGTAATTTAGAAAAAAAAATATTTCGAACAGGCAATACTGTCTGCCCTGACTTGAATAGCTCTTCATTTCATTCTACAATGTGTGCAGCCACCCAGCTATCTGTTCTAAATAATAAGATACTGCAATTATTTCTACTAATCTGTTCTTCTCAATATGGCCTAGTAGAAAGGGCATGGGCCTGAGAGTCTGAGGACGTATGTTCTAATTCTGTTTCTGTCAGTTGCTTGCTGTATGACCTTGGATTAGTCACTTCTCAGTCCCTCAGTTCCCTTAACTATAAAATGGGGGTTAAATACCCATTCTCCCCCCTACTCAGACAATAGGCCCCATGAGGGACAAGGATTGTATCCAACCTGATTAACAGATTGGCATCACTTAACCTGATTAACCTATTATCTAACCCAGTGCTTAGAACAGTCCTTGACACCTAGTAAGCACTTAGCAAATACCACTACAATATCTTACTAATAATCTATAGGTCAAATATCGGTACTCCAGGAGTAATAATAATAATGGCATTTATTAAGCACTTACTATCAATCAATCAATCAATCATATTTATTGAGCGCTTACTGTGTGCAGAGCACTGTACTAAGCGCTTGGGAAGTACAAGTTGGCAACATATAGCGACAGTCCCTACCCAACAGTGGGCTCACAGTCTAGAACGGGGAGATAGAGAACAAAACCAAACATATCAACAAAATAAAATAAATAGAATAGATATGTACAAGTAAAATAAATAAATAAATAGAGTAATAAATATGTACAAACATATATACATATATACAGGTGCTGTGGGGAAGGGAAGGAGGTAAGACGGGTAATGGAGAGGGGGACGAGGGGGAGAGAAAGGAGGGGGCTCAGTCTGGGAAGGCCTCCTGGAGGAGGTGAGCTCTCAGTAGTGCCTTGAAGGGAGGAAGAGAGCTAGCTTGGCGGATGTGGGGACTGAGGGCATTCCAGGCCAGGGGGATGACGTGGACGGGGAGTCGACGGTGGGACAGGCGAGAACAAGGCACGGTGAGAAGATTAGCGGCAGAGGAGCGGAGGGTGCGGGCTGGGCTGCAGAAGGAGAGAAGGGAGGTGAGGTAGGAGGGGGCAAGGTGATGGACAGCCTTGAAGCCGAGGGTGAGGAGTTTCTTCCTGATCTATGTGCAAAGCACTGTTCTAAGTGCTGGGGAGGTTACAAGGTGATCAGATTGTCCCATGGGGGGCTCACAGTCTTAATCCCCATTTTACAAATGAAGGAATTGAGACCCAGAGAAGTTAAGTGACTTGTCTAAAGTCACACAGCTGACAATTGGCAGAGCCTGAATTTGAACTCACAATCTCTGACTCCAAAGCCCGGGCTCTTTCCACTGAGCCATGCTGCTTCTCTGTGTGTATTACACTCTGTGAGTATAATAGAAAACTGGCAATAAATTACTTAAAAAAAATAGTTTCAAGTCACCCTCTTGCCTCTTTTTAATGTGGCATATCCACCAATGTAATTAAGAATGACAGGTCATCCTGATTAAGATAAGGAAAATCAGATATGCTATTTAAGTGGCTTGCTAAAAATACATTTTATTTAGTTAATTTTTTGCCATCCTAATCTCAAATAATTGGCCATTAAACATCCTCCCCCATCTCCGATTTAAATTTATTTGCCTTATGTAAAAGCAGATTGTAAATCCCATTATATTACAAGAACTTCTGGTTGGGATTGTGGATTAGATTTCTGATGTTTCTTAAACACTCAAGTATAGTGCATCAGAGCTCTGTGCAGAGTTGGGAAGGGTGTTCAGCCGTTTGTTTACATTGACACAAATTTCCAGTAAGTTTATAGAAGTCATGTAGTTAAATTATATTTCCTCTATCCATATTTCTAAGGCTCCTACATTTAGTAGGAAAAAAATATAAATGCAGTTGTCTGTTCTATGATTTGTTAGTTAATGCCAGACAAGCCCGTGAGAAATTGGAATTGTACACATTTCACTGAGAAAACATTTCTCATTTATATTACCAAAATGAATCAAGTCAATGATTCTCAATTTCTTCAATCCAGGTCCCACTGAGAGTTCTAAATGCACAGTTCTTGATTTTCTGTAATAAATAAATTCCTGAAAACCAGACTGAGTGCCCATAGAGTTTGAGATTTTTTGCTTGATACTCCACAATACGGCATCCCATTAACATTAAACATGATTGTCTATTTTGGGTTAGCCTGACTTCCAGAAAGCTAGCCAGGACTGCTCCAATTGCACGAGATGAGGTTTATTTATCTGAGCTGAAATGGCTATCCACACTCCTGAAAAGACCTTCATATCTTCAAATGACCTACAACTAGCTGCACAAACCTTGCAAATACAGATGAAAATAAAATGTCTCTGCCTCCATAATTTTCAGTATGAAACCATTTTAGAAGTGGTTATTATCAACAAATATTGGTATAATACTTTTTTAGCTCTTCAAACTCTAAAGATGAAAAAATATTTGAATCTGTTTTGTTGATCAAGTTGTGAGCTTCTTGAGGGCAGACTTCTAACTTTTTATGGGATTTGGTAAGTGCTTATTATGTGCCAGGCATTGTACTAAGCACCCGGGAAGATGCAAGTTAACTGGGTTGGACAAAGTCCATGTACAACAGGGCTCACAGTCTTCATCCCTATTTTACAGATGAGGTAACTGAGGCCCAGAGAAGTTAAGTGGCTTGCCTAAGGTCACACAGCAGACAAGTGGGGGATGTGGGATTAGAACCCAGGCCCTTCTAATTCCTGAGCCTGTGCTCTATCTACTAGGCAAAAGTGCTGATTTAAATTATACCCAGTGACTTCCTTAGCACATAAAATCCCAATTCCTATCTCATAGTCAGAATTTAATAATGTTGACAGATGATTAGATCAGACCCAGTCCCTATTTCACATTGAACTCAGGGTCTAAGAGGGGAGAAAAACAGGTATTTTATCCTCAATTTACAGGTAAGGAAAGTGAGGCACAGATAAGTTAAGTGAGACCACGCAGCAGGCCTATGACAGAGCTGGGACTAGAACCCAGATCCCCTGACTTCTAATCCTCTGCTTTTTTCCTATTAGGTCACTGGTCAGCCAGAGTTTCCAAACCTTGCACAAAAAAAGAGTTCTATGGAGAGGTGCAATGAGCATAGGATTCTCAGGAGAGCTTGGCAGTTCTAGTTTCTGGATCACCTTAAAAGAGAACAAAGAACTAAGGACATTTGTTTGGATCACTTGGCTAATTGGTACAGTTACTAATTAGTCCTGCGGACTTAAGCAGATCAATACTAGCTCCAAGGTTCTGGATAAAAACACTGTTGGTTCCAGATGTCACTTTCTGGAAAGATCTCCCTAATATTGATGTATAAATCAGTACCTTCAACAGAAACCATTTAACTATGGGAATCATTCTTACGCTGGCTTCTCTGCCTATAAACTTCCCCTGCCATTGTGGAAAGAGGCATGTCTGCTTTCTGTTTAAAATAACACTTCCAAATGGTTAACCTACGTTAGAAGTTATTACCCTTTAAGCTCTTTTGTCTTAGAATCAATTACCAACAGGAATATTACAAAGGAAAACTTCCAGGATGACCTTCAACAGTCCCTGACTTTAGATTTGGTCTTGGGTTCTGGAAACTCACTATTACTGAAGCCAAATCAAGTCAGTCCGTCATTTTAAGTACTAAGAGCCGAGTGAGCTTTTTCTCTCAAATGAACTACGTTGTAGTTTTCATTGGAGGGGGAGTACAACTGTATCTGTTGTCTTGGTAATTGCAGTAGCCCTATCTATCAACCAATCAATCCATGGTATTTATAGAGAAGCAGTGTGGCTCAGTGAAAAGTGCATGGGCTAGGGAGTCAGAAGTCATGGGTTCGAATCCCAGCTCCACCACTTTTCAGCTGTGTGATTTTAGGCAAGTCACTTAACTTCTCTGTGCCTCAGTTATATCATCTGTAAAATGGTGACTGTGAGCCCCATGTGAGACAACTTGATAACCTTGTATCTACCCCAGTGCTTAGAATAATGCTTGGCACATAATAAGCACTTAACACATAACATCATTATTATTATTATTATTATTATTGAGCTGTTATTGTGTGCAGGGCCCTGTGCTAAGCGCTTGGAAGTGTACAATACAACAGAGTTGGTAGACAGGTGCCTCTGCCCAAAAAGGGCTTAAAGTCTAGGAGGGTTGAAAGATACTAACAAAATAAATTACAGATATGTAAATGAGCACTGTGGGACTGAGTGTGGGGTGAGGGTCAAGTGCCTAAGTGTACAGATCTAAAGGAACTCTGAGATCTACTGTACTCTCCCAAGACCTTAATACAGTGCTCTTCACACAGTAAGCACTCAATAAATACCACTGATTGATTGACTGATTGACTGATCCAGGTATATAGGTGACAAAGAAGGGAGAGGGAGTAGGGGAAAAAGTGCTTAATCAGGGAAGGCCTCTTGGAGGAGATGTCATTTTAAGCAGCATTTAAAGGTGAGAAGAGTGATGGTCTATCACGTATGAATAGGGAGGGAGTTCCAGGCCAGAGGGAGGACATGGTTAAAGGTTGGTGGTGCGATAGATGAGGTCGAGGTACCTAGAGTATGTTGGTATAAGAGGAACAGTGTGTGCAGATTTTAGCTTCACTGATACTGTCCTTTTCTTATTCTCCTCCTCTCTCCAGCTGCTCATTCTCAGTCTCTTTCACAGGCTCCTCCTCTGCCTCTCACCCTCTAACTATGGATGTCCCTCAGGGCTCAATTCTGGGTCCCCTTCTATTCTCCATCCACACCCATTCCCTCAGAGAACTCATTCACTCCCATGGCTTAGCTATCACCTCTTTGTGGATTATCGCCATTATTATCAAGTGCTTTTATTAAGTTATTACAGTGCACAGAGCACTGTTTTAAGCACTTGGGAGAGTACAATACAACCGAGTTGGTACACATGTACAGTGAGTGGATGATTCTCACATTTACATCTTAAATCCTGATTTTTCTACTTCTCTGCAGTTTACGCATTTCCTCCTGCCTTCAGGACATCTCTACTTGGATATCCTGTCGACAACTCAAATTTAACATGTCCAAAACAGATCTCTTCATCTTCCCACCTAAACCCTGTTCTCCCCTGACTTCCCCATCACCATCATCCTCCCTGTCTCACAAGCCCCTAACCTTGGCATTATCGTCGCCTCACGTCTCTCATTCCACCTGCATATTCAATCTGTCACCAAATCCCATCAGTTCTGCCTTCACAACATTGCCAAAATCCACCCTTTCCTCTCCATCCAAACTTCTAGTCCACTGATCCAAGCACTTATCCTTTCCTGCCTTGACTACTGCATCAGCCTCCTTGCTGACCTCCCTGCCTCCTGTCTTTCCCCACTACAATCCACTTTTTGCTGCCCAGATTATTTTTCTAGAAAAAATTTAATCCATGTTTTCTCATTCCTCAAGAAATTCCAATGGTTGCCCAACCACCTCCACATCAAACTGAAAGTCCTTAACATTGGCTTTATAGCACTCAATTGCCTTGCCCCCCTCCTATTTTACCACACTGATTTCCCACTACAATCCAGCATGCACACTTTGTTCCTCTAATCCAATCTTCTCACTGTACCTCGATCTCATCTATCTTGCCAAAGAGGCCTTGACCAAACCCTGCCTCTGGCCTGGAACTCTTTCTCCTTTCAAAGCTGACAGACCACACTCCCCACTTTAAATCCTTATTAAAATTACATTTCCTCCAAAAGGCTTTCCCCAACTATGCCCTCATTTTCCCTACTTCCTCTCCCTTCTGAATCACCCTCGCAATTGTATTTATACCCTTTATTTATCCCACCATCAGCCCCACAGCACTTATGTACATATCCATAATTTATCTTTATGTCTGTCTCCCCCTCTAGACTATAAGCTCCTGTGGTGAGGGTTCACGTCTACCAATGCTGTTATATTGTACTCACCCAAGTGCTTAGCACAGTGTTCTTCACACAGTAAGCACTTAATATATACATAATATAATAACTTTGGTATTTGTTAAGCACTGTGCCAAGCGCTGTTCTAAGCGCTGGGTAGGTACAAGGTAATCAAGTTGTCCCACATGGGGCTTACAGTCTTAATCCCCATTTTCCAGATGAGGTAACCAAGGCACAGAGAAGTTAAGTGATTTGCCCAAAATCACACAGCTGATAAGTGGTGGAGCCGGGATTAGAACCCACAACCCCTGACTCCCAAGCCCTGGCTCTTTCCACTGATTGATTGACAGTCAGTCTCCGAGGCTCCCCAATAACTCTCTTGCTCAGATACCCTGCAACCTGTTCATGAGGTCACTTCTTGTGTCCAAAGACTTTGGGTAAAGTCAGTGTTAAAGAATGAATATCTTCTGAGGCTGAAGGAGACTGATTAATCACCCTCTAGTGAGTTGTGAAATGTTAAAGGAATTGGTGGTTTTAAAATCAAGGAAAGGAGGAGTTTTGCCAGCTGGATTACAAAAGGTATTTCATGTATGTTGTGGTTTGGATGGAAGCAGCAAGCAGCAGTGATGCCTCAGTATCCAACCCACCCGAGATAAACAGTGTCACTGGTATGCCATATCCTCGATGTGTATCATCCTGGGGTCTTTATCCACAACTGTCTTCCTCTTTCCTGGCAGAATGGGCAGAAGCAGTGGCAACTTGTCACCTTGTATTGTATTTGTTAAGCACTTACTATGTGCCAGGTACTGTTCTAAGCACTGGGGTAGATACAGAGTAATAAGGCTGGACACAATACATGTCTCCCAGGGGGCTCACAGTCTTAATCCCCATTTTACAGATGGGGTAACTGAGGCCCAGGGAGGTGAAGTGCCTTGCCCAAGGTGACAAAGCAGACAAGTGGTAGAGCTGGGATTAGAACCCAGGTTCTTCTGGCTCCCATGCCCATACACTATCCACTAAGCCACACTGCTTCTCAATTCTAATTCTCATCTGGGTATTCTTTCCCACTGTTTAAAACAGTGCTTTGCACGCAGTAAGCATTTAATAAATACTGTTATTACTACTGCCACTCTGAGGAATTGTAGAGTTAGAAATGGGTTCACTGAGGGGAGGGGAGGAAGTGGTAATATCTGTCTCCCCCTCAGGCTATAAACTCGTTGTGGGCAGGGAAGTTGTCCACCAACCCTGTTGTATTGCACCAAGAGCCAATATAATGCTCTACACAGAGTAAGCACTCAGTAAATACCATTGATGGTGATGAGGAGGAATAAAGACATAAGGATGGTCTTGTGGAATTTGCAATTGAAGACAGACTTATTTCAGAGGATGATAACAACATTGTGTGGAACACATCAGATGAGGGAGAGAGTGAACAAAATCACAGACAAGGAAAATTCATTGTTATTGTGTAGTGATGAATCGGGAATTCCTTAAACGAGGATTTTTGGCTTTTAGGAGTTTTCTGTGATTTTTTTTAACAACGCTCTGAAAACTTCAGTTATTCTGGCAATCTGCCTAGTGTATTCATTTGTCTTAGCAAGAGTGAGTGTCCCTCTTTCGTATATCTTTTTCATCTGCAATTAGCTCCATTCAATGGCGCTTTCAATGTTCTAATGTTACTCTCAATAAATAATGGGCAAACACTCAAAGTTCGATGCATGGTTTCTTTGAACCCAAGATTTTGGAGAGCCACAGTGAAACACTGGAGAATTTATCCACTGGCTAGGATAACAATTATATTAATTAGTTACACACTACTTAGTAAATTTTAAACCCCCAAGCCAATTGAATTTATTTAGCTGAATTTGAGAGTTAATTAGTAATAGATTAAAGTTCTGATTTTCATTAGAATAGATTTCTGATCCATGCTGTTAAATACACTTTCAACATGTGATGCTGGATGCTGTGCCATTCAAGGCCTGGGTTTTCGTCTGACATTTTCTTCCCCAAACGAAGCAACTAAAATGTCTTTCTGCTCAGTTGTTGATGGTGTTTTGTGATTAGTACAGTGCTCTGCACACAGTAAGCACTTAATAAATACCATTGATTGATTTTCTGGAAGTTTGAGAACTTATATTTCCCTATATGTAGCAAATTCAGTGAATGTTTAGAAGGGAAGCAGAAACTAGGAATTACATATTCTACAGATTCTATTATCTTCACAAGTACTCACATGAAACCATTTACAAATGCCTATAAAGGCTCTAACTTCTCAAATTTTGAAAACTGGTCATCATGTTTATAATTGCCATTAACACTTTGATGACTTTGGGACATGACATAACACCCCTACTCTGAATGTTCTCTATCTATACTCACTCCCTTGGTGAACTCATTCGCTCCCACATCTTCAACTACCATCTCTACCCTGATGACACCCAAATCTACATCTCTGCCACCCACCCCCCTCCCTCCCTCCAGGCTCATATCTCTTCCTACCTTCAGGACATCTCCATCTGGATGTCTGCCCACCATCTAAAACTCAATATGTCCAAGACTGAGCTCCTTATCTTCCCTCCCAAACCCTGTAGTCTCCCTGACTTTCCCATCACTGTAGACAGCACTACCACCCTTCCCGTCTCACAAACCTGCAACCTTGGTGTCATCCTCGACTCTGCCCCTCACATCCAATCCGTCACCAAAACCTGCCGGTCTCACCTCCACAACATTGCCAAGATCCACCTTTTCCCCTCCATCCAAACTGCTACCTTGCTGGTTCAATCTCTCATCCTATCCTGACTGGATTACTGCATCAGCCTCCTCGCTGATCTCCCATCCTCCTGTCTCTCCCCACTTCAGTCTATACTACACTCTGCTGCCTGGATTATCTTTGTACAGAATGCTCTGGGCATGTCACGCCCCTCCTCAAAAATCTCCAGTGGTTGCCTATCAATCTTCGAATGAAGCAAAAACTCCTCACTCTCGGCTTCCAAGCTCCCCACCACCTCGCCCTCTCCTACCTCACCTCCCTTCTCTCCTTCTACAGCCCAGCCCGCACACTCCGCTCCTCTGCGACTAACCTCCTCAATGGGTCTCGTTCTCGCCTGTCCCTCTGTCTACCCCCTGCCCACCTCCTTCCCCTGGCCTGGAATGCCCTCCCTCCACACATCCGCCAAACAAGCACTCTTCCTCCCTTCAAAGCCCTACTGAGAGCTCACCTCCTCCAGGAGGCCTTCCCAGACTGAGCCCCCTTTTTCCTCTCCTCCTCCCCATCGCCCCCGCCCTACCTCCTTCCCCCCAACAGTACATTTGTACATATTTATTACTCTATTTTATGTGTACATATTTAGTACTCTATTTTATTAATGATGTGCATATAGCTATAATTCTATTTTTTCTGATGGTCTAGACACCTATGTGTTTTGTTTTGTTGTCCATCTTCCCCTTCTAGACTGTGAGCCAGTTGTTGGGTAGGGACCATCTCTGTATGTTGCCAACTTGTACTTCCCAAACACTTAGTACAGTGCTCTGCACACAGTAAGCGCTCAATGAATATGATTGAATGAATGAATGAATCCAAGAGTTTGTTTTATTTTCATTTTCAGGGATGACATTACAGCGTTAAGTTTCTATAACTAGGAGAGAAAACTCGTATCTGTAGGAGGCTGCCAATTCACATTATGCTTACTACTGCCCTTCCACTAACCCCATAATACAAATCATCATTATTTTATTATTATTATTATTATTCCATTTGTTAAGCACTCTGTTGCCATGCACAGTGCTAGGGTAGATATGAGATAATCCGGTTAGACATAGCCCCTGTCCCACATGGGGTTAAGTCTAAGTAGGAGGGAGTAGGACTAAATCCCCATTTTACGTATGAGGAAACTGAGACCCAGAGAAGTTAAGTGACTTGCCAAAGGTCACAGCAGCAGACAAATGGTAGACCCGGGATTAGAACCCAGATCCTTTGACTCTAAGGCCTGTGCTCTTTCCACTAGGACACACTGCTTCCCCACAAATGTTGTTTTGTCCTTAAATCAGATTCATTCATTCCTTCATTCAATTGTATTTACTGAGTCCTTATTGTGTGTAGAGTACTTTACTAAGTGCTTGGGAAGTACAATTCAGCAACAAATAGAGATAATCCCTGCCCACAACGGGCTCACAGTCTAGAAGGTGGGGAGACAGACATCAAAACAAGTAAACAGGCATCAGTAGCATCATTATAAATAAATGGAATTACAAATATATACACATCACTAATAAAAATAAAGAATTATAACTATAAATATGTACATATATACACAAATGCTGTGGGGCGGGGAGGGGGGTAGAGCAAAGGGAGAGAGTAGGGGCGATAGTGAGGCGAGAAGGAACAGAGGAAAAGGTGGGGCTTAGTCTGGGAAGGCCTCCTGGAGGAGATGAGCTTTCATTAGGGCTTTGAAGGGGGCAAGTATGGTTGTTTGGTGGATTTGAGGAGGAAGGGCATTCCAGGCCAGAGGTGGGACATGGGCCTGGGGTCGACAGGAGGAGGGGCGAGAATGAGGCACAGTGAGGAGGTTAGTGGTGGCAGAGGAGCGGAGTATTTAGGCTGGACTGTAGAAGGTGAGAAGGGAGGTGAGGAAAGAAGGGGCAAGGTGATGGAGAGCATTGAAGCCAATAATGAAGAGTTTTTGCTTGATACAGAGGTTGATAGACAACCACTGGAGATTTTTGAGAAGGGGGGGTGACATGCCCAGAACGTTTCTATAGAAAGATAATCTGGGCAGCAGAGTGAAAAATTGACTGAAGCGGAGAGAGACAGGAGGTTGGGAGATCAGAAAAGATGCTGATATCAGTAATCCAGTCGGGACATGATGAGTGAGATATTGCAGATATTGCAGGGATCTCTCCTTTTTCCCATCATCGATTTATGTGTGACTGAAATTCTACAGAGTGAAATTTAAAAACCTCAAATTTAAACTTGTTTTATTAAATGTAGTTGCAAATATTTGGCTTATAACTTCTTACTTGTTTCCATCCTGACAATTGTATCTTACCAAGGGACACAACGAAATCACAAAGCAAAAAAATGGCTTCATAACAATGAAAATGTAAGTGAACAGTCCATATTTTGTAAATGATATAAACAGGGCAAAACACATCTATATTTTATCTAGTTCTTTGTGGGCATTTCTCTAATTAATCCCAGAGAAGCTGAAGAAACATGATGACTATTGATGGCAATACCTCCTCCCTCAAACTGGGTGCTACTTTCAAATAATGCTTCTTTTGGTACTGTTACAGTAATCAAATTGTTCATAAATCATTTATCATTTTAAATCCATTGGAATATTTCAGAAAGTTGAATTGGGTTTTCACACTCTATCAAACATTGTCAACCCCTGGGTAGGAAGCCTATACATTTTTGTGACAGTCCGAAGAACCTTTAGAAGATGTTATTGTGCATGTTTTCCATTACACCCTAATGTATTTATCTTCTGAAATGTCCCAAACCAGTTCCCTTAATCTAAGTCATTTGGAAGATAAACTTTTTCCTTTTTATAAACAAGGTATAGCGTCTCTGAAGAGTCACTTTTATCTAGCAGAATGATGATAGATCACTTTTGGCATCAGATGAAATGATTTCATGCAATGATGGCAATTATCTGTAAGCCTGGAAATACGTATGTATTCACGTCATGTAGATTCTCTTAGTGAAGTAGTTCCCGAGAGTGGGAATCATTAAAAATTTGTGTAATGTCTATCAGGTCGAGGCCAAAATGTTTTCATTTCCTGATAATCAAAATCTCCCCATCAGCCAAGAGACCCCCTTCACCTTTACACGATTGATTATTTTTCTGAATAGATATTTCCAACGATGTACAGTGATTAGAGCTGAGAGGCTGCCAGAAATGGGAGAAGAGAAAGGGTTGTTTATGCAGTAATATATTGCTCTGAAGGAAGAGGATATCATTTCTGGAGTGCTCTCTCTCCTCCTGGTATTGTTGAACCATGACTGTCACAAAATAGTCTGGAAGAGCTATGGCTGCGTGAGGTGTAATGTGCTAAATACTAAGTCATCTGGGGAACCTGCAGAACAGAATTTTAAACTGCTAGGGCTCTTCCAGAGTAATTTAACCCACTGCTGTCTCTCGTACTGGAAATTAAACTAAAATTCCACCACCCAAATAGTTATCCAAACTCAGTATTCTCTGGCCTGAACATTACAGTCTTTCCCTTGCCAATTATCTCCCACCTTTTTAAAACATCTGATCCATTTATACATGCACCCAAAGGTATCTTAAAAAATATCTGTTCCTATCTTTCTTTATTCTCTTCCACCTCATATTTTCCTCTGGATCCTTGCCCCCTATGCTTTAAAATATGCACAAATTCCTCTCCCCCCTCAATCAAGCAATCATATTTATTGAGGGCATACTATCTGCAGAGCACTGTACTGTTTGGTAAAGAGCAGGCTTCCATCTTGCAGTGAACACCCCATCTCTCCGCCCCTGTTGTTATCCAAACACCTTGTCTGGGCTATACTGAGATACAGCTTTTCCTTCTCCACAAGCTCTTTTTCTTCCAAAATCTGAATTTTGCAACTTCATTCTACTGTGAGTATCCTCATAAATGTTCCAGTGATCTCTTAACTAAATACGGTGGGGGTCTACCCTGTTGTCATTCTTCTTGATTGCTTTAATCTATCAATAGTATCTGTTGAGCATTTACTGTGTGCGTAGAACTTTACTGAGCACTTAGGAGAGTAAAATAGAGGTTTTTTATGGTATTTGTTAAGCACTTACTATGTGCCAAGAACTGTACTAAGTACTGGGGTAGATACAAGCTAATCAGCTTGGACACCATCCCGGTCCTTCATAGGGCTCATACATTCAACCCCTATTTTACAGATGAGGTAACTGAAGCACAGAGAAGCTAAGTGATTTGCCTAAGGTCACACAGAAGTTTTGTGGCAGAGCTGGGATTAGAACCCCGGTCCTTCTGACTCTCAGGCCCACGCTCTTTCCATTAAGCCATGGCTGCTTCTCTAGTGGAGTTTGCAGATAGGATTGCTGACCTGAAGAAGCTTGCAATCTTGGGTTCCTTTGGCAGTTTTGCTCACTCCCTCCAAAGAGTGAGCAATTCAATTGTATTTATTCAACTGTATTATTCAATAATACATTATTGAATTCAGTATTATTGAATAATAATTGTATTATTCAATTGCATGTATTCAATTGTAAATACATTCAATTGTATTTATTGAGCACTTAATGAGTGCAAAGCAATCAATCAATCAATCAATCGTATTTATTGAGCGCTTACTATGTGCAGAGCACTGTACTAAGCGCTTGGGAAGTACAAATTGGCAACACATAGAGACAGTCCCTACCCAACAGTGGGCTCACAGTCTAAAAGGGGGAGACAGAGAACAGAACCAAACATACCAACAAAATAAAATAAATAGGATAGAAATGTACAAGTAAAATAAATAAATAAATAAATAAATGAATAGAGTAATAAATATGTACAACCATATATACATATATACAGGTGCTGTGGGGAAGGGAAGGAGGTAAGATGGGGGGATGGAGAGGGGGACGAGGGGGAGAGGAAGGAAGGGGCTCAGTCTGGGAAGGCCTCCTGGAGGAGGTGAGCTCTCAGCAGGGCCTTGAAGGGAGGAAGAGAGCTAGCTGTGTGGAGAAAACTGTAGAGAATGCCTCACCTCCATCTGCAGTCAGTCTGGTAGTGTATCCATAGAGTTCTTTGGTAAAAATATGTTACCATTGCCTCCTTCCACACAGTAAGCTTGATTCTCCACCTTTGACTCTCTCTACTCTCGATTCTCTCCCATGCCACTACTGCCCAGCACAGGTGAGTTTTGACTTGTAGCAATTAATCAATCAATCAATCATATTTATTGAGCGCTTACTGTGTGCAGAGCACTGTACTAAGCGCTTGGGAAGTACAAGTTGGCAACATATAGAGACAGTCCCTACCCAAGAGTGGGCTCACAGTCTAGAAGGGGGAGACAGAGAACAAAACCAAACATACTAACAAAATAAAATAAATAGAATAGATATGTACAAGTAAAATAAATAAATAAATAGAGTAATAAATATGTACAAACATATATACAGGTGCTGTGGGGAAGGGAAAGAGGTAAGATGGGGGATGGAGAGGTGGATGAGGGGGAGAGGAAGGAAGGGGCTCAGTCTGGGAAGGCCTCCTGGAGGAGGTGAGCTCTCAGTAGGGCCTTGAAGGGAGGAAGAGAGCTAGCTTGGCGGATGGGCAGAGAGAGGGCATTCCAGGCCCGTGGGATAACGTGGGCCAGGGGTTGATGGTGGGACAGGCGAGAACGAGGCACAGTGAGGACATTAGCGGCAGAGGAGTGGAGGGTGCGGGGTGGGCTGTAGAAGGAGAGAAGGGAGGTGAGGTAGGAGGGGGCGAGGTGGTGAACAGCCTTGAAGCCGAGGGTGAGGAGTTTCTGCCTGATGCGCAGATTGATTGGTAGCCACTGGAGATTTTTGAGGAGGGGAGTAACATGCCCAGAGCATTTCCGGACAAAGACAATCCAGGCCTTCCACTCGCTAGGCACTGCCCAAGTTAGGAATGGAATGAATATGCCTCTGCTTGACTCCCTCCTGGATTTGAGACTAGTAGAGTACTGGAAACTTTCCAGGTGCTGTCCTGGAAAGCGTTGCCATGTTTAGACTATTGTACTAAGCTGTTGGGAGAGAATGCTACAATAGAGTTGATAGATATGATACATGCCCACAACGAGCTTACAGACTAGAGATAGATGAATGGGAGCATTATTATGAGCAGTACTGTACTTCCAGTTAAAGTATTCTTCAGCAGTGTGGCCTAGAGGAGAGAGCGTGGGACTGAGAGTCAGAGGATCTGGGTTCTAATCCCAGCTCTGCCACTTGTCTGCTATGTGACCTTGGGCAAGTCACTTCACTGTGCCTTGGTTTGTTCATCTGTAAAATGGGGATTGAATCCTACTCCCTCTTACCTAGAGTGTGAACCCCATGCGGGACATAGACCATCCAACCAGATAACACTGTCTCTACCCCAGTGCTTAGGACAGTGCTTGGCACCCAGTGAGCACTTAACAAATACCGTAATTATTATTGACACTAAGTCCTGAATTGTTTTCTCTCTCTTGGAAACCCTTTTTATGGTCCACTGAATAGGAATTTCCAAATCGATAAGCGTTTCTTCTATCAGTGACCAAAATGAAGGGTCCGGTGGAATCTGATTTGGAAGAAGAGTGTTGGATTCATATGGAATGCAGACATTAGAGAGAGATGTGATGTGATTTTCAATTATGCATGTACGTAGACCAAAATTCTAGGGCAGAGCAAATAGTCTGAGAGAGCTGGTATTTCACAATAAGATTTTAAGGGGTGGGAGAGAGGATTACAATTTCCATTTTTTATCAAAGGATAAGAACTTATTTATTCATTCATTCAGTCATATTTATTGAGTTCTTACTGTGTGCAGAGCACTGTACTAAGTGCTTGGGAAGTACAAATCGGCAACATATAGAGATGGTCCCTACCCAACAATTTATTCCTTGGTAGGAAATTCTGCAAGGAATCCAGTTGTTAGAGTGGATCAGTGGCAGAGGAATATGTTTCTCACTGACTTGTAAAGAAGAAAGAATACCAAATCAAGTGTTTGCATCACTAAAATGCATACTTTCCCAGCCACATTGCCAGAGCTAATTAAAAATAAATCCTGATTGATTCAATGTGGGCTGCAGATGGAATTGGGGAAGTAGAGAAGAAAGGAGTTGCTTCTGAAAGGGAAAGTTCCCTAAGGTCCTTTTTTACTTTAAATGACTAGATTTGTAGATCAGGAGGGTTAGATTAGATTGGATCATTCCCAGTTCCACATTTAAGCTACCTGTGATTGGGACTGGTGGCATCAGTCAAGTCCCCTTACCCATGCTAAGATTTTGAAAGAGGAATTTTAGAGTGAGTAGCAGAGCATGTCGATGGTTGCTGTTCCCACCATCCAATATCATGTGCCTTTCAAGGAACACTAAGAACAGAGGCCCTGAAATGCTTGATTGTACAGGCACTGAAACTTTTCTACCAAAAAAATCCATGTTCATGATTCATAAGAAGGGTTGTTCCATGGGGCAGCAAAAGCCACTGGTTGCCACAGAAATTGCCCTTTCATAGGTCAAGCTTATAAGGGTATGGGCTTTTTTATGTACGTACCACATTAAACTCCACATCACCTAAATGGCTTGGAATTTAATTGAATTGAATTTGTATAATATTCACACGAACAGTACCTAATTAATAAAGGCTATAATGTCAATTTAACCAAAAGAAAAAAAATCTTTAGCTACGGATTATTTTTCTGATTAAAACCCAATTACATCATTAAAGACCACCTTAACTTGTACCTTTACTAATGGAAATGCATTAACACAGGACAGCTAGGTTCTTATGAAAATTTACAAGGTATTAGTGTGATTATTGTTAATTTTCTAAAATGATTTACAGGAGAACCCAACCCTAGGTTTTCAAATGGAATTCATGCATCAGGAGTCAGAGCAGAGGAAATGACCAATACCTCCTAGGAACAGGATGAGAAGAGAGAAAGAGAGCACTGGTGAGGAAGGGGTAAACGCAGCCATCAACCAGTGGTATTTATTGAGCTTTTACCATGTGCAGAGCACTGTTCTAAGCACTTGGGAGAGGACCATACACTACAGTTGGTAAACCTGATCTCTGCACTCAAGGAATTTACATTTTCTCAGGTGGGAGTTTCATTCATTCTTGTTTTTCTTAAAGCATTTGTTAAGTGCTTATTATGTGCCAAGCACTGTACTAAGCACTCAGTAACTGGACCAGTTAAAGCTGGGAAAGGGATATTTCCATAGACCTTGTGAGGCAGCATGAACCAGTGGATATAGCACAGGGCCGGGAGTCAGAAGAAAATGGTCTAGTTCCAGCTCTGCCACTGTTTTACAGTGAGACACTGTGCAAGTCGTGATGCCTCTCTGTGCCTCAATCTCACCTCATCGCATATCAGTCTCACAATCTCACAGTCTCATCAGCCTCCTTACCATTGGCTTTAGAGCACTACCTCACTGCACTGCTCTCCTTTTACAACCCAGCCCGCACACTTTGCTCCTCTAATGCCAGCCACTCACTGTACCTCCCTCTTGTCTATCTCACCATTGACCTCTCTCCCACATCCCACCTCTGGACTGAAATGCCCCTTCTCTTCATATCCAACAATTACTCTTTCCACCTGGAAAGCCTTAATGAAGAGTTCTCGTTTCTTCTTCTCCCACTCCCTTCTGTGTCACCCTGATTTGCTCCCTTCATTCACCCCATCCCTCAGCCCCACAGCACATACCAGTGTGGCTCAGTGGAAAGAGCCTGGGCTTTGCAGTCAGAGGTCAGGGCTTCAAATCCCAGCTGAACCACTTGTCAGCTGTGTGACTTTGGGCAAGTCACTTCACTTCTCTGGGCCTCAGTTACCTCATCTGTAAAATGGGGATGAAGATTATAAGCCCCCCGTGGGACAACCTGATCACCTTGTAACCTCCCTAGCACTTAACACAGTGCTTCGCACATAGTAAGCGCTTAATAAATGCTATCATTATTATTATTATCTATAATTTATTTATATTAATGTCAGTCTCCCCCTCTAGACTGTGAGCTCATTGTAGGAAGGGTATTCGTCTACCATCTCTGTTGTACTGTAGTGTCCCAAGTGCTTAGTACGGTGCTCTGCACACAGTAAGTGCTCAATATATATGATTGATTAACTGATTGATCATCTGTCAAATGAGGAAAACAATACCTACCTCTCCTTACATCAAAGGGATGTCACTAGGAGCAAATGGGTAACTGATGTGAAAGTGCTTTTGTTAATAATAACGATATTTGTTAAGCACTCACTATATGTCAAGTACTGTCATAAGCACTGGGGAAAATACAAATTGATCAGGTTGGACACAATCTCTGTGCCACCTGAGGCTCACAGTCAAAGTAAGAGGGAGAACAGGAATTGAATCCTCACTTTACAGTTAAGGTAACTGAAGCCCAGAGAAGTTAAGTAACTTGCCCAAGGTCACACAGCAGATGAGTGGAGGGGCTGGGATTAGAATCCAGGGCCTGTGATTCCCAGGCCCACACTCTTTCCACTAGCCCAAGATGCTATGAAGAAATAAAAGTGCTGAAACAAAACCAAGATAATGTTATTATCACTCTAACTGTGTGCTGGTGGATTGGGAGAATCCCTGTGAGAATGCACCGAGAACTTTAGAGAGTGTTGTGTGGGAGCTTGCCCAGGCATGATCCTGGCTTCAGAAATCCCACCATGCTCCACTCAAAAGAACGACCTGGGTTCTAGTCCCGGCTCTGCCACTCATCTGCTGTGTGACCTTGGGCAAGTCACTTAACTTCTCTGTGCCTCAGTTCCCTCATCTGCCAAATGGGGATTAAGACAGTGAACCCCAAGTGAGACAGGGACTGTGCCCGACTTGATCACCTTGTATCTACCCCAGCGCTTAGTACAGTGCCTGGCACGTAGTAAGTGCTTAACAAATACCATAAAAAACCTCAGTTCTGCTCACTGTATCCCCTGTACTAGAAAGTAAGATGCACAGTGGGAGACATGGAGTATTAGGCAGTGGATAGTGGGCTGTAGTAGAACCCGCAGCTACTTACCCAGGAATAGTTCTCTGTCTCAGACCATGTAAACCCACTTCAGTCAGAGAGAAGGGAGAAAGAGGTGGCGAGTTAGCAGCGCTGGTGTACCTCCTGAGGGTGATTTGAAGGACTGCTGGAGCTCTGGAAAGCAGACTGAGCACCTCACCAGCATGAAGAACAATGCATCCAGTCCTGAGATGCATAGACTGACTACAATGCTGACAAGAGTACATTCGCAGTTTGCAAAATTGGTTATATTTTCCCAAATAAAGGCAACTGAGATCTGCATGAGAATGGAAAGAATGACTGTGAGTACTGTTGTTATTTCACATCCCAATTACTGTGACAATAATTTTTTTTAAAGGATGAGATGTTCGTTCTAACGTCAAAGACATTGTGCACTGATTTTAAATTATCATTCTGATGTTAGAGGAGGTTGTACGGAGAGAGGAGGGAAGGGCAACATATCAGCACAACACTGGATGATGACTCAAAAGACAAAGTCTCATTTCTCAGTGCAAGTTCTCAGACCTCTTGGAGGGGTCAGCAACCCTCTGAATAGCAAAGAGACAACTGAACTACAAAAGTATAGTAAAGAAAGAAGAAAAGGAATATGAAAACATGGATTCCTGGATTCTCATTCTCTCTTAAGGGTTTATTCATTCAATCATTTATGGGATTGTGATGGCATATATGTACATATTGTACCCGCTTACAAATTGAAATGTGGAAAGCTCAACAGTAACACTTTCATTCTGTGAAACAGATGGAACCCTTCTGAGTTCCCTGTGTCTCTATGTTAACATGCACAGCTTTATGACACTACCACAAACAAGAAATCTGCTGTTCTCAATTTCCGCCTTGAACATTCTTTCTGTGAAGCAAATATGTACACACACACACACACACACACACACACACACACACACACACGCCTCCTACAATTTCTCTGTTTGTTTTATGAAAGGATATCAGAGTAAGCATATTCCTAACAAGGGAATTTCTAAAACTATAAAAATAAAATTATATTATGAACACCACTATTGGATTCAGTAAATGACAAAAGTTGTATCAGCAAAACATAGGTCCTGAGATCACTACTGTATTTTAAACAGATGAAGAAGATAAATACAATTTTCAAATCAAATGTTTTCCCATTTGCAGTAGGATTACACAAACTAAACATTCAAAGAAAGCCCACATTAACATTTAAAGGAGTCAAAGGTGGTGACAGCAATTCAACTACTTGGAATGAATTCTGAAAATATTGAAGCATGTTTACTGCCTGTTGGCAATCAGTCGAACTGAAGGAGGATTGAGCACCAGCCTCAGTTTATGTTATTGATCTTACAGTGTTTTGAGAAGTTTCAGCTTTTGCTTTTTTAATTGGAGCTATTAAGCACGTCTTTTCTGTTCAGGCTTCGTTAATGATCCACCTTCAGTTATTTGGAGTCAGATGAAATTTAAAAGAGCAAGACCATTCATAATTAAAGCTAAAACTTAAATTTTGTTTTGCTTTGTTTTTTGGCACTATGGCACGGGACATTCTAAAAGTCTTGTCATCTTTGTCATCCTTGAACATGAAAATTGTTGTTTTTCTTAGATTCCTCTTAACTCACCACACCTTTCCCTCTATTCAAAGCCTGCCTGGTAAGTCAACCCTTTTAGTAAGAGTAGTAATAGTATTTATTGTGTAGTAAGTGGGTGTAAAGAACTGAATTGCTTAGCAAGGGCAAAACAAAGAAGTGACATGTTCCCTGCCCATGAGGCCCTTACACGGCAGAAGAAAATACTTGCAAATTCAGTAATCAAAATTCATAATTCAACTGAATAAACATATAAGCAAAGGTATGGAGGGTGAGTTTCAATAGTACATAAATGTTAGAGAAAACTGATGGGCTGATATGAGTTGGGGTTCAGGGAATGAATGGGGAAGGCTTGATGGAGGAGGCTAAATTTTACAGTGGCTTTGAACAAGAGGAGAGCTGTGCTCTATCAAGGTTGAGGATGGAGGGAGGGAATTCAAGGTCAGAAAATGGCATGATCAAGGGAATGAAGGAAAGAGAGTCAAAATCAAAGTATAGACAGGTCAACTTGGGAGCAGCACAGAGAGTATGTTGGGAAACAGTTGGGGAACTAGGAACGTAAGGTGAGTGAGCTTCTGGAGAATTCTTGGTTTGCCCTAAGTGAAAGACAGCAAAAGTGAAGCAGAAAAGTAATCCATTTATCTACCCACAAAAATAGACCCTCAAAATCCATCAATCAATGGTATTTACTGAATGCTTACTTTAGGCAGAAGACTGTACTAAGTGCTTGCGATAATACGTTACTGTTGGTAGACATGATCCCAGTTCACACAAAGTTTACAGTCTAACAGGGGAAATAGGCATTAAAATAAATTTAGATATACATGTACACAAGTGCTGTGGAGATGGTGAGAGAGTACCCATTTGCTTACCTGAGGGGTAGGTGGTACAAAATACATGGGGGAGGAAGATGGGAGAAAAATTAGGACGGGGAGATGAAAGGTTAGTCAGAGAAGACTTCCTGGAGGAGATATGGTTTTGAAGATGGGGAGAGTGCTCTCCTGTTGGGTATGTAAGGGGAGTTCCAATCAGACGGAGGTTGTGAGCATGGGGTTGATGGTTCTCACCTCACAAGGGCCAGTGAATAGGTTGGTGTTAAAGAAGCAAAATGACTGGTCTAGGCTGTAGGAGGAGAGGAGTGAGGACAAGTATGGGGGACAGAGCTGACTGCCTTGAACCCAGTGGTGAAGGATTTCTGCTTGATTCAGAAATGGATGGGCAACCCCTGGAGGCACTTGAGGAATGTGGAGACGTGCCCGGAATAATTTTTAGAAATATGGCCAGGGTGGCAGACTGAAGTAGGGATTGGAGGGAGGAAGGTTGGAGACACTGAGGTCAATGTGGGGCTGATGCAGTAGTAGAGATGGAATATGGCAAGTGTTTGATTCAGTGTTTTAACTGTTTGGAGGGAGAGAAAGTAGCCAATTCAGCAGCTGTAGAAATAGAATCCACAAGAGTCACTGACTGATGGAATGTGCATGTTGAAGGAGAGAGATGAGTCCAGGACAATGCCAAGGTTGCAGACTTGTGCGAGAGGAAGGATGACAGTGTTATCTACAGTGATGGGACAGTCTCAGGGAGTTTGGGAGGGAAACTACTTGAAATTTTATCCAACTTTACTGACCCTATCCTCTCTTGGTTCCCCACCTTCTATCTCATGACTGCTCCCTTTTTAGTCTCTTTTGCGGGCTCCTCCTGTGCCTGCCACCATCAGACAATGGGGGGTCTCTAAAGGCTCAGTTCTGAATCCCTTTCTATTTTCCAACTACACCCACTCCCTTCGAGAACTCATTTGCTCCCATGGCTTCAACTACAATCTCTATGCAGTTGATTCCCAAATCTATATCTCCATCCCTGATTGCTCCCCTTCTTTGAAGTTTTGTATTTCCTCCTGCCTTTAAGACATTTCCACCTGGTTGATCCACCAACACCTCAAACGAAACCTGCCCAAAAGTGTACTCTTTATCTGCCCCGCAAGCCCTGACCTCCCCGTGTCTTTCCCACCATTCCCAACCCATATACTCAATCCGTCTCCAAATCCTGTTGGTTCACAACATCACTAAAATCCTCCCTTCCCAATTCATCCAAACTGCTACCACATTAATCCAAACACTTAGCCTAACCTGCTTTGACTAAAGCATCTGCTTTGACTCCTCACTGACCTCCCTGCCTCTTGTTTCTCCCCACTCCAGCCCATCCTTAGCTTTACTACATGGATCATTTTGCTAAAAAGACACTCAGGTCTCCCCAAACCTAAGTAGCCTACAGTGGTTGTCCATCCACCTCTTTTCCATTGGTTTTAAAGCACACAGCTTGCCCCTTCTTACCTTACCCTCCTGATCTCCTTTTACAGCCCATAGTGCCAGCTTGCTCACTGAGACCCAATCTCATCTATTTTGCCACTGACCCCTTTCCCACATCTTCCTTATGACGTGGAACTCCCTTCCTAACTCCATTTTGCCAGACCACTATTCTCCCCACCTTCAAAGACCTATTAAAGTCACTTCTCCTCTAAAAGACCCAATTAAGACCTCTTTTTCCCTGCCCCTTCTCCCTTTAGTGTCACCTATGCACTTGGATCTGTGACTTTTGAGCATTTTATACTCACCTTACCCTCAGACCCACAGAACAGGTACACATTTATAAATTGTGTATTATAACTCATTTATTTGTAGTAATGTCTGTCTCCCCCTATAGACTGGGAGCTTATTGTGAGCAGGGAGAGTGTCTACCAAGTTTGTTGTATTGTACCCTCCTAAAGGCTTAGTTCTGCATGCAGTGAGCATGCAATAAACACCACTGATGATGATGATAAGGGAAGAGAAATTCAGTTTTGGACATGCTGACATTGGGATGAAAGTGGAAAATCCAGGTAGAGATGTCCTGAAGGGAAGAAGAAATGTGAGATCAAAGAAAGGGGAAGAGGTCAGGGTGGAAGGGTGCTGAGGTCAACAAGCCATGAAGAAAAACCTGTCTAAGAGGGAAGCTGAAAGAGCTAAGAGGGCAATATCCAAATGGCTTATGCCATATAAATTACTTATTTATTCCTATTAATGTCTGTCTCCCCCTCTAGACTGTAAGCTTGTTATGAGCAGAGAACTTCTGCTAAGTCTGTTGTACTGTATTCTCCCAAGTGCTTAGTACAATGCTCTGCACATAATAAGTGCTCAATAAATACTATTGATTGATAGATTATGCCATACTGGGAATGGTGGGGAACCCTGATGATATCCTTTTAAGTTCCCTTGACTTTACCTGGCTGCATGGGCAATAGGGCCACCCCCAGATGATGGGCTCAAGCCCTCTGATACCTTTCAGGGCCTTAGGCCAGTGGGGAGGGTCTCTGGGGTCTCCATCCCTAGGTAAGGGGTGTTGCCTCCTTCTGTCCCACTTGGGGAGAGCTGGGGGCTGGAGGAGGGGTAGAGGGGTAGAGTAGCAGGGGTAAGTATTACATATATTTGTCTGTAGAAAAGTGATTGTATTAACATTTATCTCATTCCCACTTATACTTTCTTTAAATGTCAACATAATAATAATAATAATAATGGTATTTGTTAAGTGTTTACTATGTACCAAGCACTGTACGAAGTGCTGGTGTAGATACAAGGTAATCAGATTGGACACAGTCCCTGTCCCACGTGGGCTCATCGCCTTAATTCTCATTTTACAGATGAGGTAACTGAGTCCCAGAGTAATGAAATGACTTGCCCAAGGTCACACAGCAGATGAGTGACAGAGCATGTTTTATTTGTACATATCTATTCTATTTATTTTATTTTGTTAATATGTTTGGTTTTGTTCTCTGTCTCCCCCTTTTAGACCGTGAGCCCGCTGTTGGGTAGGGACTGTCTCTATGTTTTGCCGACTTGTACTTCCCAAGCGCTTAGTACAGTGCTCTGCACACAGTAAGCGCTCAATAAATACGATTGATTGATTGATGTGTGTGTGTGTGTGTGTGTGTTGGGGGGGTGTCTCTCTGTACAGCCGCACACTTATGCCCACATCTATCCAGATCAAGGTGTTTTACTCAAGTCATATGTGTTCGGAGAGAAAATTTCATGAGTATTAATACGTTCTGGATTATTTAAGGTAACTGAAAATGTCTCAAGAACTCTTTCACGGTTATCAATTCTATTATAGAATAGTTTCAACAATCACTATCCAATCCCAAAATGGAATTCACCTCTGGCTAACTAAATTGACAACTATCAAAAGAGAATACTGAAGACTAGTTTTAAGTGCACATTATCATAGTCTCGTTGGATAAAATGACCCAAATTATTCGAGTGAATCCTGAATTAAGCAAGGAATATAAACAAGGAAAGCAATATCATTAGTTTCTTCCAGTGACAGACACTTTGTGCTGAAAACACCCAAATGCTATTTTCATTATTCTTTTGAGGAAAAAGAGGCCATTACAAATAAAACACATTAACCTTTGGAATATATCTTTGCTGGTATTGAAAATGTACATCTCCTTAGTACTCTTTCTGAGATCAGTCATGAGGAACCTATATTGCTACCAAGGCATGCGAGAGGAAACAGTGCTTGCAATTGCTGGTCATGGAAGCCAGGCATATATGGCTTTAATGAGACTACATTATATTCCCATTCTTCTTCAATATTGAATGAACTCAATTATCCAAACACTGTCTCATGCTGATGGAAGGTTGGGGTGGCAGGGTCTAATGCTTGTCCTGTATGCTGACTCAATCCTAACGACAAAAACAACTATTATTTTGAAGTTTTCAATTACTGGCCCTACCTGGAATTTGTGCAGGTACACTGAATTTCTACCTTTCACTCATTTATCTCATATAGTATGCTTTTTTTATTATTGTTATGGTGTTCGTTAATCAATCATATGTATTGAGCACTTGTACGTTGCTTTGGGAGAGTACAAAGCAACAAAATAACAGACACATTCCCATCCCAAAATGAGCTAAAGTCTGTTAAGTGCTTACTACCTGCAGGACACTGTACTAGACAGTGGGGCAGATTCAAGCTTATCAGGTTGGACACAGTCCATGTCCCATATGGGGTTCACAGTCTTAATTCCCATTTTACAGACAGGGTAACTGAGGCACAGAGAAGTCAAGTGGCTAGGCCAAAGTCACACAGCCATTAAGTGGTAGAGTTGGGATTAAAACCCAGGACCTTCTGACTCCCAGGCCCACTAGGCACACTGCTTATGTATTTCTTGTTTGTCAACTCACTATATAGAATTCATGGCAAATGACAGCATAAATTAGTAATTTAATTGTGGGTTCAAGTGCCCTTTGGTAAGTTAAAATTACCATAGAGAAAATAAGTGGCATTTTTATGAAAAGACAGCATTGCCTATTTTCAGGAGATTTGAAGAAGCAAAAACCTGTGCATATTGCTTGTACCTTGTTTTACTCTCTGACACCCAGGAAAATTTCCAATTTTGCAATTGATTTCAGGAGCACCTGAATTACTTGTTCTACTTGAATTTTTAAAACATGTTTCCATTATAAATCTGATGAGTATGACATGCTGAAAACAACAACAACTAAGTTAGCTTCTTTGCAGGTGCATTTTTTTTAAACAAAATAGCTGGGAGGAAGCAGGTTGAATAAAGCAGTGTGTTTAGAAATTACAGCACTTCATTTCTGGTCCAAGTTTCCTGCTAGTATTTGCACCTCTTTGGTAATACCAAATCTGTTCCCCAAATTTCTCCACAATTCCTGACACACGGGAGGCCCGGGCTATGGATTCTGTTTTTTCCCTGCACAAGGCTCACTCAAATTGTCATGGAAGTTAGATGTAGGCCAGGTTCATTTGCTCAATTGTATTTATTGAGTGCTTACTGTGTGCAGAGCAAAGACCACAAGCCTGGGCGTCAGAGGCCTGGGTTCTAATCCTGGACTCTGCTAGTTGCCAGCTGTGTTTCCATGGGCAAGTCACTTAACTTTTCTGTGCCTCAGTTTCCTCATCTGTAAAATGGGAATTCAATGCCTAGTTTCCCTCCTACTTAAATCAATCAATCAATGGTATTTATTTTGAGCACTTACTATGTGCAGAGCACTGTACTAAGTGCTTGGGAGAGTACAATACAACAGTTAGAGGAAACGTTCCCTGCCCATAATGAGTTTTCCATTTAGAGGGGGAAACAGACATTAATGTCAATGAATAGTCAATGTATAATATAAAATTTAAAGATATGTACGTAACTAATAATGATGATGATTATGATGGCATTTGTTAAGTGCTTACTAAGCACTGTTCTAAGCACTGGGGAGGATACAAGGTGAGCAGATTGTCCCACATGGGGCTTACAGTCTTCATCCCCATTTTACAGATGAGGGAACTGAGGCACAGAGAAGTTAAGTGACTTGCCCAAAGTCACACAGCTGACAATTGGCGGAGCTGGGATTTGAACCCTTGACCTGTGACTCCCAAGCCCGTGCTCTTTCCATTGAGCCACGCTGCTTGATAATTATTGTATTTGTTAAGCGCTTGCTATATGTCAAGCACTTTTCTAGGCACTGGGGTAGATACAAGATAATCAGGTTGGAAACAGCCCCTAACCTACATGGGCTCACATAAGTGCTGTGGGGTTGGAGACGGGGTAAATATCAAATGCCCAGAGGTCTCAGATGCAAGTGCGTAGACAATACAGAAGGGAAAGCGAGTTGGGGAAAAGAGGATTTAATCAAGGAAGGCCTCTTGGAGGAGGTGTGACCTTAATAACAGACTGTAAGCTCATTGTGGGCAGGGAATGTGTCTATTGTTTTATTGTACTCCCCCAAACTCTTAGTACAGTGCTCTGCACACAGTAAGCACTCAATAACTACGGTTGAATGAATGAATGAACGAATAATGCTTTGAAGGTGGGGAGAGTGGTGGGCTGGCACATAAATAGAAGGTGAGGGAGCTCCAGGCTATGAGGTGGATGTGGAAAACGGATTGGAGGGAAGATAAATGAGATCAGAGGAGGAGTAGAGTGTGTGGGCTGAGCTGTAGTATGAGATCAATGAGGTGAAGTAGGATGGGGCAAGACGATTGAGTGCTTGAAAGCCGATGATAACGAGTTTCTGTTTGATCAGCATCATCAATCGTATTTATTGAGCGCTTACTGTGTGCAGAGCACTGTACTAAGCATTTGATGGGCAGCCATGGAGGATCGTGAGGAGTGGAAAGACATGGGCTGAGTTTTATTTTAGAAAAGTGATCCATGCAGTAGAGTGAAGTATGGACTCGAGTGGGTTGAGGTCGGTGAGGAGGCAGATGTAGTTGTCACACATGAGAGGATAAATTCTTGATTTGGCATGGTAGCGATCTGGATGGAGAGGAAAGAGTGGATTTTAGCAATGTTATGAAGGGAGAACGGACAGGATTTGGTGATCCTGAATATTATGGGTGGAATGAGAGAGATCAGTCGAGACCAATGCCAAGGTTACAGGCTTGTGAGATAGGGAGGATAGTGGAACTGTCTACAGCTCTGTGAAAGACATGGGGTGGTGAGGGTTTAATTAGGACATGTTTTGGACATGTTTAGTTTGAGGTATCAGCAGGTAGAGATGTTCTGAAGGCAGGAGGAAATACAAGATTGCAAGGAAGAATAGTGGTAAGGGCTGGAGATGTAAATTTGGGAATTGTCTGCAAAGAGATGGTAGCTGAAGACATGATAATCATAATTATTATTATTATTATGGTATTTGCTAGGCACTTCCTATGTGCCTAACTATGTGCCAGGCACTGTACTAACCACTAGGGTGGATACAAGCAAATCGGGTGAGACACGGTCCCTGTCCCATGTGGGGCTCACAGTCTCAATCCTAATTTTACAGATGAGGTAACTGAGGCCCAGAGAAGTTAAGTGACTTGCCTAAGGTCACAAAGCAGACAAGTGATGGAGCCGGGAGTAGAAGCCATGACCTTCTGACTCCCAGGCCTGTCCTCTATCCACCATGGGTGTAGGAAGGGAACCTACAACTGAGCCTTTGAGGGACCCCCACTGTCAGAGGGTGGGAAGCAGAGAAGGAGCCAGCAAAAAAAAAAACTGAGAAGGAGTTACTTAGACTGATACTTAGACGCTGAGCCCCGTGCAGTACAAGGACTATGTATGACCTGATTAACTTGTAGCTACCCCCGTGCTTATAACAGTGTTTGACCCATAGTAAGCACTGAACAGATATACTACAACTAGAAGCAGCATGGCTCAGTGGGAAGAGCATGGGCTTTGGAGTCAGAGGTCATGGGTTCAAATCCCAGCTCCGCCAATTGTCAGCTGTGCGACTTTGGGCAAGTCACTTCACTTCTCTGGGCCTCAGTTCCCTCATCTGTAAAATGGGGATTAAGACTGTGAGCCCCACGTGGGACAACCAGATCACTTTGTAGTCCCCCAGCGCTTAGAACAGTGCTTTGCACATAGTAAGCGCTTAACAAATGCCATTATTATTATTATTTTTCTAGTTATTATAAAACTGTTAGCAGCAACGTTCCTTGCCCATAATGAACTTTCAGTCTAGAGGAGGAGACAGTCAATAATAATTATAATAATATTAATCTGCAATTTCAGTACCTGAACATTTTACTGTCTTCTGGGCAGGGTGACCCAATGGAATAACATGGGATTAGAAGGGAATGAGTCAACCAACTCTGTTTTACTGTACTTTTTTGTGCTTTAGAGAAGCAGCATGGCTCAGTGGAAAACACATGGACTTGGGAATCAGAGGTCATGGGTTCTAATCTCGGCTCCATCACTTGTCAGCTGTGTGACTTTGGGCAAGTCACTTAACTTCTTTGGGCCTCAGTTACCTCATCTGTAAAATGGGGATTAAAACTGTGAGCCTCATGTGGGACAACCTTGATTACCTTGTAACCCCCCCAGTGTTTAGAACAGTGCTTGGCACATAGTACATGCATGACAAATACCAACTTTATTATTATTACTCTCCCAAATGCTTAGTACAGTGCTCTGCACACAGTAAGCACACAATAAATATGATTGAATGAATGAAAGAATGAGCAAGTACCATAAAAAGTGCTTAAATACCATAATGACGATGATGTTCATTTTAGGCAATTAGTCAATGTGCTGTTCTTCCCTTATCAGGAAAGATAGATTCATTAATAATTTTAGTCATTTCTTATATAACAATGAATCAATTGTATTTGAGTGTTTATTGTATGCAGAGTACTGTACAAACGCTTGGGAGACTACAGTAATATGAAAAGACTCAATCCCTACCCTCAAGAAGTCTACAGGCTTTAAAATCAATTACAGGTAGGAGAAGCAATGGACAAGGATATGTTCCCAAGGGTGTTAAGCATGGGTGAATAAAAAGTGCTTGGGGGTATTGACACAAGTGCATAAGTAACACAGAAGGGAGGGAGATTAGGGTGGAGTGATATGAGATTACTCAGGGAAAGAATCCTTGAAGAAATTTTCAAAGAGGGCTTTGAAATTAGAGAGAGTTGTAGACTGTCGGATATATAGGGGAAAGGAGTTGCAGACCGGAGGGAGGATGTGACAAAGGGGTTAACAGCTGGACAAATGAGATTGAGGGACAATAAGTAGGGTGGTTTGTTGTGGGAGAGGGACAAGGATAGGTAAGAAGGAGAGTGCCAATTGTGTGTCTTAAAGCCAATGATAAGGAGTTTCTGTTTGCGGCAGAGTGGATAGGCAACAATTGGAGATTTTGAAGGTGCGCAGAAAGATTTTTTAGAAAATTGATCGGAACAGTCGAGTGACATATGAACTGGAGAGGAAAGAGATTGGAAGCAGGAAGCAAGAACGCTGATGCAGTAGCAGAGACAGGATATCACAATTGCTTGGACCAGTGTAATAGTAGTTTGGATGGAAACAAAGATGTGGATTCTAGAGATGCTGTGAAGGTAGAACCAATGGGATTTGGTGACTTATTATATAGGAGATTTGAAGGAGAGAGATGACTTAAGGATAATACCAAAGTTGCCTGCTTGGGAGGCGGGAGGATGGTGATGTTGTCCACAGTTATGGGAAAGCCTGGGGAGGACAGGGTTTGGGTGGGAAGATGAGGAGTTTTCTTTTGGACATGTTAAGCTTGAAGTGTCAGTGGGACCTCCAAGTAGAGATGTCCTGAAGGCAGGGGAGAAATTTGGGGCTGGAGAGATAAATTTGAGAATCATCCACATAGAGGTAATAGTTGAAGTTTGGGGAATGAATGTATTCTCCAAGGGAGCCAGTGTAGATGGAGAATGGAAGGGGATGCCAAATTGAGCCATGAAGACCCTTATAGTTAGAGGGTAGGAAGAAGAAGAAGAGCTAACAAAAGATACCAAGGAAGACCAGAGAGGTAGTAAGAGAACCAGGAGAGGACAGTGTTTGTGAAACCAAAGTTAGATAATGGCAGAGCTAGGATCAGAATAACAGTGCCACTGTGTATATTTTATACACGGGTTCTGATCCTAGCTCTGCCACTGTATGTGTGAACTTGGAAAAGTCGCTTAACTTCTCTGTGCCTTAATTTCCCCATCTGTAAAATAGGGATTCAATACCTGTTCTCTTTCCCATTTATACTTTTGAGCCCCATGTGGGAAAAGAACTGTGTCTGACATAATTATCTTGTATCTATCTCAGTGCTTAGTAGTGCTTAGCACATAGCTTAGCAAATGCCATTATTAATATTATTATTGCTATTATTAATAATAAGTGGAGGCAGCAGATGTAAACAACTATTTAGGAGTGGTTGGAGGGAGATGAGTGATAAATGAAGGGCACAGAGGGGTCAAGGGAGGATAGGATAGGAGATGCATGAACATATTAGAGGAGAAGGAGCCACGGAAGAGCGAGTGGTGGAAGATGGCAGTCAGGGAGGGAAGAAGAGAGTGAGGAAACGTTGTAATGAGCCATGAAGGTATGGGATCGGAAGTACAGGTGGAGGGGTTAGATTTTGAAAAGAGGAAGGAGATCTCTTAAGAGATGGCTTGGAAAGATGAGAGAGTTGGTGGGAAGGTGGGTGGTGGGTGGAACTGGGGTGTTCAAACTTAACGGTTTCCATTTTCTCAATGAAATAGACGGCAAGATCGTCAGGGGAAGAGATGTGGGAGGAAAGCGTTTGGAAATTTAAGGAGGAAGTTAAAAGTCAGACATAGTTGACATGAGCAATGGAGGTTGATAAGGGAGAACAAGTATTACTGATCATGGCACCAGATCAGAGGGCCAGGGGTTCAACAGAGTTGAGTTCAGTGGAGAGGGCAGTTTGGGGCGTGTGGATTTACACATCGAGAGAGGGGATCATGGGAGAAGAGGAGGATAAGAAGGTCTTGGTAGGAAAGTGGGATTTCAGAGTTGGTGAGGTTAGGGATTGTTCAGTGACTAGAGGTACTCAGATCAAAAGTGTGTCCAAGTTGGAGGATCAGTGAAGGGACAGAGAAGGAAAGAAGGGATGTGAGAAAGGCATCAAAATGGTTCAGAATGTTGGAGTTGGAGCCTGAAGGGCAGTAGAAGACAGCAACTAGTAACTGAGGTATCTGGTAGAGACGGACGAGATGGGCTTCGGAAGAGAGAGGGGAGGATGGTGAAGATGTGAGGGTGTGAAAGGAGCACTGCGGAGCAAAAAGAAGCCTAACTCTTCCCCCTTTCCTTGTGAGTCTTGATGAGTGGGAGAAGATGAATCCCCCTTAGGAGAGGACTTCAGGCATGGGACACAGAGCCAGGTTTCAGTGGTGGCAAGGTTGAACTTAACCTTGATCTATCTGCAAGTCAGGACCATTTCCTCCTGTTGTGCCCTTGATGAAGATGGACAATAGGAGACCGATGTCTTCCTTAAATAGCACTTAAAACACAATATGTGCTGGTTAGATAATCTTATTTCCATTAGATTACATCACAAGCCTCCCCATTCATTCATTCAATCATATTTATTGAGCGCTTACTGTGTGCAGAGCACTGTACTAAGCGCTTGGGAAGTACAAGTTGGCAGCATATAGAGATGGCCCCTACCCAACAATGGGCTCACAGGAATGGCATCTATTATTATATCTATTTACATTCCTCAAAGCCGTGGCATTGCTCTATGCACCCTGCTTGTGCACAAAAGTGCTGTTGATGCTGACGATGACAACAGTGAAGATGATGATAATGATTTGACTAGGAGCACCATAAAAATGTGTGCTGCAAAGGGGACTGGCATGTGGAACTTATCCCAGTGAAATTTCCTAAGAGGCTTTTACATTTGAAGTAAAAAATAACATTCTCTAAATAAAATATGGTGTCAACAGATAATCTTCGAATATTCAGAGTGTTCCTCTTGCAAACCAGACATAAATCATGAAGATTTTTATTGTCTGCTTAAGAAACAAAACAAATGAAGGGTTTTTCACTGCACAGCTTAATATACTAAAATGGTAAATTGCTTAGAAGACTAGAAGCCTCACTGCTTGATTTGGACAGCTGGAATATACTATCAAATGGGAATAAATGCCTTCATTGAAAATCTTTTATAATCACCCTGACTGAATTATTACACAGATTTATATGTCAGAAAATAAAGTTCAAAAGGCAGAAAGCTTAGAAACTAAGAGTAAAATTGCTTCACAATTGTTCTTCGTTAGGTTTAAGGAAAGTAACTACAGATCATAAATCGAATGAGCTTGCAACATTAATCTACTAGGCCTGCTCTCCTAATTAGAATGTACCCTTGCAGCATGCTGTGTGACAGGGTTGGTGAAAGATTATTTCCTTGCCAAGGCATATTCAATATTCAATTATTTTCTTGTTAATAATTTATCCTGTATAATAGAGAAAACACTGTAAATAACCATCTGTCTCAAGGAACAGCTCTTATATTTACAAATCAGCACTACAAAGAGTCTCAGCAATTGGCCTGTTCAGCAGAAATACATTCCCTGTTAATGTCTTAAAATTTAGGATTTTCCAGTTTCCCGGTTTAATGCAGTGCTAAGCCAAAAAATATGTGTCGTCCATTTTAGTGGAATGACTGTTTCATGCAAGGGAATGCCTGTGAGACAGAAGAAGCAGGAAAAGATAGATGCTCTGCTTTAAGAACACCTGCTATATATATATATATATATATATATATATATATATATACTTGCAGATTTGTATTGAGTAAAGCATCAAGATTCTTTAAATATATATATATATAATGTGTGTGTGTATATATATACACATACATATATATATATATATAAATAGATGAATGCTATGGGGCTGAGGGAGGGGTGAATAAAGGGTATTATTCCAAGTGCAAGGATGACACAGAAGGGAGTGGGAGAAGAAGAAATGGGGGCTTAATTGGGGATAGGCCTCTTACTTGGCTGTGGGGTAAGTTTTGGGAAGGAGCTTGGAAGAAGTGGGAGTTTGAGGGGCTAGGTTTTGTCAGGAACTGAGACAGAAGAGAAGGTACAGAGGGGGAGAGGGAGGGAAAGAAGGTGAAGGAACAGTAAGTGAAAGAGGGAAGAGAAAGGAAAGGGGAATGGGAAGAGGGAGGAAATGGGAAAGGAAAGAGGAGGAGAAGAGGAAGGGAGAGGAAGGCAAGGGGGTATTTGCTGTCCATCGCCCCAGTTATTGAAACGTCAGGGACCAGCCAAGTGGTAATGGCTAGAGAACCTAGACAGGGATGGAAGCAGAGGATGGCAGGTCAATAATTGTCAGGGGCATGATGGTTGGGAATACCAGCCCTACAAGAGTTTGCCAGCCACTGCAGCATTTCCAGTGTTCTGACCCCGGCCTCATCCCTTGAGCCATCTCCGGGTTGGGAGGTAAAGGCACTTTCTATCTCCCATTGGCTAATGACTCTGTTGTCACCTACTGGGAGAGGACAGAGGTGGATGAGGGAACTGAAGATGCAGCTGTATCCTGGGACCAAAGAGGGAAAGACAGTGAGTTTGGAGTAAAAATAATAATAATTATAATTATGGTATTTCATAAGCACTCATAGAGAAGCAGCGTGGCTCAGTGGAAAGAGCACGGGCTTGGGAGTCAGAGGTCATGGGTTTGAATCCAGGCTCCACCACTTGTCAGCTGTGTGACCTTAGGCAAGTCACTTAACTTCTTTGTGCCTCAGTTACCTCATCTGTAAAATAGGGATTGAGACTGTGAGCCCCATGTGAAACAACCTGATTACCTTGTATCCCCCCAGTGCTTAGAACAGTGCTTGGCACACAGTAAGCACTTAACAAATACCATTATTATTATTATTATGTGCCAGGCACCATACAAAGAGCTAGGGTAGTTACAAGCAAAGAGGGTTGGACAGAGTCCCTGTCCCACGAGGGGCTCACAGTCTCAATCCCCAAACTCAGTATGGACAGGGATTGTCTCTCCTTATTGCTGAATTGCATTTTCCAAGCACTTAGTACAGTGCTCTGCACACAGTAAGTGCTCAATAAATACAATTGAATGAATTAATTAATTTTACAGATGA